>NC_057720.1:34325452-34377224 GCF_004010195.1 Chiloscyllium plagiosum | reverse complement strand
ACCGCAAGATCTGACACCTGCCCCGGCTCATTGCCGAGCACCAAATTCAAAATGGCCTCTCCCCTCGTTGGCCTGTCAACGTACTGAATTAGGAAACCCTCCTGAACACACCTTACAAAAACAGCTCCTTCCAAACCATCTGCTTGAAGGAGGTTCCAATCAATATTGGGAAAGTTAAAGTCACCAATTACAACAACCCTACTACATTCACACTTTTCCAAAATCTGCCGACCTATGCTTTCTTCAATCTCCCTGCTGCTATTGGGGGGCTTGTAGTAAACCCCTACTGTTCCTAATTTCCACCCATACTGACTCAGTAGGCAGACCCTCCTCGACAATGGTAACTTCTGTAGCTGTGATACCCTCTCTGATTAGCAGTGCTACACCCCCTCCTCTTTGTTCCCCCCCTCCCTATTCTTTTTAAATGTTCTAAACCCTGAAACATCCAGCAACCATTCCTGCCCTGAGAAACCCACGTCTCTGTTATGGCCACAACATCATAGCATCATCTCTGACCCTTACATGCAAGGTGACTTTCTAGTTTGTTATTCACCTTAGTCTTCCCTTATTTATCTGCATGCCCTACATCAATTTTGAAATATCTTTGCATTTCTAATAATCTGACCTGCTACGGAATCACACAGCTTTGCAATAGTGCAGAAGGAGGCCATTTGTTCCATTCTGCCTGCACTGACTCATCAAACAAGCACCATTACCTAGTGACAAACGCCTGCTTTTTGTCCCATAGCCTTGTACACTAATTCTATCCAAATAATCATCCACTGCCCTCTATAACGCCTCAGTTTAACGTTCCTCTACCATTCCATACCCCAACTACTCACTGTGTGAAAAAGCATTTTTTCTCACATCACCCTTGCTTCTTTTGAATGGGAACAGTTTCTCCCTATCTACTCTGTTGTCTCTCCCACGCCTTCTTACATCTTTCCATTAAAGTGGAAGCCAGATATGCGCACAGTACTCCAGGTGGGGTACAACAAACGTTTTATGCAGATTCAACATCACTTCCTTTCTCTTGAACTCGCTGCTGCTGTTAATAAATCTATGCTTTATTAATCGCTCACTCCACCTGTCCTACCACCTTCAATGATCTGTGCACATATACATCCAGGTCGCTGTGCCCCCGCATGCCCTTTTGAACTGTATCCCCTAGTATATATTGTCTTTCTGTGTTCCTCCTGTTGAAATGTATCACTTCACACTTTTCTGCACTGAACCTCATCTGCCACCTATTCGGCCACTCCATCAACTTGTCAATGTCTTTTTGGAGTTTTATTATGCCTTCCTGACAGTTTACAATTCTTCAAAGTTTTGTGTCATCTGCAAACTTTGAAATTGTCCATTGCATAACAGAATCCAAATCATTAATATATATCAGGAAAAGCAAGGAGTCCAATACCGAGCCCTGGGAAACTCCAAAGCAAACCTTCCAACAGCCTGAAAAATATCCAATGACTATTGATTTCTGTTTCCTAACACTCAGCCAATTTTGTATCCATGTTGCTACTGTCTCTTTTATCCCATGACCTAGAATATTCCTAACAGGTCTTATCAAACTCCTTCTGGAAATCCATGTATATAATGTCAATAGGCTTTCCTTCATTGAGCCTTTCTGTTATCTTTTCAAAAACTTCAGCAGGTCAGTTAAACACAATTTTCCCTTTAGAAATTTGTGCAGACTCTTCCAATGCAATCCATCTTTTGCCATGTGACTCCTAATTGTATCCTGAATAATTGTTTCTGGATGTTTCCCCACCACTGAAGTTAAACTAACCAATGTGTAATTGCCAGGATTATCTTTACAACCTTTCTTGAAGGAGGCTGTAATGTTTGCAATTCTGCAGTCTTCTAGCATTCCCCCTCCCACCATCTCCTGACTCCATGGACATCTGAAAGATAATGACTGTTGTCCTCAATTTCTACTCTTACTTCCTTCAAAATCCTTGGATCCATCTCATCTGGTCCCAGTGAGTTTTCACCTTGAAGTATCAAGTTTATCCAAGACTCCTAATAATTTTGAACCCTTCTAGTGACAGAGTTTGCACCTCTGTCACCATAGCCTGGGGAACTTCGCACTCTTTTGTATTTATTAACACCTCAACCATGTCTACAGATACTGTGTAAATCCTCTTTTTGGTCTCTACTCAGCCCTACTTCTCCCTAATCACACGTTATATGCCCATCAAAGGTTTTGGCATTCCCATTTATAGAAACTGCCATTCTTTTTTCAAAAATCATCTTTGGCTCTCAGAATTGCTTTGTCAACTCCCCACTAAAGCTTTGGTATTCCTCTTGGTTCTCTATTGCATTTTCTGCCTGACACCTGTCATAAGCACACTTTTTCTTTCTAATGTTAATTTCTACCTCCTTTGTCATGAAAGGAACTCTTGTTTTGTTTGTCTTACTTTCCCAGTTGAAAAAATAGAATTAGAATTAAAATTAGAATTTGCTTTATTGTCACATATGCTCACACGAATACAGTGAAAAGTTTACAAATTGCCACTTATGGTGCCATTTTAGGTACGCAAGTACAGAATCTTAAGTACAAATTCTTAGGGAAAAAAAATGGAAAAGTACAGAAATGAGAGGTCCAAGAATAGAATAAATAGAAAAATAGAGATATAATATTCAGAATAACAGTCAATTTACCTCAACAGTATCCCAACTGTCTGCTTTTTGAGGGAGCCCATTGTTCAGTTACTGCTTTCCTGTCACCCTCTTGTTCCAGTCAATCCTGCCCAGCTCTGTGCTTGCCCCATTGAAGTCAGCTCTCTGCCAATTGGTTTTTCTTAGTCTGGATTGTTGCATATCATTCTCACCACCATCTTGAACCTTATGAAATAATGATTACTGTCTCCTGAATGTTACCCCACTGACACTTGATTCACTTGGTGCACCTCATTTCCAAGGACCAGGTCCAACAATGCATCCTTTCTTGTTGGACTAGACACTTATTATTGTAGTAAACTCTCCTGAACACTATCTAGGACCATTTGCCCTCACTGTTCCTCACATTATCAATATCCCAGTCTATATTTGGGTCATTGAAATCACCATTATAGCTTCTCTATAATGTTGTCAGTTCTTTGCAATTTCCCTGCATATTTGCTCCTCTATACCTTTCCAATAGTTGGTGGTCTATTGACTATACCAAGCAATGTAATTGTCCCCTCTCTACTCCTTAGCTCTAGCCAAACTGACTCTGTCCTTGAACCCTCTGAGACATTCCCTTTCTTCAGCAATGTAATGCCCTTCTTAATGAATACTGTTAATCCTTTCCCTTTCCTTCCTTTACTATCTTCCCTGAGCAACTTAGACCAAGAAATATTTGATATCTTTCCAGCCCTTCCATCTATTTTTACTTGTAACACTCAGTCTTATTTACTTTACTCTGCATTCAACATATATTTACAATTATATTTTCTGCAGTATTGAATTCTTGGCATCTGGCATAAGCTTTCCTGTTTTTACATGGTGGGGGATGGAGCATACTTGAAAATTCTGTCCTTTGGTTTTCTAAATCTTTCCTATCCCCTCTTGCAACACCTCTTCCCCAGTGCTCTGATGCTAAGTGCACCATAAGAATCTACCCCATCCTCAATTGGTTTGAATTGCTACATCTTCATCGTCTAGAAGGATACTGATAATACAATTTATTACAGCACTGGTCTATTCATGTGTTATATTGGTGCAGCAATGGTCTGTTGCGTGGGTTATATTGGACCAGATATTCCAATTTCCATTGGAATCATTTCAAATGACAGTAATCCTCTTTAAAATTACCTACCTATCTGTCAGCAATTTTTCCAGCCAAGATTCCGAGTCTGGCATTACAGCCAAACACATGGCCCCTTCATAAAATACTTGATGCCATATTTTGGGAGTGAAAGGTCTGAAAGGCACTTTGACAGCAACTGAAAAGAGTAAAATTTTTAAGGTAAGTGAGGGGGTAGTGTGGCATTTTGGTAAGATGGATAGGGTAGGATGCCGTGACTCTGTCCATTGGAATATCTTTGCCTGTGTTGTAGGAGTTGTCAATTAAAAGGTTATATCATTTCACAAGTGGTCATTTCAAAGGGTTGTGTTGCTGCAGCAGTAGTTTATTCACGGACTTTATTGGTGCAGTAATGGTCTCTTGAGGGTATTGTGTAGTCCCAAAGTGGATTTTTAGGAATCGAATTGCTTCATTAATGATTCATTCAGCTCTTGCATTGCTGCAGTAACGATTAGTAAGGAGCATGCATTGCTGCATTAATGGTTGTGCATGGGTTATCTTGCTGCAGTTGTGGTTTGTTTAGGGATTATTTTGTGGAAATAGCTGTCTGTTTGTGGGTTGCATTCTACAGGAGTGATTGGTTCAGGGACTACATTGCTGTAGTCACAGTCATAAAGTCATACAGATGGACAGCACTGAAACAGACCCTTTGGTCCAATTTGTCCATGCCGACCAGGTATCCTAATCCATTCTAGTCCCAATAGCCAGCACTTGGCCCACATCCCTCTAAACCCTTTCTATTCATATACCCATCCAAATGCCTTTTAAATGTTGTAATTGTACCAGCCTCCACCATTTCCTCTGGCAGCTCATTCCATACACGCACCAACTTCTGTGTGAAAACATTGCTCTTAGGTCCCTTTTATATCTTTCCCCCCTCACCCTAAACCTATGCCCTCTTGTTCTGGGCTCCCCATCCTCAGAGAAAAGACCTTGTCTGTTTATCCTATCCATGACCCTATATAAGGTTACCCCTCAGCCTCCAATGCTCCAAGGAAAACAGCCCCATCTTATTCAGCCTTTCCGTATAGCTCAAATTCTTCAACCCTGGCATCATCCTGGTAAATCTTTTCTGAACCTTTTCAAGTTTCACAACATCCTTCTGATAGGAAGGAGACCAGAATTGCACGCAATGTTCCAAAAGTGGCCTAACAAATGTCCTGTAGAGCCACAAAATGACCTCCCAACTCTTTATATTCAATGCTGTGACCAATAAAGGCAAGCATACTAAACACTTTCTTCACTATCCTATCTATCTGTGACTCCACTTTCAAGGAAACCCCATTCAGGAGGCTGCATTGTTGCAGTAGTGGCCTGTTCAGGCATTATATTACTATGATTTGCTGTGTTTCCTCACCTATTTAAAGTCGACCATTAATTACTGTAACCTGTGTTTTCACTGTGTCAGCACTACCTTGATTTCTTTTAAACAGCTGTGTTTCAGTTTACAATCTTGTTCAGTTTGTGTGGTAATTGGCCATGCAAACGTTTCCTGTTTGTTTCTTTTATCAGTTCCATCTTTATGCTGTTACTTTCATTTTGCTTTAACTGTTGCGTCTTACTACTGATAAACATATAGCTATAACGTTGACTGTTCCACTCCAACTTCCTCACCATTCCCCAATTTCCTTGGAAAGAGACACACAACCATTATATGGTTAGGGGATTGAAAACAATCCCTTGTCTATCTAGTTAAAAAGACATACCGGAAGTTTTATAAAAGATTAGTAAATCTAAACTGATTCACTTGGACTCACTGACCAGAATTTCAATAATTTTCAATAAATATGGAGTTTACTTTCTTGTCTATTCTCTTCTCCAGTAAATACTTGTCAAGCTCATCTTAATTACAACAATCCATGTTAACTACTCTGAATGATAGCAAGTACCCCATTATCACTACTCTTCATATATTGGAGGTCTGCAATACACACACAATCCCTCTTATTACTACCAAACCTTCCCTGTTTTAGCTCAATCTACATGAATTTTGGTTTTTGTTTCTTCTTGTTCATCTTATCTTTTCTTGCTATTGTCACTGTTATTTCTAATTGACATAGCTGCCCCACTTTCCCTTCTTTGACTCCTATCATTTCGATGTACGTTATACATGTGTATATATTCATAAGTATATCCATGTACATTATATGTGTGTAGTCATCTACCAAAAGAAATTTTCCTGGGCTGCCATTGACATTGTATATATAAAATGAACATTAGGCTTTACAGGAATGTTCTGAAAATAAAGAAAACTAAAAAATCTGAGTTAGTAGAACTGCATTAATGTGACCAGTGATGGGCCTTGGGTTTTCTAACAGCATTAAATTTGAGCAATACTATTTCACTGAATGGGATCATTGAAATTTAATTACTTTCTAATTACACTCTTAATAGGGTTTAACAAAATAAATAGCCAGGATAATAGATACCTGGGAGTGGTTGCTAGGCAGTCATCTCATTGAGGACTTTGTATCTCGAAGTATGTAAGCAAAGTTTAGAAGTTAAATCTAAACTCTGCATGGAATAACACCTATTAATGTAATCTTTTATAACATGCTGGCAGATCTTCTGTCAGTGCTTTGGGCAAAAGATGAGCACACTTGAGTTTGTGGCAGGCCAGTTTCAAGGGTGCCAAGTACCTGTGCACATGAGCATGTCCATAAGGGTGGTTGTCAGGTTATAACTTATAATGTGCCAAATTTGGATGTTGAGTGCAAGTTGTTGGGCAAAGTAAAGATATTTAAAATGAAGGTTAGCCTTACTGCGTGGCATGGTAGAGTGTAGAAGGATGGATACATTTGAAGCAAAAGTTATAACTTGTCCTCTTCCACTTTTTAAATGTATTCCTAATCTATGCTGTCTTTATTTTTTGTATATCACTTCTCTTTTGTTAGTATGTATGTTATATTTTAGCATTTGCAACTCTCAAAACAACCAGAAAGCAGAACCATTCCAATCTCACATATCTGTTAAGGATTAGACATAAATTTAGCACTGTAATAATGTTTCTGTTGATTGAGAAGTAAAAGTAGTACACCAGGACACTATTGTTTGTCAATCCAGTAAGTTTATTTTGAGGCTGCTGCTGGTTGGCACAAGCCAGGAACTGGTAGCACCCCTATGATGTAAACAAGAGTAGAGGCAGACACCTTCTCATGCTATGAGAGTTCTGTTTCAGATCTAACTTGACCAGACAGGTGGGTAGGTATCAGTGAGAAATTCATAGTTCAGACAGTTGTCCCCTTTTCTTATCAAATGTTTTCTTTTTACTCTATTGCCTCTCTTAAAAATAAAATGTAATCTGTTTTTCTAATTAACCTGTTCAGAGATATTATTACACACCTTTGGAGCAGATGGGACTTGAACCTGGGCCTCGCAGTCCAGGGTAGAGTCACTACCACTGCACCACAAAAGGGCCCTTATTGCCGTTCTTAAAAGGAGGTTGCTTTATATTCTCCAGCTGCTGGCTACCTCTGAGCTGCTGTGCTTTTGATGGAATGCAGATGATTCAGGTTTACGACATGATTTCCTGGAGTCACTCAATTCCAGATGTTCACTTTTCCTGCTGATCACTCTTAAGTACACCATGCAATAGCTTAAACTTCAAACTCCATGATTTAGAACTCTACTCCCTACTCTGCAACTGGATTCTTGACTTCCTGACCTGCAGACTACAATCAATAAGGGCAGGCAACTACACTTCCTCCACAATAATCTCAACATTAGTGCCCCACAATGATGCGTACTCAGCTTCTTATTATACTCCGTATACACTCACGACTGTGTGACCAAATTCAGCTCAAACTCAATTTACAAATTTGATGATGGCATCACCATGGTGGGTTGGATCTGAAACAATGATGACACAGAGAATAGGAAACTGATAGAGAGCTTAGTGGCATGGTGTAAAGACAACAATCTCTTCTTCAGTGTCAACAAAATGAACTATTTGGTCATCGACTTCAGGAAGCGGTGTGGAGGACAAGGTCTGTATCAACGGTGTTGTGGTGGAGGTGCTCAAGCGCATCACATTCCTAGGATAAATATCACTAACCATCTATCCTGGTCCATCCATGTCAACGCTACAGTCAAGAAAGCAGACCAACACGTCTACTTGCTAAGAAGGCTAAGGAAATACGGCATGTTGACTATGACTCTTACCAATGTTTATAGATGCACTGTAGAAAGCATCCTATCTGGATGTAGCACAGTGTGATATGGTAACTGCTCTGCCCAAAACTGCAGGAAGTTACAGAGAGTTGTGAACGCAGCCCAGAGCATCACAAAAGTCATCAGACCTTCCCTTCATTCTGTCTACACTTCCTGCTGCCTCAGGAAAGCAGCCAAGATAATCAAAGACTCCTCCCACCCAGGTTATACCCTCTTCACCCCTCTTCTATGGGGCAGAAGATCCAAAAGTTTGAAAACACTTACCAACACATTCAAGAACAACATCTTCCTTGCTCTTGTCAGATTTATGAATCGACCTCTTATATATTAGAGTTGATCTTCACCTTTTTTGTAGCTGTAACACTATTTTCTGTATCCTGTCCTATTACCCTGACACATTAATGTAAGGTATGATTTGTCTGGTTAGCACGCAAAACAGTACTTTTCCCTGTATCTTGGTACATGTGACAATAATACAGTAAATCAAACAAATCAGAAAATTACTTTTTTTCAGAAAACAGCATGGCCAAAAATAACCACTCTTTTAAATATTCTTATCTTTTTATCACACCAGTATTTAGAACATTCAAATCAGTTGATGTGAAGGTGGGGCTACCTACACATTTTATAAATGGTGGAGGCTGGGATTGAATCTGAAGATAAAAATGAAAAGTTGTAACTTTTTTCCTGATTCCATCCTATTTTTAACACTTTTGTATTTGATGAGCTTTGAGACAATTTGTGTGGTTCTCTATTATCGCTAATAGCCTGCAAAAAAAAAAAGGACGAGTCCAAGGCTTCCTGGCTCTCAGCGTGATTTTGGCAGGATTGTCCAGTTCTAGCAGTGAGTTACAGGCTCTTTATTCAAGCAGAGAGATGACAACAAGTATCCCAAAGACTACTTCTGGCAAGTGTCTGTCCTGTGCAACAAAAAATTAGTATAACTTCAGAGTAGAGGAGGCTTCATACATTGAGTTTCAGATAGGAGGGCAGATAATTGTACGGAAGTGGCAAAAGTGTTGAAAGAACTGTTGCATCGTCAGATGAAATGAGGCAGACTTAATTCACACATTAATCAATTCTGACCAACGACTACTTTTTTCAATTGGTAGCTAGTCGTCTGGGAAAGAAAGGTATGAAAGAGACAAGAATGATTTTCAGACTACCAAGAAGAAGTGGGAAACTTTGTATTCTGGTCCCATGCTGGTTTACTTTGTAATAATTTATATATTTTAAAATGTGCTAATCATAATTGCAATGATCAGGGAAAGGATGTGAAAATTTGAGTATGGTAGGTTGAATGTGAATGCAATGTCTTTTGTAAAAGTTGTCTTGTATTGAGCTAACCCCAGTACTGAGAAAAACCTTCACTGACCAAGGGGAAGTTTGTGTCGGATTCAAAGCAGCATTGTTCGAGGCTCCAGGGGTGATGGCGTGAGGTGCTTAGGAATGACATTTATCAACAAAGTGCATTGTCCCCCCTGCCTCTCTTTCTGTGATTACTCAGGGAGTCCCTGACGACTCAGTGTGGCTTCCACCGTGTGATACAAGGCCCTGGCCTTCTTAAAAAGTCTGCCAGTATGCATTTTGAAAACATTTTTTTAAAAATCACTTCGGCCAGAGTGGGCAAAGCGAGGGACAAACAGCGAGACGGAGAGAGAAAGCTTTCTGAGTGGTGGAGTGGGTGTAAGTAAGTGCATTACTGGGGCATGTCTATCTCCATATTTATGGCAGCACATAGTATCCTGTTGCTTTCATGTGAATTTGACAGATGGACAATTCAGCAACACTTGTAAGCAACTACACCAAAAAAAAAAATTCGTTATGGCATATTGTCGGAATGGGATTTATATCGAGAGCCAAATGTTGAATGATTTTTCAGATTTTTTTGCCACGGAGGCAGAAGCGTGTTCTTTTGGTAGACAACCGAAACTTCTTTTCCAACAAATGTATTTTATTGCAAAGTTCAAAAAGCTAAAGGGTCTACATTAAACTCCTCGTTAGGAATGGGGCTTTTTGCGGTAGGTGAAAAATTATCAGTTCTAAAAATATATTTTATCCATAAAGCACACACTACTGCTTTATTCTGAGATTAATGAGCAACTGAATTTGAAAGTAGTGGTTTTTCTGATCTTTTTCAGTGGGAAAGGTTTAAGGAGGACAATCCATAGAAAGATATCAAGTTGCCAGATTTAAAGGAAGTAGTGACATTAGTTTATCAGCAAAGAAAATGATTACCATATAGACTTTCAACTCAGTTTGTTGTTTATAAATATTTAAGGTGATTGTATTTTGTAGCTGTCATTGTATGTATTTTGATCTTGGGAATTATTTGAAATTTGTAAGGTTCCTGTTCGATAAATTTTACTATGGAAAGTGATTGTACATATCACCCAGTCAAAGTTAAGAGAACTGTCTAGTGCATAGTTTGAGTGTTATGCAGTGTATGATCATCATTCATTGGGAAGGTTGGAATCTTCTCACAAAAGACTAAAATGCAATTCTAAGAACAATAATTGGTCTTCTGTCATAGAAACGTCACTATGTAAGCATTGGAAACAGATATTCCTCAGATTGTCTGTGCAATAGGTCCATCACAGTAGAAGTTAACTGTTCCTAGAAGACTACTAACCTTTGTACATAGATAACTGTCTATTGATATTGTCAATGTTATAAACAATATGGTCTCTCTTCTTACCTCTGGGATGAATGTGACTGCATATGAGTACATAGTTAAAATGTTACACAGAAGGCTGAATAAAGAGATAATTTAACCTAAGTAAAAATTATCTGCCAACATTTGGGAAATTTAGTTCCAATATTTCAAATTACTATGTTGTTTAAATAAAATAGCAGCTGCAGTGTTCACATATGCAACCCTGAAAGCAAGTCATCTTTAAAATTGAAAAGCTCTATTTACAATGATGCCTACAGGAGTAACTGTGGACACTAATATTCTAATGAAACATGTCACACGTGGGTTTACTGTACAATAGAGGAAATATGCTTATCTCTTCACTACATGTAAATGATTGAAAACTGTTAAATCCAAGCAAATGCCTTCTTCATTCATGTTATCCAGTAAAATTTTCTTTATTTACTCATTTTTTGTAATTAAAATTATTTTCTTTGAACACATGTTAAATAGACTACTCTTTGATTGTAACATTAACACCCTGGACATAAATAAGTAATTAAGACAAATTAATTTAGAAACAAAATACATTTCAACATCCTTCATAAATCTGTAGTGGAAAACATATTTATCAGCAATTCATTAAGCTTGCATGTGAAACCATGGCATTTCTTTGTAGATTTTTCAACTTGTGCTTTGCATGCTACTGTAATGCTGCATTATTTTACTTCCTATATTAAAACAGTTCCTAAAT
This sequence comes from Chiloscyllium plagiosum, assembly GCF_004010195.1. Classification (NCBI taxonomy): domain Eukaryota; kingdom Metazoa; phylum Chordata; class Chondrichthyes; order Orectolobiformes; family Hemiscylliidae; genus Chiloscyllium; species Chiloscyllium plagiosum. The sequence goes on along the minus strand of NC_057720.1, from coordinate 34,365,872 downwards.
GCACTTGATTCCATTATTTTAAAATGTCACACATGTAGCAAAACACCCTGGAAGTTTTGTATTCCATTAGTTAGATTCTCATATTCATACTTGTGAGTACCTCTAGTTGCAAATGATCATGAGGCCATAGCACAGTTCAATAAAATATTAAAAAGGAGAGCCCAGTACAAAGAAAATTTGCAAATTCATGCAGTTACATGAATTATATAAAATCTTTTGAAAGATGAATTTCCTGATTATTGTACAAAATCTAATCTCAGTCATTGCAAAATTTTCTGTTCTGTATCAGCTCAATTGTTTCCCATTAATCTGACGATATTTTCACAAATAAACTTTAAAAATAGCGAAAGTTTTTTGTGAAGTTTTCTGTGATTTTGAGATGCCGGTGTTGGACTGTGGTGCACAAAGTTAAAAATCACACAACACCAGGTTATAGTCTAACCGGTTTAATTGGAAGTACTAGCTTTTGGAGCGCTGCTGCTGAAATTAATGTTCTGTGTCCTTTGTTTACTGTAATTTGAGAAGTGCAATATATCTTCCTTCTTAGATTCGGATCACTCTTCAAATCAGTCATTCTGTCTTTTGAATACAAGAGTTTGTAGATAACTCAGTATTTTCTACATTTCTGCAAACTTCATGTTTTGTGCACTATGCTCAGATAACTCTTTTTTGGGGGCAAATGATAGTAGAAGACAGCAAATTCAACGCTGAGTCAGAAGAAATTTGGAGATAACCATAAGTGACTTTGTGAAGGTGAGGGATGTGGTAACTAGAAAACCCAAGTTTGTAGCAAACACTAAAATGCTCACAAACTTGGACAATAAGTAAGGATCTGTCGAGGAAAATGTGCCTTTGAAATACGATGCTGAGACATATGCTTAAAATTCCACATACAGACTGTAGACAAATGGAGAGGTACTTGAAAAATCAGACAAATGAGGAGGTACTTAAAATTGCAAGTGCAAAATGAACTCTAGAAAGTGAAATGAAAATGTCATTGTGCCTTTTAATCAGGGCTGAAAATCTACAGAAATCTTTTCTAGAAGACAAAGTGAAGGGCAGCAAAAAGGGACACAGTTGGGTAGGAGTTGGCTCAGGCAGAAAATTCTGATCTTGCTAATGATACCTAAATCATGAAACAGTTTTAAAAACCTAGCAGTTTAAAAAAACACTAAGTTACATGAATGAATACTACATGTGTTTCTGATTGTTGAGTTTTCTCATGTTTCTGTCCCGCACTCATTTTTCAAAATTGTATGCACCCAACATGTTGAGTTTGGTCTTGTAAAATCAATAACAGGCTTAACATTTAATCATACTTAATATCTGTCAGTGATCAATATGTCTAAGTTTAAGTGTTAGTTTTGATTCCTTTCCCACACTTTAATAGGATTGTTGTATAATTGTTGTATAAGGACTTCCAGACCCTAGTGCAAACTTGAGTTGATGTCTTGGAGCTGCCTCCCACTGAGCATAGCTTTCACAATACTGGAACAGAATGGGGTAAAGAGTAGACTAGTTAGATTAGAATAGAGTGGGATAAGATAAAATAGATAGAAACACATTTAGATTATAGTCTTAATCAATGGTAAAATCAGGGCCTGATATATTTCAAATTACAACATATTTAGTATTAATGTGCATAAATAGAGTTCTAAGGAAGCCAGTGTCTGGAGACAGTTCTTGACCTTGTCTTCTCCTTAATCAGTTTACCTTCAATCGAAACTTCTTAGACGTGGGCATACAAGCACACAAAAAGAGTGCTGATGTTATATTCATAGAACGAGGAAACTATGTAGCCAGAACCTCATCAAGAAGTGAACTGTTTATGTTTTGAATAATTAACACCTGGAAGTGAACTTCAATGTTGTAACCAAATGAGGGAGCTGGGCAATATTGTAATCCTGACAGTTGCATGTTTCATATTTAACCATGAGTTAAACCATGTGCTCACTCTCATATATAATAGAATGCAAGGAGAGAATTGAGAACAACTTTCTCATCCAGTGTTCTGAGATGATTGTGCTGGAGGACAGGATGGATCTCTTTCCTAATTGTACTAGTTAGTGCACTCATTTGATCAGTGGATTCAGAGTTCCCGTATAAGTAAGATGTCGACTGGTAACCATGGAGTTTGGGAAATTTGAATCTACTGATAAAATTACAGACACACCGAAGCAGGTTACCAGCCATATAGGTTAATTTATAGTATGTCATTGCAGAGCTTGTAAAGATTTATTCCATTGTCTTTGTGTGAGGTAAATGTCATGGCAACCAACAATAAGCAAAACCAACAATAACAACGTCTCTGAATATAGTTTATACTTGATGGCATCTGCACTCAGGGATTAAAGACTATGACATAATCAGTGAGTGACAATCAGAGAGCATTATAAAAGTCCCTCTAATTTAATAACAAATCTGTTTTGTTAAATACCATTGCACAATTGACATCTTTTAGCAGTCAACTCTGGGATAAGTTTATGCCAAAAGGCTTATTGTTTGGAAATGCCCGCTCTTGTAAAATTATACGAGGCTCCCTACCTCCTTTTACACATTAGTGTACTGAAGGGTTTTGAGTTGCAAGAGTTTTACACTCCTTCCTTATTTCACGAGCTCAGGCATAATGAAGTCTCACTGTTTGTTGGTCAGAGAAAGCAAAAGTTGCAGTTTCATAATACAGACCTCAAAGAAGATCAGTCATGTTCAATGCAAATATTTGCATCAAATCTAACTGGTTGCGCGAGAATCTGGTACTTGTCAATGATTTACTTCTGTTCATATTTTGTTTGTGCTTTTGCATATTCTGTGAAAACCTGACAAGACTATGCTAACAGTCTTAGTTTGTAGGTTATCTAATGCCAATGCACCAATTGATTTTATTGAGCAAAAGAAAATCCTGCAGATACTGGAAATCTGAGATAAAAACTGAAAATACTGTAAACACAGCCGGTCTTGCAGCATCTGTGGAGAGAGAAACATTAGGCAAAATCTAATATAATCCACTAGGGGGCTGAGTGACATGGGCTATGGTGAGATTTGTGCCAGAGCCGGATGAGACACCTGACGATGCCCATCTTGGGAGCTCACTCCATCTTTCATGCTTTTGACAATCGAAACAGTGAACATTCCCACAAGGCAGCAGCAAGTGGGTGATTAAGGGGGATTATTGCTTGTTAACCATTCTCTTAATAGCCAGCTCACCTCATTAATAATCAATCTCCTATCATGCCAAATGAACCAAAAGCTATACCTAGAGAAAAACTCAACATGGAGAACAGAGTAGCTACCTGGTAATTTCAACTCATTGATTAGATTAGATAGATTAGATTAGATTACTTACAGTGTGGAAACAGGCCCTTCGGCCCAACAAGTCCACACCGACCCGCCGAAGCGCAACCCACCCATACCCCTACATTTACCCCTTACCTAACACTACGGACAATTTAGCATGGCCAATTCACCTGACCTGCACATCTTTGGACTGTGGGAGGAAACCGGAGCACCCGGAGGAAACCCACGCAGACACGGGGAGAATGTGCAAACTCCACACAGTCAGTCGCCTGAGGCGGGAATTGAACCTAGGTCTCTGGCGCTGTGAGGCAGCAGTGCTAACCACTGTGCCACCGTGCCGCCCATGCTTGGTCCAAAGGTTAGACACAGGGCACTAACATCTCTTGGCATGCTCCATGGATACCAGCCACATGCACTGTACATATACAGACTTTGACACCCAATTCTCAGCCTATTTGGATGCTCATAGTATCCCTGCCTTGCATTGCATTGCCTTGCCTTGTCCCCAAAGCCAGAAATACCAGGCTTATATTCCTACTATCTTGCCTTGCCAGTTAACACAGACACAAAGGGAGGAAGCTTGTCACAGTTGTCAGCAGGCCTCAGTCAAGTCAAGGAAAATAGCCTTTGGTCAGGGAGTTCCAGCACAGTAAGTTAATGGCAATACTAGCCCAGGGATTTGGATGCAGACAGTCAGTCACTTGATGCAGTCAGAGTCAGGAAGTTCTCCATATAAAGAGTAAGGAGTGGGATGTCAGGCTCCAGTCCTTCTGTCCTATTGTGGATTGTTTTCCTCCTGGACTGAGGAAAAGACAGGCATTGAATGAGACAATAGTGGCTGGCACAATTGTTATTTTCACTCAGGTGTCCCAAGCAAGTGAGTAGGCAGGACAGAGGGCACGCATTGTTAGTGATGTTAGGATTGGAGTGGGTGAGAGCGAGCAAGGGAAGATGTTGCAGGCAAGTAGCCAGAGTGGGAGAGCATGAGTCTTGGTGGAAGTTGGCAGTAGTAGCAGAGATAAGAGTGAGTGTAAGATTTCAGTGAGAAGATGGTGGTATTTACGATGGCAGAGCAGAAAAGATTGTCAACCTTCTTTCTACAGTGCTGGACCATGTTGGCATGATCTGGTGCCATGGCCTCCACTACTGGCCCTGGGGAAAAGGAAGTCCTGCACAACCTCATCTAATAGAACCTCCAGGGCTTTGCCCACAAAGCAGGGCACCAATTTTCTCATCTGTGTCTGGAGCAAATATCAGGAACTATGCAGGGCAGCTCTGAACTGGCATTGCTTATCCTGGTAGAGAATGGGCTTTTAAAGATGACACAGGTGCAAGGGATGCCAGTGGATTCCAGGATATCCGCTGACTGGTGAGTCGTCCCAGAAATGCTAAAATGCAGCCAGAATTGAACTTGAAGGAAACTATAATGGTGGCGTCAGTATTTATTATGTTGGGTTTGGTAAGGTATGATGGGAAATTTTGCAAGGTTGTGTGGTGGAAAAACCCTCCAAAAAAATCTGACACTACTTACATTTAAAGTACAAATAAAGTAAGAGTTAGCCCACTGCTAATCTTTCAGATTAATGACTTTTCAGCCAATATTTTTTGAAGTCTAGTATATAAAGCAACACATTTTTTGGACAGTGGCTTTTTGCAGGTTACACTTGAATGTTCAGTTTGTAATTGCACACATATGATGGGAAAGGTGATAGGGACACATGGTATATTTGGTTGAAATCTCTGCTTGCCCAGTGTGAGTGGTAATATGACTTGAACCGGCACAGGGAATTGCACTATTGCAAAGCTTGCATGGTCCTATTGCTGTGAAATATAGAGTTTGAAGATAGGAAAAGTCAACAGCTGTTTTTACACACCTCCCAGTGGTCTGCAGAGCTTCATCTGATGCATTGGAATGTACTTGTTGCCTGTTTCCTTGATTAGTGAATGATGCATGCAGTTAAACAATGTGATACTTAATTATGATTGACTGATTAATTAGTTTGTATTATTAATTAGTTTGATTGCATCAGGATTAGATGCTAGGTCTACATCAATACAATTATACAATACATATTTTGCAATATAATTTAAACTGAATTGTTAAAGCTCTTTTTGAAATGCATTCAGATAACTTTGTATTATTGTTCATGCAAGAAGAAACTTCCTTCAATACTGCTCAGTTTTTATTCTCAGAAACATCATACTTCAGGGTTTATTACATAATCCTAATGTTTTCAAATTTTTGAGATATAATCACTGTCTTGATGCATTTGTTCCAAGCTCCTGAGTAAAGATAACAACCAATTTGCTGAAGTTCTTGTCTTAACTGCAGTCAGCTTCAATTAATCACATCTTTGTATGAGGATGTTGTTAACCTATTAATAAGATCAATTAATGCAGTTTATGTTTGCCTCTGGGAGTTTAAAACAGTATTTTAAAAGCCAAAAAATAGCAAAACTTTAACCATGGAATACATCTGACTGCACAAACATAGCTTAAGAGACTTTTTAAAAATTATGCAACAAACAAGTTATGAATATTTGTTCTTACCTTAGTAGATAGTGGTTGTGTAGGAGGTTTTTGAAATGTATTTTTCTAACAATGGCAAGCTAACAAAGCAGTTTGGGAAGATGTATTTGGGGATAAATTCTCAGACTTTCAGGTGAGATATTTTGGCTATCGGTCATTTGAAGCACAACATTTAGAGCAGATTGAAAGCAACTTGCCTGACTCCTTTTACAGGAGACCTAGGAATAAGGAAGCTCCTTCTTGCAAAATATCTGGCCAAAATGCCCACATGGATAGCCAGATTTTCAATCACTGTTGAGGTGAGGGACTCAATGTACGTGCAGTTTAAAAATTGTGATGTTGGGACTATCTCTGGATCCAGGCACTGCTGGGACAGTTTACAGTTTTCAAAGTGCTGTCAGGGTTAGGGGAGAGAATTGGAAACCTGCACATCTTTGGACTGTGGGAGGAAACAGGAAAAATCTCACACAAACAGTCATCCAAGACTGGAATCAAGGTTGGGTGTTTGACACTGAGGCTGCAGTGCTAACTATTGTGCCACTATGCTGTCCTTACTGCTGCTTCTGTAAAGAAGACTGATGGGAAATATCTGATTAACTCATCTGTGATTTTGAATTGTTAATTCTTCAGGCTCATTTACTGTTGGACTAATGCTCACTTTGTTAATATTTTCATATAAATAATTACAGAACCCTGCATGATCTGTTTCAACAATATCTGTTTTAGCTTTCTCTCATACTCACTCATAATTATTCGCTCATTAGTGTTTTTGGTCATTCTTTGTTTTTTACAACAATATATATTGCCCAATCATCTGACCTACCACCTGTCTTTGCACAATTAAGTGTTTTATTTTAAACTGATATTATATTAAAATTTCTAGTTAACCTATTGATGGTAGGTTTACTTTCAAACTTGATCGTTTGAATGTATCTATTCTCGTTTCTGAGATATCCTTTTAAATGTCTGCCATTGGCTGTCTGTTGACCTGTCTTTTAACCTAATTTGCCAAGTCACTTTAGGCAGATTAGCTTTCATTATATTAATTGTTTTTTATTTTTCAAAAATAATCTTGGACCCACTCCTCTTTCCCTCAAATTGCTATGAGATCATTAATTAATTAATATGTTTTCATTCTACATTACTAATTCCAATACAGCTTGCTTTCCATTCACCTCCAAAACATGCTATTCTTAGAAATTATCTTAAACATTATATGAATTTCTCATCTAGGCTATTTTTACCCACTTGATTTGTCCAAAATTGTCTAATATAAATTAAATCTCCCACGATTATTGATGTGGTTATTTTTAGGGGGCTTGTACCCCATTCCCACAATTGAGTTCTTCCCTTTTTCATTTCCCATTTCTACCCAAACTGTTCCTACCTCTTTGTTTCCTCAGCTAAGGTCATCCTAAGTTTCTAATATCATTACTAACTAACAAATCCCTCCACCTATTCCTAGTCCTAGGTGTCCTGTGCTCTTCAGGATACACATCTCAGTCATGTCATCCATCAGTCATGTCTCAATAATGACTAGTAGATCATACTTATTCATTCTTATTTATTTTCTCGATCTATCTGTTTTGGTTTGAATGCTTGATGCATTCAGATTTTTAAAAAGCACTTAGTCTAATGCACTTACTCATTTTTGTAAATTCTAATTTTATCTATTGGTTGACTTGTATATTTGTTACTCTCTATCCCCTTTGCCATCTTCTAGTTATATTTTCTGTACTAATACCTTTCTCTTTGGCCTTGACTCTACTCTTTTATTTACGACATCTTCCCAAAGATTATGATCATTGACATTCTGCTTTTTGATGTGGCCCCTAGCTAATAACTATATAGACACTCCTTCTTTGTCCTGTCTACATTGTTAATACCTACGTAAACCATGATGACTGGATCCTGCCCCTCTCGCTACAAATTCCTCTCCAGTCTTGTGCAGATTTTCCAAAATATGGCACTGGGTAGGGAGGCAAGACAGCTTTCAGGACTCATGACCCCTACTGCTCAATCTTCCATCCGTTGCTGTAGATCTGTTTGCTCTGAATCAAACTGGCATCCAAGAACTGCTGCAGCTGTGACACATCACCTATCCTGCAATCCTGAATGTGTTCTAAGGAACTCTTAATTATTTTATTGTTATATATTCACCCATATTTTCATGTTTTCCACCATTTGTGTTATACAGTCTAACCACTTAACTCTCGCACCTTATTGTAAGTCACAATCAAGAGTCAACGTAGGTCAACGAGGATTGGGATTGAGCTGCTTCTTAATTAACCTTTTCCACTGAAGGCTCTGTTAAAACCTGGTTTAAGACCAGCAACTACAGAATTTAGACTGTAAATTTCAGTTTAATGTGAATTATAAATAAAATCTATGTTAGGTTTGTATAAAACTAAAAAAAAAGGCCTGCCTTACCCATCAACTGCAAACACTGTCACAGCACTCTTCTCATCTCAACCAAATCCCTTCAAGAGCCTCACATTGTAACAGCTCCTGTACCAACACACTCAGTTCACCCTGTTTTTGTTTTGGCCTGTGTACATCTTCTGGAAATAGTCTAATCAAGAATATAAAGTTTCAGGTCATATACAAACGTAGATCAAATTAGATTAGATTGCTTACAGTATGGAAACAGGCCCTTCGCCCCAACAAGTCCACACCGACCCGCCGAAGCGCAACCCACCCAGACCCATTCCCCTACATTTATCCCTTCACCTAACACTACGGGCATTTAGCATAGCCAATTCACCTGACCTGCACATCTTTTGGATTGTGGGAGGAAACCCACACAAACACGAGAATGTGCAAACTCCATGCAGTCAGTCGCCTGAGGCGGGAATTGAACCTGTGAGGCAGCAGTGCTGACCACTGTGCCACCGTGCCACCCACGGTGAGATCTGAATCTCATTTACAAATCAATAAAATAATAAACTGTGGTTGCTGGAAATCTGAAACAAAAAACAGAAAATTACTGGAGGAACTCAGCGTCTGTGTTCTGACCTGGTTAATGAGGATTGAAATTCATCTGCTTCTTAAATAAGCTCAAAGTTCTGAAGAAAGGTCACTGGACCCAAAATGTTTAAATCTGCTTTCTCTCCACAGTTGCTGCCAGATCTGCTGATTTTCTCCAGCAATTTCAATTTTTTATATTGATAATATTATATAAATGTCATTTATGGATACTTGGTTGACAGACAAGACTTGACACCTGGTTAGGATGTATTTGTAAAATCAGTCCTTGCATACTTAATCCAAGTTACAATTTGTGCCCATTCATAAAATAAATTACCCTGTAAATTAAATAAGGGTTGTTGGGCTACATATTTGTTCTACTGTTTTGAGTTATTTAATCTCTTATTACATAGTTTAGGCAATTATATGTGAACTATATAATTTGTTTCATTTTTAAATCAAAGATGCTACCACAAAGTTCACCAACCTTCCATAAAACACAGGCAAATGGGATGATAGACTTGACACATGAATGCTGAGGGAATATTTAGAAAGTGCAAAATATGCCTCACCTATATTACTCTGTCAGTTTATTCATACTCTCCAAGTGGAATTATGTCATAGTACCTATGAAGATACATGTGTCAACTACCACCTTGTTTGACAGTGAGGCAGTAACAGTAAAACAAGGATGAAAACCCAATTGTAAAATATCATCCATAAAGCCTGAATTTTGTGGAAATTCTTGACCGTGATCAGTGAGTATTTTGCCATCATTATCCTACTGAAACTGACTGCAACTTCAGGACTTAATATATGGGCAGAGAGTATGTCAGTCCTGAGTTATGTTATGTCACTCGCTGCACTGTTATGGCCTGCATTATGCTCCCAATGCCATGAACCACTACCCACATGATAGCCAATAACCAATTAACTCACCTCCTGATTGTCCATCATCTGCAAGGCACAAGTCAGAAGTGTGATGGAACACATCCCACTTGCTTGGATAGGTGCATCTCCAACAACACTCAAAAAGTTTGACACCATCCAGGGAAAAGCAGCCTGCTTGATTGGCACCACATCCACAAGCATCCACTCGCTTCACTACCGACGCTCAGTAGCAGCAGTGTATATTATTTAGAAAACACACTGCAGAATTTCACCAAAGATCCTGAGACAGCACCTTCCAAACCCACAACCACTTCCATCCAGAAGGACAAGGGCAGCAGATACATGGGAACACCATCACCTCAAGCTTCCCCCCACCCCACCAAACCTCTCACCAACAGAAATATATCGCTGTTCCTTCACTGTCGCTACGTCAAATTTCCAGAATTCCCTTCCTAATGACGTTGTGGGGCAAACCACAGTAGGTGGACTGGAACAGTTTAAGAAGGTAGCTCAACACCACTATTGCCCTTATCCCATAACGAATAAAAATAAATTAAATCAGTTTAAGTGGAAATCTCCTCTCAACATCACTATTACAAACTCCATAGAAAATCAAATATCCCTCAATCAGAGGTAAGTGGATTTTCAAAAAGTGATTTATGTAATGACTATTACTGGACAGCAGATCTGGCCATGAAAATGTAATTTACAATTAGAAGAGAGTTAAATATTTCCATTGTGCTGAATTATGAGGATCTTTCAAATTTTTAAATATATTTTAAGGTCATTTTTGATTATATTCCCCCACTTTTACAATCATCTAATTTACGTGTACTGAACTTTATTTTTCTGTTTGGAATTTTTCTTTAAAGGGGGAATTAAATATGACAGCTTTGCATTTCCTAGCTGTCATGAGAGTTTTTGAATGTGATAAGCTGTTTGTACTGTTTGTTGACACAACCTCAATTCTGACCTCAGAATCCTCATTTAAAAATATTGCAATCAGCTGCATAATGAGAGGATGGGGAGTTCTTGCCATTGCGATCAGTAAATCCCTCAATGAGACTTAGCTCAAGGTCGGTGTTGAGGGCTGTTACTTCACTAACTTAGCCAATAAGTGATGTAAATACTTTATGGTAGCTGGTGAAAGCTCACACTAAAAACAAGCAGATTATTGAAATGAACCTTCATGAGGTGCAGATAAACCTGCTTATTGAAGTTGTAGTCCTGTGGACAGTATTTGAAAGAGGCTAAAATCTCAGCATATTCTAGCTATGGATGTGTATTCAGTTGTTGATTAATCCATCTACATCTATAATAATTGTGTTCACAATCAGTGATGCATCAATACACCTTAATTCATTTTTGAACATAGAATGTGCAGCAGAGAAATATCAATTTTCCCAAACCAATCCTTACCGTCCTTGATTCCCTTAATGTCCATTACAAAACTATGACCAATATGTAATAATTTAAGCAGACTTCAGTATAGAGGCACACACCATTATTACTAAATAGGTATTTTTAAAGTATACGAGCATTTGCCATAAAAAAACTCATTTAGGAGCTGTTCATTGAACACCAGTACTGGTCGAAAGAGTTAATGTACACCTCCGGAAAGGAGGCCTGAGGGATGCATGTGGTTAATTCCTAAGAATCATTTGAGATGTACAGCACAGACACAGTCCAACTCATCCATGGCGACCAAATATTCTAAACTAATTTAGTCCCATTTGCCAGCATTTGGCCTATCTACCTCTACACTCTTCCTATTCATTTACCCATCCAGATGCCTTTTAAATGTTGCAAGTGTACTAGCCTCCATCACTTCCTCTGGCATGCATGCACCACACTCTGCATGAAAAAGTTGGCCCTTCAGTCCCTTTTAAATCTTTCCCTTCACACCTTAAAACTGTGCCCCCTAGTTTTGGACTCCTCTACCCTGGGGCAAAGATCTTTATTCACCCTGTTCATGATTTTGTAAACCTCTGTAAGGTCACTTCTCAGCCTCCGATGCTCTGGTGAAAACACCCCCAGCCTATTCAGCCTCTCCCTGTAGCTCAAAACCTCCAGCCCTGGCAAGCTCCTTGTAAATCTTTTCTGAACCCTTTCAAGTTTCACAACATCTTTGCTATTGCAAGGGGACCAGAATTGACTGCAGTATTCCTAAAGTGGCTTAACCCCAATTTCCTATTCAGTTGCAACATGACCTCCTAACTCCTATGCTCAGTGTACTGACCAATAAAGGAAAGCATACCAACGCCTTCTTCACGGCCCTATCTACCTGCGACTCCACTTTCAAGGAACTAACCACCTGCACTCCAAGGTCTCTTTGCTCAGCAACACTCCCCAGAACCTTACCATTTTAAGTTTATAAGCCCTGCCCTGGTTTGCCTTTCCAAAATACAGCACCTCACATTTATCTAAAATAAACTTCATCTGCCACTCTTTAGTGCATTTGCCCATTTGATCAAGGTCCCCTGGTACTTTGAGGTAACCTTCTTCACTGTCCACTACACCACCAATTTTGGTGTCATCTGCAAACTTACTAACCAAACCTCGTATGTTCACATCCAAATAATTTACATAAATAACAAAAAGCAGTGGACCCAGCACTGACTCTTGTGGCACACTGCTGATCACAGGCCTCAAGTCCAAAAAACAACCTCCACCAACGGCTAGTGTCTCCTACCTTCAAGCCAATTTTGTATCCAAATATCTGGCTCTCCCTGTGATCTAACTTTGTTAACCAGTCTACCATGTGGAACCTTGTCAAACCTTGCTCAAGTCCGTATAGACAACGTCCATCACGCTGCCTTCTTCAATCTTCTCTGCTGCCACTTCAAAAAGTTGAAAAGCGTGGCGCTGGAAAAGCACAGCAGATCAGGCAGCACCCGAGGAATCTTCAGCATCTGTAGTCCTCGCTTACTTCTTCGAAAAGCTCAATCAAGTTCATGGAGTATTGAAAATTGTAACAGACTAAAAGAGAGACTAACTTGTATCATCGATAGTCACAGGTGAGGTGCCGGAAAACTGGAGGTTGGCTAACGTGGTGCCACTGTTTAAGAAGGGTGGTAAGGACAAGACAGGGACTATAGACCTGTGAGCCTGATGTCAGTGGTGGGCACGTTGTTGGAGAGAAGCCTGAGAGACAGGATGTACATGTATTTGGAAAGGCAAGGACTGATTATGGATAGTCAACATGGCTTTGTGCGTGGGAAATCATGTCTTACAAACTTGATTGAGTTTTTTGAAGAAGTAACAAAGAGGTTTGATGGCGGCTGAGTAGTATAAGTGATCTATATGGACTTCAGTAAAGCGTTCAACAAGATTCCCCATGGGAGACTGGTGAGCAAGGATGGATCTCATGGAATACAGGGATAACCTGCCATTTGGATACAGCACTGGCTCAAAGGTAGAAGACAGAGTGGTGGTGGAGGGTTGTTTTTCTGACTGGAGGCCTGTAACCAGTGGAGTCCCACAAGGATCAGTGCTGGGTCCACTCCTTTTCATCATTTATCTAAATGATTTGGATGCGAGCATAAGAAGTGTAGTTAGTAAGTTTGCAGATGACACCAAAATTGGAAGTGTAGTGGACAGCAAAGAAGGTTACCTCAGATTACAACAGGATCTTGATCAGATGGGCCAATGGCTGAGAAGTGGAAGATGGAGTTTAATTTAGATAAATGCAAGGTGTTCCATCTTAGGAAAGCAAATCTTAGCAGGACTTATACACTTAATGGTAAGGTCCTAGGGAATGTCGATGACCAAAGAGACCTTGGAATGCAGGCTCATAGCACCTTGAAAGTGAAGTCGCAGGTAGCTAGGATAGTGAAGAAGGCATTTGGTATGCTTTCCTTTATTGGTCAGAGTATTGATTACAGGAATTGGGACATCATGTTGCTGAAAGGGACATTGGTTAGGCCGCTTTTAGAATATTGCGTGCAATTCTGGTCTCCTTCCTTTTAGAAAGATGTTGTGAAACTTGAAAGGGTTCAGAAAAGATTTACAAAAATGTTGCCAGGGTTGAGCTATAGGGAGAGATTGATTTGGCTGGGGCATTTTCCCTGAAGTGTCAGAGGCTGAGGGGTGACCTTATAGAAGTTTACAAAATCATGGGAGCCATGGATAGGGAAAATAGGCAAGGTCTTTCCCTGGGATGGGGAAGTCCAGATCTTGAGGCCATAGGTTTAGAGTGAGAGGGGAAAGATATAAAAGAGACCTAAGGGGCAACATTTTCACGCAGAGGGTGGTACATGTATGGAATGAGCTGCCAGAGGAAGTGGTGGAAGCTAGTACAATTGCAACATTTAAAAGGCATCTAGATGGGTATATGAATGGGAAGGCTTTAGAGTGATATGGGCCGGGTGCTGGCAGGTGGGACTAGATTGGGTTGGGATAGCTGGTCAGCATGGACGAGTTGGACCGAAGAGTCTGTTTCCATGCTGTACATCTCTATGACAAGAAATGTCTCAAATCTTTTCCAGTCTACTTGTGTCTGTGGAGATTTGGATTGCAGTAATCAATTGCATACTCCATTCACTTTAAAACTTTGGAAAGCCAATACAGCAGGTACACAAGAAATCTCATTAGGCTGCATGTGGGGTCACTATATCGATTCTTTAGTGTCATGAGACCTCTCAGTAGACCACACTCAGTCCTCAGCAAATGGGATAGAGCCTCACAAAATAGCACTTAATTTCTTTGGTCTGAGGACTTCGCGCACATATCTGTTTTCACCAGAATTTTCAGAATGGATTAAGTTCTGTACTAACACTATTTTTGAAATTTGCCTGAAGTTCATTCCATTAAATGAAAATGAGGTGGGCCCTACAACAATCAGGGGAACTGACCTGGCAAATTACCACCTGTTGGGTGAAAATACACGATTAGGCTAATGAGATAGTGGAACAGCCAGTTTTGATGTTGTGTAAGTGAATAAGGTTTGTATGAGTTAAAAGTGGACCAAACTCTGTTTAGGTAGTCATGATGCAGAGATGTTGGGATTGGACTGTGGTGGACAAAGTCAGAAGTCACACAACATCAGGTTATAGTCCAACAGGTTCATTGAAAATCACAAGCTTTCAGATCACTCTGCTCCAAAAGCTTGTGGTTTCAAATACACTGGTTGGACTATAACCTAGTGTCATGCAACTTTTGATTGTGTTTAGGTAGTGAATGTTGACTAAATCATTGGTATGGGAAATAGAATGTGCCTGGAAAAATGAGTTAGAAGTGTTTATAAAAAATGGCCAATATTAGAATAATGGCATAGGTTGTATTTATTTAAAATTAAAAGCCAATTCTTTCGCGTTCAGTATATTGATATAGAGAATTTTGTTTCAGCAGAGGAATGCATCTATCGGTGCCTTTTATTCTGGAAGATCATTACTGGGTATATTTGAATAACAACAACAAAAATTTGTGTTAAGTAAAAAACAAAAATGCTGAAGAAATTCAGACTGTCTTCCCTAATACATTGCTTGGCTCTTCCAAACTAGTGCAATTGAGCAAAGAAGGCACAAAATGCAAACATATGCTTCACAAAAAGGCAGAACAGGTATTAAGAAATGACTACTCATAGTGGAGAAGCCCTGTTGATACTTAAAATGGGTATATATCTCAAGGAAACATTCTCTTCTGTCCCAAAGACTTTATCCTTTTTAAAGGCTTGAGAGAAGGAAAAAAACAAGAAAATGTGAATGGAGTGCAAGACACTGAATAGTTAGAAGGGAGAGAAGCAAAGAAAAATAGCATAAGCTAAATACCAAAAGCTAAGAACAGCAAGAGGTAAATGCAGAAACAAAAGAGAATGGAAGGAGACACAGGAGCAGCAGTGAAGCGGGGGAAGGAGAAAGAGAACATTGGATCCTGAGATCAAAATATTTCCAATCTTCATACAACATAAGTGTGGTGTAAGTGTGATGTGTTTGCATTCATCTGGATGAAGAACACTATACAGGAAAACAAACAAATGTTACAAGAAGAATGGTTGTCGCAAGAGGTCCAGCTATGATGCACAGCATTGAACAGAAGAAGCAAATAAAAGAGGATTACAATTATGAGATTTTATCTAATATCTTCAATCTATTGGGAAATTAATTGACATTTTACATGTTACAATATTAGCTTTAATTCTTGAGGACTAATAATTGAAAAGGGACTTTAAATATTCCTTTCCATTTTAATTAAATGGGAGCAACATTATTGCCATGACAGAATCACTTCAGAGATTTTCTTTTACCCATTGTTGACATCAATCACTCCCAGATCAAAGAAATTATAGTGTGGATGCAAGGCAATGTTCCTTTTACTCTGCTCAAATAATGTTTTACACTGTCAACACAATATCAACATCTGTCGTGACACTTTCATCTCCACACCACTATCCTTATGGTCTTTCTGAATAAGACTGCCAATTTAGTGAGAATTTGTGCCATTTTGTGAGCAGTTTTTCAGCTTTGTTAATCATGCCCACTGGAAACTAGATTAATACTGTCAAACACACAAGACCTTTAGCAGCTGTGAGAATGAAAAGTTTGATCCCTCCAGTCTGGACTGGATTCAAATCTGGATCCAAGATTGGAAAGAGTGTATTATAATTCACTGTTTCACCCAACTCCCACAACAGAAGTCTTTTTTCTCTGCTTTTGGATTCAAATCCTGGTTCTAAAGTGGAACAGCAGTAGCCTTTTATTGTCTATATTTTGCTAGAAATGGTGATGAACCCAGGGAAGCAGAGGAATTATTTTTGCGCACATGTTTCATTAATGTCAAGTACATTGATGTCTTGCTATATCTAGTAAGTGGCCCAGACTGGTATCCTTTTCCCTTCACAAGAACAAAACACTGCAGCCACGTGCAGGAAGCAGATTGTGTTGCCTCCCAGTTATGTACAGAAATTGCCGGCTGTCAGATCGCGGCAGTCTTACGCGCTAATTAAATGTTCTGGTTATGTGCACAGCATGCTTGATGCCAACCTCTGACAGTATGAACAAATGCAAAATGACATTTCATTTTTATTTTTGGTGGGGTGGGGGAGAATGAAGCTGTTCTTGGCATATGACAGATGCCCATGTCTGCATGACTACCACTCAGAGCGAAGCGAGGAGTAAATAAGTTGATGCTCCTTTAGCAGCATAATGTGAACTGGATGTTGTAAAATTCATGAATTTTGATGAGTTTAGGATTTTGACTTCAGTATAAAGCAAATCTGCTGTTTTTCAACATGAGAAGTAAAAATTAAGAGCACAGAATAACTTATTCAAATGAACTAAAAAAACTAAGGATTAGCAATGTGGGTATATATTACATAACAGGAGTGCAACTGAAGGAAAGGAATTTAAAATACCAAGTGAAATGTTTAACATTACCAGAACGTTACAGAAATCAGGGGTATCTATTAAGGGTATTCAATTATCCCTTCCAAGGATTTATCTTTTGACTTGCTATAAGACTTTTGACTTTTATCTTGCTATAAGATCTGCATAACCTGGTTCAGATTTTGAGATCCATGGTGAAGGAATAGTCATAGGATAGTCATCACACTTGTATTTTGTAGCCCAGAGATGTCTCAATGGCTTTTAATTTGCAACACTGAAGTCCTAGAGATAACTTCCAGGATAGTACCATATATCGGGGATAAGTGACCTGGGTGAGAAGGGCAAGCAACTGCATGTGTTCACCAATGAATTCGATTTAAAAGTTCCCATTGAGGCCCGCAGAGTGTAATAATGAAGTATACATTAGAATTTTGAATACATTGTAAAATCAGGCAGAGTAAGCAAAATAAAGAAAGGCATAGAAGGAAGGAAGGAAGGAGAGAGCGTGAAAGAAAAGAGTTAAAAATCACATGAAGTCTCCAACAATAAATTGATTCTGGAGAATGGAGCTCCACCCTTGTCAAATGTTCAATGCCAGAGACATTCCTTGGCAATAATTAAAATTTAAGTTGATGTAAATTCTCTTAATCCTGAATGTACACATGCTGTTCCACCCAAACCCAAGAACAGAAGTCTTTCTCCCCACATTGGCCTGCTTTCAAATCCTGGATCTAAAATGGAACAACAGTATACTTTTACGATCTTAATTTTGATAGAATTATGAAAAATACAGGAAAGGAAACAAATCCTTTCTATAGACAATTTCCATTGTTGCCACGCACCTACTCTGGCATTTACCTAAAGTAATTCAATGAGGAATGTAGAAAAACATTCAGGATGTAGCACTCGGTTATTCTAAAAATGTGATGCAAACCTGATGAAGCTAAAAAGAAGAACAGTATGCAAATGGATCATGCTATAGTCAGAGATAAGTCACCCCTCAGCTAATGAATTGGATCAAAGTCCTGTCACATTCAGTTGTGATAATTAAGCAATATTGGATGGAGGAGGTTACTTGAATTTCCCTATCTTCATTGATACAGAGGGCAAAATGAAACACTTGTAACCCATCTTTGCCACAAGTGCATAATGGATGATCTATTTCAGCCTCTTCCTGACATCACAGAAGCTAGTCTTCAGTGAATCCAATTCACACTTCATGATATCAAGAAATGGCTGAAGATATTGGATCCATCAAAGGCGAAGGATCCTAGCCAACATCCTGTCTGTGGTGATAAAGAATTGTGTTACAGAACTAAACATGAATCTCATTGGCAAAATACTTCAACTGGAAATTGGGAAACTCAGCCCATTGACTTTGAATCTCTCTCCATAAATACTCCCAGATTTGCAGAGTGTTTCCAGTGCTTTGTACTTGTTTCTCAGATTTGGAACAGCCATGATATTTTAATTATCAAAGAAAATTGTGGATTGCCTACTTATGTACTTGCAATATTGAAATTGTTCTCATCAGTAGAGCAGTGGAGAGATTAACCTAATTATTTTTAACACCTGTGCTAAAGAATAAGGAGTTTCTGGGAAAATATGCTTGTTTTTAAGTTAGCACCATAGACACAGATAATCGAGATAAGTCTTATTTCTTGTTTCTCATCCTAATATTCTCTGATGTCTTGCTATTAGAAAGTGGCACTACTGACTTGTCTTTGTTGAAATACTGAAGCCAATATTTAGTCTCATTTGGCTGCTTTGAGTTACAAAGCGGGTGGTTGTTTTGATAATCTTCAGAATCTATTGGAATTGTCTGAAAAATGTTATATTAAAAATTAAACACAGTAAACCATGTCCATGTATGTGTCTATTGGCTTCAAAGTTTAGTTGATTTCCTCAACCACTGGAAGCATTCTATCTTCTACATTCAGTGAGTTTCAAAGATTAGTGACTGATTAGGTTGTAGAGCGGTTGACTGTGTTTTTGCAGATGCATAGTACAGCTGTGGTGAATAAGTTTGTGAAATTTGACGATCTGTCCTGTTGTATTCCTAGGTAGAGAATCATTTGTAGAGTGGAACAGCACGTCATTAAGAATGAGATCAAATCAATTTTATTGTAAAAAATATAGCCAAGGTTTAGGCATTTTACAATCACAAATCATTCTTGTCGCAAGTATTCAGAGTTGTTCAATTATTATTTTACCTCCTATTGGCTAAGATGTAATAAACATAGGAGGGATAGATGGTGGATTACTCCATGTCAGCTTTCTTCTGTACACTAGATTTTGGGTTTTATGGTCCAATAAGTACTCTTACTTGCTATCACTTTCATCAGTGATTTGCCTTGCTGGAGCACTTTTTGTCTCATTCCTCTTGATATTAAAATTATGATGGTATTCCACTGTTACCAGTGTTACTCCTATCTTTCTGGTGTATGGATAGTACCAACCCAGATATTAGCAGCTTAACAGTGACTCTTCAATAATACCCCTAGTCTGATTAATTTCACTACAGCAAAATATATCCTCCTTTGTAGGTTTCAATTGCAGTTTCTCCATCGTCATCACCTCATACCTGCTGCCTTAAAGACAAGGTTAGGTCAGATTCCATAAGGTGCCATGTTATGATTATTGTGAACACTAATCACTGCAGGACATTAATGAAGCTGCTAACTATTTACAATCTTCTACAAATCAACATGAGAATAATTCTCCTGATAACAACTAACAGTGGGCACTCACAACACACTTGGAGGTGATGGAAATTATTCAGAGATGCACGTAGCAGGTTTTATGCCATCAAAAAGAAAAGCTAATGAAGGTAAACCTTCATTCTTAGAAGAATTTAAGAAGGATTATGGTTCAGGCTTTTAAAATAATGAAAGGTTTAGATGAGGTGGATGTAAAGAGGTAAATTTAGAAATTCATGTCCAGAAACAAAAATAATTATGAACTGATTATAAAATAAAAAATGTCAGAAGTTTAGATTATTTTTTCTTTCTATAGAGTTGTCAAGAGACATATATCAAAGTGCAACACTTTTGTCATGCCAACATATTGCTGAATCATCTAGAATAAATTCCAGATTCAGGCCAACAGAATTGAATTTGTGTTTGGGGCATAAAAATAATTATTTTAAAAAGTGATTGAACTGAATTCTGAAAAGGACCTTATGACAGCAACCTGATCGGCTCAAATGACTGTATCTTAATTTGTCCAACTTTCTATAAAGCATAAAGGATGACTGATGTTTAGAGTTGAGCTATACACCTCAGAGCTGACTCAATCTTTGATGGGACTTCTGTGAGGCATCATTAATTGTTGAAATTGCAAGAATATTTCAATTCTTTTTGGAATTGGGATTATTTATTAAGCAACTTTATTACTTTAGTTTAAAAACTAAAATATTCCAACTGACATTTCCATAATAACTGCATGCTGCAATCATCAAAGTATAATTACAAATACAGAAAGATCTTGTAATCTAAAGAAAAGGCTTTTAAGGCAGATTGGATGACCAGCAAAATTTTACTGATTTTAATGATGGCATATAACTCCTTACAGCAGTTAAATTCCTCTTTTAATAGTCGGATCATTGTGAAAGTGTAATAGGTCAAAACATTGTGTGTTTGTCAACTCTGGATCATCATTTCGCTTAGATTCTTTAATGAAAATGTAGTTTTCAGCTGATTATGTGATCAATTGGAATAGCTTGAAGTCTGACCAGAAAAACATTGTAAGTGGCAGGAAGCCATGGTATACAATTGTGTAATAAAACCAGAAAAAAACTGGAAAAACTCAGCAGGTCTGGTGGCATATATGGCAAGAAAAACAAAGATAACGTTCTGAGGAACAGTTGTATCACTGAAGAAGCATCATATCGAACATGAAACATAATTTGGCTTTCTCCCTCTAGGTACTGTAAAAACATTAGAAACAAAAACAGAAATTGCTGGAAAAGCTCAGCAGGTCTGGCAGCATCTGTGGAGAGAAATCAGAGTTAACCTTTTGGGTCCAGTGACTGTTCCTCAGAACTTTAGGAGTTCCTCAGGTTTTTGTCACAATTTGATATGATTCTTATAATATTGATATTCAATAAGATTTTAATGTGGATTTAAATATTGTGTGTAAATTTATAGTCAAATAATCATAACAATTTTCGATATTCTACGATACTGTTTTCATTCCTATAACAAAATATATTATTGATTCTTGCAATAAATATTCAGAAGCAATAACAAAAGATCGTAGTCTCCTATTTCTATCCTCACAAACCTATTTATAAACAAGGGATTGAGAGTAGCCCATTCAGCCCCTCGAGACTGTTCTGCCATTTAATGAGATCAGACCGAAGGTCTGTTTCCATGCTGTACATCTCTATGACTGACTCTATGGCTGATCTGTGGCCTAATGCCTTTGGCCCATGTCCCTTAATACTTTTGCTTAACAAAAGTTTGTCTATCTCAGATTTAAAATTAGCAACTGATCCTGCATCCACTACCATTTGTGGAAGAAAGTTCCAAACATCTACTATCCTTTGCATGTAGAAGTGCTTCTTAACATTTCTCCTGAATGGTCAGGCCCTAATTTTTGAACTATGCTTCCTGGTCCTAGAATTTCCAATCAGTGGAGATTTATCTACCCTGTCTTTTTCCTGGTAAGACTTGAAGATTTCGATTGGATTCTATATTCAAGCAAAAACGGGCCTAATTTGTATAATTCCCCTTATAACTTAAGTCCTGAAATCCAGGTATCATTCTTTATAACTTGTTTTTTACTCTCTCCTAAGCCAACATGTCCTAACTAACAATGTCTTAAAATTCATAATTTAGGATTCTGTGTGATGATATTGGTAAACTTTATAATAGAACATAGAACATAGAAAAATACAGCACAGTACAGGCCCTTTGGCCCTCGATGTTGCGCCGATCCAAGCCTACACCGATCCGAACCTACACTAGCCCACTATCCTCCATATGCTTATCCAATGCCCGTTTAAATGCCCATAAAGAGGGAGAGTCCACCACTGCTACTGGCAGGGCATTCCATGAACTCACGACTCGCTGAGTAAAGAATCTACCCCTAACATCTGTCCTCTACCTACCACCCCTTAATTTAAAGCTATGCCCCCTCGTAATAGCTTTTTTTGGGGGGGGGGTTTAGATAGGGTTGACCATGAGACAACCCTATCTAATAGAAACAACTTTTTTTAATATATACCTCACATACACTTTTCATGAGTTAATTTGCTGGTTTGAAATTCCTGGAGGAAGAGGACATATCAGTACAAAGCTCAATCTGTTGCTGGTAAAATGAAGTTCATGTAATGATCTGAAATTTCTCTTAGTTTGGTATTTTAAACTGACAGTAAGCTTGACGGGAAGATTTGTATTACTGGGAGGTAACGATATTAGAACCAGATCCTTTAATGATCTGAAATTTATCTTCGTTTGACCTTTTAAACTGACATTAGGTTTGACTGGGAAGATTTGCATTGCTGCGAGGTAAAGAAAATAGAAGCAGGAAGAGCACCCCACTTCCAACGTTAACTCACTTCACCATCAGTGCAGAGTAGCAATAATCTTCAAGATACAGTGCAGCAACTCACCCAGGCTTCTTTGAAGGTACTTTCCAAACATACAGCCTCTACCACTTAGAAGAATAAGTGCAGCAGCTGGATGGGAAGTTCCCCTCTGAGCCACTCATGATCCTGCACTTGAAATTGTAACACCGTTCCTTCAAGCTGGTTTGTTTATAATTATGGTACTCCCTTCCTAACAGCATTACACCCCAGAGTTCTGCAGCAGTTCAGTAACACAACTCGCTACCACCTTCCTGAGGGCAATTAGGGTTGGGCAATAAATGCTGGCTTAACCAGTGATGCCTACTTTCCACGAATGAATGTTTAAAAAGCCACCTTTCCCACCTAGCAGCAAAACTTCAGATCTTTTTGCAAAGAAAATATATCTGAAAAGAGGGGATAAAATAGTTTGGTTAGTACATGAGAGACCAAGCAATGGCCAAAGGAAGAATTATAATTGGTGCAAAAGACCAGATGGAGCAAAAATAAAACAAAGGGATATTGAAAGACTGGGGCCTGGAGATAAACATGGTGACGTAACGTGCAGACCAGTGAATTATTGTGTTTATCACTTTGACCAAAGTGGAAAAACAATTCATGCCTAGTAGTTAGCAAACACATTGTTATTTTGATGACCTCCAAGGGCAGTAGCTTCTCAATGGATCATTCACCTACCATGAACTTTATTGAACCGTAAAACTCATGTGCTGCATTGTTGAATTGCTTTTGTTTAAAAATTGCCTCATTTTCCCAGTGTCTTCCCCTGCACTGCCCAAGGGTTAGCTTCTGCAATCGACTGCCACTGTGTGCTTGCAATATGGCTGATAGAAAATGCAGAGAATCAGCTTTGTGATTGTGGTAGGGTGACTCGCTGCTCTCATTTTACTATTGTCGTTGTGAGGAAGTGCTGACCTTCTACATTGTATTCCCCCTTTAGGCCAGGGCTATGATGCTTGAACCATGCAGATTCTAATGTGTACCCCACATTTCATTATCACATGCTATGGCCATATCCTGTTTGGAAAAGTCCGTACATATATATGCTTAACCTTGCAATAAATTTCACCAGCTTCACTGTCTTGACTGTACTTCAACTGCTCTTCCAGGTTACAGGGAATGCAGCTACAGATCTAATTCTTTTCATTTATTTCAACAGCTTTTTATCACTGATCAAATTCAGAATGTAAGGGTTTTGCACGCAGTATTTCTCAGACCTTACAGTGCAGACAATAAGACAAATGATGTAGTTGCAACAATGATACCTCATATAGGCAGAATCATACAGCGGCCTGAGATAAATGGGCTACAGCAAGATTCGTGGCTGAAGTCCAGTGAGGCCCAACTCAATGTCATGAGCGTCTCGTGCCATCTTTTATGTTTTAGACAAGCAACGTGACACGTTAAAGGATATTATAACTGTACATGTTAAATACCTTGTTAAGATACATTGTGAACATGGACAGGTACCTAGCTCATTGGAATGGAGCAGGTTGCATATCAGAGCTCCATTCTTGCTTTCTTAGCGCTTGTTCACTTAGCACCTCCCTGCTTGCTAACAGCATCCCGGCCTTGTCATGTCTTACTGTGCCAGTTAGTGCAACTGCACAACCAGGCAGCTTATCTCGCTGTGCAGCAGTCCTCAGTGAAGGGGATTTAGCAGTGTACACATCAGTCTCATACCTGCATCAACAATCTACATAGTGAACACACTGCACGTGCAGCAAGCAAACAGCCAAGGCTCCAAATCTTAGTGGAATAGCCCTCACCAAATTCCAAACAGGAGACTTCAGCTGGCACAGTAAGTCAAGGGCAGCCTCCTATACCAGTGCAGGGGATAGGCCACAATCAAGAGTCCACTCAGGGTGATCTCAATCGGGTGCCCCTACAATCCAGACAGTAAGTCACAGTCAGTCATGATGCTGTATAGCAGCCAGTCCAGGGTTGGGAAAATGTCCAGCCTCCAGTCTGCAGCTGGGGCACTTCTTATATGGGGCTGTCCAATGGGGTCGCTTAAGGGGATGGGTCTGCAGAAACTAAGGGGAAGGGGAGATTTGGGGAGAGGTAACACATTTGCTGTAAGAAGGGACTGCAGCAACCAGATATTAGGGCTTTTAAAGGGAAAGAACATGGCGCACACAAACCCTTTAACTGTACAGGACACAGACCTATGGGATCATTATTCCCAGGCCATCTGAAAGCATCGACCCATCTGTGTGTTGGCATTCCTTGTCACAGACATTGCTGAACAATTTGACAGATTCTGTTTTGAACACAGAGACTTCAAAAGAACAGGAATGCTGTCCAAGGAGGGCCAATGGTATTAGCATGACCCACAGCCATCTAAACCCATTGTTCCTCTTGCTTCAAGATCATGCAACAGGCTCTCAACACTGACCTCCATCCATGGAGTCAAGTGGTGCCTCATGTCACAATGACATTTGGGCCTATACAGAAAGACTGACAATCAGATTTAAGATTAAGTTTGTGACATTTATACGAAAGTGTAAAATCGATTGCAATGCATTGTCTCCTATGCTACCAAAGTAGCCTTAATAAGTTTGCTTCATTCTCTTCCTCCACATACTCCCTGATTGCACAGCGAGGGTGGTAGGGGCCTGCTTGACAGCGGAGCCCATTAGCCCTTAGGGTTTTTCATGGCAATTCTGGGAATGGATGGTGTCTGAATGAGCCACAAGCCAAGAGATTTTCTTGCCAGAGGCAGGTTGGCTCAGTGGTTAGCACACAGTGCCAAGGACCCAGGTTCGATTCCAGCGTCAAGTGACTGTCTGTGTGGAGTTTGCACATTCTCCCTATGGATTCTATGCACCTTCCTCAGTGTGAACTTTAAAGAGTCGGTGCGAGCCAATAGGGAGGATGTGGAGACCCTGGCCAAGTCTGGAGAGTGCTAAGAGGAGACCTTTGAAGGACCTGCGAGAGTTTCCACCTCTGACTGGGTGTCTCATAGTATTGCCCTGTCTCCTGTTGAGGAAGGTGCACCTATGCCAGGGTACCTATGCCTTGTTGCAATGCCTTTGATCCTGAGGACCAATGGCTGGGGAATGGAGTGCAGGTTGTACGCCTCACCAGCCAGACGCAAAGGAGGTGGACCTGTCTCTTCGTGGTGACTCCAACCTCACACTGGCTGTGGAGGGATTGTTGCATGACTTGCTGCAGGTTCCATTATACTCGTCTCCTGTTCCTATTCCTCCCTGTGCAGTGGATGAAGTCCCTGATTGCTGACAACACAGTGCCCAATCTTCAGCAAGTACCTGATATCCAATAACCCTCTGAGTGCCAGCAACCTGGAATGTTTCTTCTTTAGCCCGCTGCCGAGCTGTCACAGTGAGGTGCTCACTACTTTGTGCTCCCACACTCTCAAAGTCCAACACTCCCAGTAGAGGTGTCAGTATTTGAGCAGGAGGGGGTGACGTAAAAAGCCATATCCATGTTTCATCTGAGGCTTTGGTACATTTAACCCCCTGAGACCAGACCGGAAGGATGTGGTGGTGTGACCTCCCCTACTGGTCATCTGGAAAATGGACAGCCCTCCGTTGCACCAACCCTTCAACTAAGACCTCCAGCTCCCTATCTGAAAAACGTGTTACTATTTTTCCTTTTATCCAGTAGCTTCACAATCTGACTTTCAGTGAGTAGCTTTGGAATGCCGGTACTAAACTCTGCACAAAATGGCTTTTTAATGAAGGTGCTGCACAAGGGATGCTGATCTTTTGGCGGATTTAGTGAGTTGTTCCAGGAATGGTGCATGGTAAGAAAGAGACAGAATTGGAAATGTGTTGCTGGAAAAGCGCAGCAGGTCAGGCAGCATCTAGGGAACAGGAGAATCGACGTTTCGGGCATTAGCCCTTCTTCAGGAATGAGGGAAGTTGGTCCAGCAGGCTAAGATAAAAGATAGGGAGGCTTTTACCCTCTCTTTTATCTTAGCCTGCTGGACCAACTTCCCTCATTCCTGAAGAAGGGCTAATGCCCGAAACGTCGATTCTCCTGTTCCCTAGATGCTGCCTGACCTGCTGCACTTTTCCAGCAACACATTTCCATCTCTGATCTCCAGCATCTGCAGACCTCACTTTCTCCTTAGAGACAGAATTGGACTTGCAAGAAACCACAGAGATAGGATAGGTAGTTAATGAGATGAGTTCATTAAGATACAGTGAGAATTTTTCCTAGACCTCACAATGAAAAGCCCTACAAACAATTTGACACAACTTGGACTTGGCCACAAATATTGTAGGATTCAGGCCTACAGAATTTCAATCAAATCTTCAGCTTTAATACCATTATAAATTGGAGGGATTGTTACAGATTGGCAGAGTTCTCTTTTGCACTCCATGATGCTGGCAGCCTTCAATTGTTAGCCTGTTCCCAGGAGTGTAGCATGAGCTCGGCTTTTCAGCTGTGTCAATAATATTAGTTGAGCATTAGCCAATTCACAGTGGGCTACAAATGTCTTTGGTAAAATAGTCTTCTGTCTCCTCTATTGGCGCAGAAGCGAGATGCACTTTGAGAGCTCCCTCTGACTTTTGTGCAATGCTGGTGAACGTAGAGGTGAGAAGCCTTGGTCACTCAGCTTTTTCTGATGCTTATCATCAGTTCTCAGAGCTGACAATATGGCAGGGCATCAAAAAAAAAGTCTGCGACTTCGAGAAAAGGGAGAGCAGAAAATGCTAGTTTACTTGGTCTTTCTGGAGAACCAGAACAGAAGGTCCTTCTCAAATTGTGCACATTAGGGTCTGGTGTCATTCAATTGTTCCACTCCACAGAAGCCTTACCTTAGTGCCATTGAAATGGGAGAAAAACAGAGTAAACACAGTGGCTTAGCCACAATGTGGTATCATCATCAATTGCTATATAAATAACATAAAATGCTTAAAAGATAATGATTGGACTAAAAGGGCTCTGACCAGATTAAAAATGTCCTGATGGTTCCCCCTTGTGATGCAGTAGTAGCATCCCTTTCTCTGGACCAAGAGAACCATGTTCAAGTCCCACCCACTCCAGAGATGCATAATAACATCTCTGAAGAGGTTGATTAGCAAAATAGATGAGAAACCCTCATGAAATGGGAAAAAAGTGTCCCAGTGGTCATATCTTTCCTTCGGTAGATTTTAGTTTAGTTTAGTTTAATTTAGTTTACATTACAGTGTGGAAACAGGCCCTTCGGCCCAACAAGTCCACACCGACCCGCCGAAGCGCAACCCACCCATACCCATACATGTACCCCTTCATAACACTACGGGCAATTTAGCATGGCCAATTCACCTGACCTGCACATCTTTGGACTGTGGGAGGAAACCGGAGCACCCGGAGTAAACCCACGCAGACACGGGGAGAACGTGCAAACTCCACACAGTCAATCGCCTGAGGCGGGAATTGAACCCGGGTCTCGGGCGCTGTGAGGCAGCACTGTGCCACCGTGCCACCTAGTAGTATGTCATTGACAGTAGAAAAAAACCTGTAAATATTGAAAGTCCATAACTGACAATCTGCCTTATAAAATGCATGTATTATTGAACACTGTCTTAATAAATGAAAAGTCTTTGTTTATACTGCTGCAATCTCCCCACCCCAACCTTCTGACGTTCCATTTCAAGGCAGTGGGAGATATGATAATAGACACATGAACACAGTCAGATCTGTCACTCCAGCTGCTTTATTATCCCAATGAGGACTTGATGGCACATTAAAGTACAAGTTACATTGCAATTATGTTACTAAAGAACTTTCTCTAAATGGTACAATCTTCCTGAAAAATTATTTGATGTGTGTTTTGTTTGTTTATAATCTCATGTCGCCATTACGTAAATCACATCAAATAGATCACAGTGTAATGTCACCTGATGAAGACAGCACATGGTTTCTCTTCATTATGGGAACTGTCAATCACTGTTATACTTTAGTAGGAGGATACAGACAAATATCCTCCTACTAAACATACAGTTTCTTTCCCATAGACTAACACATGCAAAAGTCATAATATATCACTGTTCATCCTTCCTGTTTGTATTTCCTGTGTTATCCAGGCCCTAAATATTATTTGAGGTTTTGAAATATTGACCCTGAATGGTTTGCACTGAAAACTGACTAGAGTTCAAAATAAAGAAATTAGAGTAGTTTTTCATAAACAGTAAAAGGTAAAGGAAAACGCACGAACTGCTACGAACCTGAAGTAAAAACAGAAAATCCTATAAATTCACTCCAGGACAGTCAGCATTTGGAAAGGGAGATAGATTTAGCCATTTTGTGCATGTTCTATCACCTAGATCTTATCTTGCAATGCTGTCAATTTTCAGGAACAGAACTGAAATAATCAGCACCTTCATGTGGAGATGAGCGGAGCAGTAATGAATATACCTGTCCCACTATATGGCCTCATCTTAGCACTAGGCAAAAGTGGGGACTGCAGATGCTGGAAGTCAGAGTCTAGATTAGAGTGGTGCTGGAAAAAAACTCATCTCAGCATTAGGTCTTATGTTCTTGTGCCTTCAAAAATTGTCAACAATCAAGATGCTACTGATCAATCAATTGCTAGGATTTAGTGTGATTTATATATACTCTGCTTCACACAAGTGGAAGAGTCTGTAGTGACAAATCAGGACTAACTCACTTTCAGAGTTGACCCGATACAATGGACTGAATGTAATGCTGTCTTGGGATGAGTTTGGACATAGGTGGTGGCCCTTGGGATATAGGGCAGGTGGCATTTAACCAAGTAGGAGAGTGACAATTGAGAACCATGTTACCTTCCTACCTCTGCTCAAATTAAAACCAGAGTAAGATGCTCCTGTATGATCTTTCCAGCCCAAGGTCATTTGAGGCCATTGTAATATTTGTCATGCTTGCTTATGAATTCCAAAGGTAACCCTCATTGTCACGCAATCAGAAGCTGATAGAGGGACCCACATCGGGGAGGACATTCACTAAGAATCTGCCCTTGACTTAGCCAGCAATTCTCTCCCCAGTGACAGCCACCCCATTGTCACTTACCTCTGGCCTAGAGCGTTCACTGATCTAGGATTCTGGTGGGTGCATTGTCAGTAGCTATCAGTGCTCTCACAGTGACACAGACAGCAATGAGGAGCTGCTGGCTGCTGATTAGGCTGCAGCTCTCAATGCCTGACTAGTACTGAACACAATGGACCTTTCCATTGGTGGAAAGGTGATGCTTCAGCCAGCGGACATGACTCCCACCAATTGTATCAGATTTCACAAGTAGGCTGAATGCTTCTCCTGAGCTGTAAAATCCTACATTTCTATGACAGACCAGATAGGTCTGTATATAGTTGCATATTCATTTTCTGTAGTGTTTGAAAGACAGTGTGCATGACAGTGTTCATTCACATCTTGAAGCTGGATTCAACCAGATTGACAACAGAAAGGTCTTTACAACATGAAGATATGGTAGTTAGGCAACATCATCAGATCACAGTTGGTTCTTGATTTAGCAAAGATGGTCAATGACTAGCAGAAGTAATAAGGATGCATTGGACTGGAAGTGAAACAATTCACAATGGCTACAGTGGTAAATGCTAAGACACAGAAATGAACTTTTCTCAGTCTGACCATGCTACACTCAACCCTGAATGCTCCACACTGACAAAAGTATTTATTGGCAAAAGTATTTCCCTAATGATGACATTTTCACCTTAATAGGCATAAATTTCAGCATGAGAAACACCATCATATTGAAATTCCCTTGTGTTTCAGTGTGAATTCCAGATAAGGATGGGTCTGATTGACAAATGGCTTTTGTGAAGCAGGCCATCCATTTTTAACAGGAATTGGCTTTACATTCCCAAGCTTTGGGAATACACACAGCTGTTTGACCTGTGATAGAGCACTTGCACATAAATAATTTGTCAAAATATTTATTGCAATGACAGCTTCATTCACGGGGAAGGGCTGGACTGAGAAAGTGAAAGTAATACCAGCATTATTTTCATCAGGAACCTCATGTTCCCACAGCCATTTCACTGTCCATTGTCATTCAGAACATTAGAAGAGAGGTTGTGTGAATGTTGTGATGGTAGAGGTCCTGCGTTTGCAAGGTGCTGTCAAAGAAGCCTTGATCCTGCAATGCATCTTGGATATAGTACACATTGCTACCACTGTGCTGGAGGGAGTGAATTTTTAAGCTGGTGGATGGAGTACCGGTCAAGCAGACTGTTTTATCCTGGATGATGTTGAACTTGTGTTGTTGGATTCAGTTCAACAACAATTCAGCGGAGGGTATTCCATCACACTCCTGGTTTCTGCCTTGTGCAAGTGGACAGGCTTTGTGCATGGGCGACTATTTAGCATGTGGCTCAGTTTAATGTCAACAGTTACTGTTCAGTTCACAGAACTGCTGAGGAGCTGAAGACCTGCCTCCTTGCCTGCCTCACCTTTGATGTGGAGCAGGGCCCTTCAAGCTGTATAAATAATTGTCTTATTCTAATAGGGAATGATGCCTCCGATCCCTTGTGAAACAGTTATCCATCTATCTTTAGGAAGTTGCTAGTAATAAAGTCATTTGGCATGCTTGCCTTCATTGATCTGAGCATTGAGTACAGGAGTTGGGATACCCCCTCACTTTCACTACAGGAGCTGGGATGTCATGTTACAGCTGTACAGGATATTGATGTGGCCACTTTTGGAATATTGCGTTCAGTTCTGGTCACCCTGCTATAGGAAGGATACGATTAAATTGGAAAGTGTACAAAAAAGGTATAAGGGTGTTATTGGGACTGGAGAGTTTGAGTTAACAGGAGAAGCTGGATGGGCTGGGACTTTTTTTCCTGGGGCATAGGAAGGGAGACCTTACAGATGTTTATAAAATCATGAGTGACAAACTGAGAGTGAAGAGCAAATGTCTTCCCCCTAAGATAGGGGAGTTCAAAACTAGCACATTTAGGTGTAAGCTGAGAGGGAAGATATTTAAAAGGGACCTCAGGGGTAGTTTTTTCACACAGAAGTTGATGTGTGTATGGAATGAACTGCCAGAGGAAGTGATAGATGCAGGTACAATTACAACATTTAAAATACATGCTGACAAGTACCTGAACAGGAAAGATTTGGAGGGATATTGACCAAATGCAGGAAAATGAGGCTAGTTTGGTTTGGGAAACCATGGACAAGTTGGACTGAAGGGTCTGTTTCATGCTATATGTCTCTATGACTCTATAACATAGCTACTCAGACTTTCCAGCTTCTGACTGCTTTTGTCATCCTATTTATTTGGCTGGTCCAATTTAGTTTTTGGTCAATGGTAACACACAGGATGTGGATAGTAGAATATATTGGAGGAGTTGATTCGCTTTAACAAACTTATCTGAATATGTAGCTAAACAATATTCTGTAGTTGATGCTACAGTCATGAATTTGGCTGTTAGAAATGGGGATAAACATGTCTGTTTGGATTCATGATTTGGAGATGCCGATATTGGACTGGGGTGTTCAAAGTTAAAAATCACAGAACACCAGGTTACAGTCCAACAGGTTTAGCATTAGCTTTCAGAGTGCTGCTCCTTCATCAGGTCCACAACTGATGAAGGAGCAGCACTCCGAAAGCTAGTGCTTCCAAATACACCTGTTAGACTATAACCAGGTGTTGTGTGATTTTTAACCGTCTGGGTTGGGGGTGTTGGAAAAGTGAGAGGATTATGTTATACTACTATTATACTTATTAGAGCAAGAAAGATATTGTTACATTGTGTTTGATAATGAAGAATTGCTTTAGTTCATTCTGGTGAAGAGTTCTATTGTGTCTCTTAGAGTGAAAGAGTCATATTGCTGCAACTCTTTATCATACAATGCATTTGCAATATGTCCCAATATCACTTACAGGTTTAATATGAATCTCAGTAACACATATTGGAGATCTGATGATGTAAGCTTTGTGCTATGAAATTAATTACTAGGAATTCAAGTGTGGAGCTCAAAACAATAACATTGTTTGGAATGTTCAAGAGGAATTGACATTTTTTATGTAAACATATAATATATAATCTTTCAAAAAGTAATAGAAAGGTTTGTGTACAATAAGAAGCTTTAATAACTGGAGTTTTCTCATAAATAATTTCAACATAACTGCTAATAGACACTCATACCGCACAGTTTCAACTAAGGTTGATGAAAAATTATACTTTTGCTCTGAGTACTTTCAGAGGATATTAGGCAAATGGAAAGAAAGACTGAGAGATAATTGAAAGAACAGATAGGTACAGAGGGAGAGATTAATGAGAGAACAAATGACAGAAGAACTGAGCTAATGAGAGAATGTAAGTATTGAGCAAATATGTTGGGCCAAAAACATATTAAAACTTACATTATTAGTTTCAAATTTCTTGCTTGGTATATTTGAATTGACAGTTGGATTATCAGTAATAAAGAAATAATTTTTCATTTAAATGTCATCTCAATACATTTCTTAGAAGCACTTTAAACACTCCATAGCAAGTGAATTACTCTTTAAGAATAGTCAGTATTCTGTGGGTGAACACAGTATTCATTTCTGGGTGCAGTGACTACTGGCCTGTTTTGATTTGGTTTGAAAATGCATGGGGCCGCTTGCCTAGATTCTGCATGAGAGGATTTTGAAGACCTGTATGAAATGGTTACAAAAATGTTTTGCGTTTTAAAAAAAATTGGTTTTGGTTGGTAAATGTTGATTTTTAGTGACATGGATGTTGTGTCTGTGGTTTATGAACTGACAACTATTTTCCTGTATGAAATGGTTACAAAAATGTTTTACGTTTTAAAAAAAATTGGTTTTGGTTGGTAAATGTTGATTTTTTAGTGACATGGATGTTGTGTCTGTGGTTTATGAACTGACAACTATTTTGGTTTAGTGTGCAATACCAGAGCATAATTCATAAAAATTTTAAGTAATCCTGTCTCTACAAATCTGATATTTATGAGGATTGACTATAAATGGCTCTCAAGATCTGCCATCATAATACTCAACCATAATAATGTCATGATATAAACTCATTGAACATATTAATTGAACATGAAATAGTTAACCAAACAGTGATTCTTGTGGGACTGTTCCTATAATTAAACAATCTTGTCAGGAAGCATTAGGAAGGGAGTGTGGTTGGGAACTGGACTGTCCAGACTGAAGATGCCATTTGCAGATGGCATTTCTCAACTGATTTTCCTGGGGCTTCTTAAAGTTGGATAGCTGTTATAGGCTTTTCCCTGGAAACCTTTAGCTCCCAACTGATCACCCCCACTTGCTCTTACAGATCCCCCCCTTCCACTCTTACATTTCTCGCAAGGGATCACAACGATTTCAGGCCTTTGATGGAGCCATATTGGGAACCCATGGATTGCAATAAGCGTTTTCCTTGTATCACACTTTAATGCTGCATCTCTGAAACTCACTACTTATTTTTAACAAATTTATACATTGCTTGACAATTGAGGACTTCAGAAGTTAGATGCGTCCAAATTTATTGAAGTGCCTTTGATTAATGTTGAATATTTTCATAAATCCTGTTTAAAATGTGGCAACTGACTTGAGCTACTGATGCTGGCTTTCATCTGGCCTATTCTTCTGCCTCCCTGTCTCATCCCTTGACAGCATTCAAAGATTTAGCCAGGCAAACCCCAGCCCTCCACTCCGAATTCAGCCAGGGCCATATGGAGTGAGCAGCTTGGAGATGCACATGATGAGGACAGCTGTGCTTTTGGTTTTGTCTGTCCCTATGGGACTGTACCCAGGTTTCATTTTCTGTCCATTGCAAATGAATGGCTAGAAAATCAAACGCATGCTTGGCTTCCACATGCGTTTTCTCATGAAGCTGAGAGTATAATGCCATAAGCAAAGGAATAAAGTGGCACTGGATTCCAAAATTAGTTCAGTGCCATTAACAAGGTAAAAGGCAGAAGTGCGATAATATTTGTCTGCAGTTCCAAAAACACTGAGTTTTCTCTGAGTGCAGTTCCAAAAACACTCAAGAAACTCAAATGCCATCCACCACCTTCCCCATTCACTCCCTCGTCCTCTGACATACAGTGTCAGCAGTCTGTATTATTCTTTGACAGCAACTTAAAAAAAAATATAGGTAGTCATCAATTATGGACAGAATCTTAGAATCCATTAGCAATGAAATTATTGAGTATTTATAACTTGATAGGATGGTTTTAAAAAAAATCCAGTACAGTTTTGTTAAAGGCAATTCATTCTTGACAAATGTAATCGGATTTTTGTTTTGAAGAAAGAACTGATTTTATACATTAAGGAATGTAATAGCTTTTATGTACATCAATTTTTTAGAAACTCCTCAGTAAGATGTCACATAGGAGGGTATGACAAAAATTCATGTATAAACAATAAGAGAAAATTTTAAAACATGGATGAAAGATTGACTGGCAAGTAAGAAAAAAAAGATAATTGCAACTGTGTAGATATTTACAAATCAATGTATTTAGAGATGTTACTGCATAACTTTGGAGTGGGTGGGACTTTAACTGGGCCTCTGGTGCCAAGATAGGGACACTACCATTGCATCACAAACATATGCTTATAAATGGAAAAGGGATATAAGGGATGTTGAAATTATAGAGTCGTAGAGACGTATAGCATGGAAACAGGCCCTTCATTCCAACTCATCTGCACTGACTAGATGTACCAATCTGACCTAGTCTTATTTGCCAGCATTTTGCCCATATCCTTCAAAACCCTTCCTTCTCATGTACCCATTCCGATGCCTTTTAAATGTTGTAATTGTACCTGTCTCCACCACTTCCTCTGGCAGCACATTCTTTTCATGCACCCCCTCTGCATGAAAAACTGAACCTCCAGGTCCTTTTTAAATCTTTCACCTTTCACTTTAAATGTATGCCCTCTAGTTCTGGACTCACCTACCCGAGGAAAAAGACCTTGGCTATTCACCCTATCCATGCTCCTCATGATTTTATGAACTTCTATAAGGTCACCCTTCAGCCTCTGTGCTCCAGGGAGAAAAACTCCCACTTATTCAGCCTCTCCCTATAACTCAAACCCTTCAGTCCCAGCAACATCCTTAGCAACCTTTTCTGAACTCTGTCAAGTTTAACAACATTGTTCCTGTACAAGGCAACCAGAATTGCACGCAGTATTCGAAAGGCAGTCGCAACATGACATCCCAACTCCTGTACTCAATGCTCTAATCAATTGCTGAGTCAATTTTGTTTCTTCTCAACCTGCATATAAGTGATTTTGACTTAGGCTATTTAAATATTTTACTTAATGCAAAGGTGAAGAAATTTACAAGTGCTGAGATGACTCATAAAAGCCTTAAGTAACACAAGATTACCCAGGCAGGTGCAATGTAATTTAAGGAAAATAAAGAATAGAGGGAAGCTCAATGGAAAGTTACCAAAGGTGTGGAGAACAGAAGAACCCAAGAGAACAGTACATAATTCCTTGAAATTCTCAATTCCAGCAGGTAGAACCACAAAACATTTATTATGTAGGATATTAAATACATGAGCTAAGAAAGTATGAGAAATCTGTTAGATAGAGATGGGCAACTGTGCCTGGTTTTGAGTGTCGTAGAGAATTACATTATTGATTTAGCAGTAATACAGGAATGAGAAATTTGAGGCGAGATTGTAGTCTGGTTTCTGCTAGTATATGGGAAGCTGAGAATGAGATTGAATAGGGTTTTAAATGTGTGTCTAGGGTTTTTCTGAGGATGAATGGAGATGTAATTGAAGTAGGGAACTTTGCATCTTGTGAGAGAAATGGAAAGCATTTGAAGCAGATGAAGATACAGGAATAGAGGGGAACAGCAAAGCAACATGCTCTTTATAATGTCATGATGCTGTAAACTTCAATGATTATATGTTTACAAATGCGGATCATCCTACAGTTCAACATAACCAGTTCTAAGATATCTGAAAAAAGAAAAGGAACAGGTGTGGAAATTTGAAAAATATCCAATGGAACATGAGGAAGTATAGTTGGGCAAGATTAGAGAGTGTTTTGCCTATTGTAGACTTAAGCAGTACGATAATATGTGTGTTGTAAGAAGAACACAGAGAAGTGTTCCAGAACTTGGCTTTACTAATGACAAAGAAAGTGAACTCCCACTAAAAGCATTCAATTAGACTTTAATTATTTGTCTATTTTTCACATATCAACGTTAACCACATATTAATAACAGTCAAGCTCAAAGAAACACGTTAGTTTTACAGGAACTATCTTAATTATAACATTGGCTTTAAATTCAACTGAACAGGGTGTAGTGAAGGAACTTGAGGCTGATATCAGCATCAGAGATCTGAGGTAGAAAAGACCGAAGAATTTAATCTTTAAACACAATAAAAACAAAGGGAGGTGGAGGAGGCAGTACAGCCTCTTTAGCCTGTCCTGCCATTCAGTAAA
This sequence comes from Chiloscyllium plagiosum, assembly GCF_004010195.1. Taxonomy (NCBI): domain Eukaryota; kingdom Metazoa; phylum Chordata; class Chondrichthyes; order Orectolobiformes; family Hemiscylliidae; genus Chiloscyllium; species Chiloscyllium plagiosum. The sequence continues at coordinate 34,328,908 of NC_057720.1, read as the reverse complement.
ATCATGTTGACCTTTCCCTCACTACCCTTTTCCTGACCAATCCCAACTTGATTCCCATAGTGTCTAAAAATCTATCAATCTCAGTCTTGAATATGTTCATTAACTGAGCATCCACAGCCAAAGATCCTTCAAATGAAGAAATTTCTCTTCACCTCAGATCTGGGCCAACAGCTTACCCTGAAACACTGACCTTTAGTCCTAGATTGCCCAGAGAAGTAGCCTCTTTGCATCTATCCTGTTAAGTTGTGTAAGGATTTTATAAGCTTCACTGAGATCACTTCACTTTCAATTTTCCAACCTCCGGGTCCATTCTATTCAGTCACCCCTCATATGACAATCCTTTCACCCCAGGAATCAGTTCAGTGAACTGGCGATATATTCCCTCAGAAGCTCAGTGAACTGGCAATATACACCCTCAGAAGCATATGTATCCTTCCTTTGATAAGGAGATCAAAACTGTTCACAGCACTCTAGCTGTGATTGCACCAAAACATTTTATATTTGCAACCAGACTTCTTATACTGCAACTACTTTACAAATAAAGGCTAATATACAATTTACCTTCAAGATTGCTTTCTATATCTGCATGTTAGCTTTCTGGGATTTGTATACAGACTTCAAAAACCTTTTGCATAGCCGCATCTCTCGCTATTGTACAGCAACATCTCCCACTTCCAAAAATAATTGTTTTACATTTCAGATCAACAAATGAATAATTTCATTTTTTTCCATAGTAGTCACATCTGCCACCTTCATTCTCAATTATTTAACCTTTCTATATCTTCTTACAACCTCTGTGTCCGCCTCATTGCTTCTTTTTCACCTATCTTCACATAATGTGGATACATTACAATTAGTTCCCTCATCTGAGTCATTGACAGTGATTGTAAATAGATAGAACACAGAACATAGAACATTACAGTGCAGGACAGACCTTTCGCTCCTCGATGTTGCGCCAACCTATGAAACCAATCTGAAGTCTATTTAATCTACACTATTCCATTCTCGTCCATATGCCTATCCAATGATCATTTAAATGCCCTTAAAGTTGGCGAGTGCACTACTGTTGCAGGCAGTGTGTTCCATACCCCTACTACTCTCTGAGTAAAGAAACTACCTCTGATATCTTTCCTATATCTATCAGCCTTCAATTTAAAGCTATGTTCCCTAGTGCTAGGCATCGCCATCTAAGAAAAAAGGCTCTCACTGTCCACCCTATCTAACTCTCTGATTTTCTTATGTCTCAATTAAGTCACCTCTCAACCTTCTTCTCTCCAACAAAAACAGCCTCAAGTCCCTCAGCGTTTCCTCATATCACCGAAACGCTCCTGCAAACATTGGACAAAAACTGACCCATCGAAAGTACCTGAATTATTCCCAGTCAATATTTGGAAAGTTAAAATCCCCCATAACAACTACCTTGTCCCTCTCGCTCCTATCAAGGATCATCTTTGCTATCCTTTCCTCTACATCAGAGGAACTATTCAGTGCCTTTAGAAAACTCCCAACAGGGTGACCTCTCCTTTCCCATTTCTAACTTCAGCCCATACTACCTCAATAGATAAGTCCTCAAACATTCTTTCTGCAAACGTAATACTGTCCTTAACTAACAATGCCACAACCCCACCTTTTACCGTTTTCTCTGTTCTTACTGAAACATCAAAATCCTGGAACCTGCAACAACCATTCCTGTCCCTGCTTTACCCATGTTTCCGAAATGGCTACAACATCGAAGTCCCAGGTACCAACCCAGGCTGCAAGTTCACCCACCTTATTCCGGATGCTCCTACCATTGAATTAGACACACTTCAAGCCAACTTCTTGCTTGGCGGTGCCTTCTTCTGACTTTGAAACCTTATTTCAACCTCCTGTATTTTTGAACTACAATATGGGTTCCCAACCCCCCGCTGAATTAGTTTAGATCCTCCCGAAGAACATTAGCAAATATCCCCCCCAGGATATTAGTACCCCTCTGGTTCAGGTGTGGACCATCCTGTTTGTAGAGGTTTCACCTACCCCAGAAAGAGCGCAAATTATCCAGGACTTCAAAACCCTCCCTCCTGCACTATCCCTATAGCCACATGTTCAACTCCTCTCTCTCCCTATTCCTCTCTTCACTTGCACGTGGGGCAGGCAACAAATGAACGATAAGAATTCTGTTTGTCCTATCTCTAAACTTCCACCATAGCTCCCTGAATTTCTGCCTTAAATCCCCATCTCTCTTCCTACCTATGCCGTTGGTGCCTATGTGGAGCACAACTTGGGGCTGCTCCCCTCCCCATCAAGGATCCCAAAAACATGATCAGAGACATCTCGAACCCTGACACCTGGGAGGTAATACACCAACCGTGAGTCTCTCCCTCGTTATCACAGAATCTCCTATCTGTCCCCCTAACTATGGAGTCCCCAATGACTACTGCTCTGCTCCTCTTCCCCTTCCCTTCTGAGCAACAGGGACAGACTCTGTGCCAGAGTCCAGATTCTTGCAGCATTGAATTACTATCAACCAAAAATGATCTCTTTATTCTTTTTTTTGTTCCTTCGTCAATCCGAATTCCTTGCCATCCTCTGATCTCTAATTATGTGCAACAACGTTGAAAAGGTGACCTTATAGAATATATAAAATTATTTATGGTATGGAAAAGGTAAATATAGAAAATGACTTCAAAGAAAGCTGTATAAAAAAAGAGAGGTTTATCTGACTAAAGGATAGATTTGATACTAAGCAGAAAATCTGTCACTTAGAGTCATAGAGATGTACAATATGGAAACAGACCCTTCGGTCCAACCTGTCCATGCCGACCAGATATCCCAACCCAATCTAGTCCCACCTGCCAGCATCCGGCCCATATCCCTCCAAACCCTTCCTATTCATATACCCATCCAAATGCCTCTTAATTGTTGCAATTGTACCAGCCTCCGCCACATCCTCTGGCAGTTCATTCCATACACGTACCACCCTCTGCGTGAAAATGTTGCCCCTTAGGTCTCTTTTATATCTTTCCCCTCTCACCCTAAATCTATGCCCTCTAGATCTGGACTCCCCTATCCCAGGGAAAAGACTTTGCCTATTTATCCTATCCATGCTCCTCCATAATTTTGTAAACCTATAAGGTCACCCCTCAGCCTCCGATGCTCCAGGGAAAACAGACCCAGCCTGTTCAGCCTCTCCCTGTAGCTCAAGTCCTCCAACCCTGGCAACATCCTTGTCAATCTTTTCTGAACCTTTTCAAGTTTCACAACATCTTTCCGATAGGAAGGAGACCAGAATTGCACACAATATTCCAACAGTGGCCTGACCAATGTCCTGTACAGCCGCAACATGACTTCCCAACTCCTGTACTCAATACTTTGACCAATAAAGGAAAGCATACCAAACGCCTTCTTCACTATCCTATCTACCTGCGACTCCACTTTCAAGGAGCTATGAACCTGCACTACAAGGTCTCTTTGTTC
>NC_057720.1:34318235-34322670 GCF_004010195.1 Chiloscyllium plagiosum | reverse complement strand
CCGGATAATCTTTCTCTTCTTGTGGATGAACCTCTGTACAGTGTCCTCAATTTTACCCACAAACTCCTGCCATTTTTGCTCTATTGTCTTCCCTGCTAGGCTCTGCTTCCAGTCTATTTTCGTCAGTTTCTCTCTCATGCCCTCATAATTACCTTTATTAAACTGTAACACCCTTACATCCGATTTTGCCTTCTCTCTTTCAAATTGCAGACTGAACTCTACCATATTATGATCGCTGTTTCCTAAGTGTATTCTTACTTTAAGATTTTTTATAAAGTCTGGTTCATTACATAGCTCTAGGTCCAGAATAGCCTGCTCCCTCTTGGGCTCCATGACAAGCTGTTCCAAAAAGCCATCCTGTAAGCATTCCATGAATTCCCTTTCTTTGGATCCACTGGCAACATTATTTACCCAGTCCACCTGCATATTGAAGTCTCCCATGATCACTGTGATCTTGCCTTTCTGACATGCCTTCTCTATTTCCCAGTACATGTTGCGCCCTTGGTCCTGACCACTGTTAGGAGGTCTGTACATAACTCCCACTATGGTTTTTTTGCCTTTGTGGTTCCTCAATTCCACCCACACAGACTCCACATCACCCGACGCTATGTCATTCAGCACCATAGATTTAATTTTGTTCTTAACTAACAAGGCAACCCCGCCCCCTCTGCCCACCTCCCGTCTTTTCGATAAGTTGAAAACCCTTGTATGTTTAACTGCCAGTCCTGAACCCCTGTAACCACGTCTCTGTGATGCCTACCACATCATAATCATTCACGATGATCTGTGCCATTAGTTCATCTGCTTTGTTACGAATGCTACGAGCATTCAGGTAAAGTGCCTTAATGCTAACTTTCTTATCATTAGAGATATTGGAAGTCATAAGATGTCCTAAGTTATCCTTCCTTTTTGCTGCATTCCCAGTCTGTCTCAAGTTTAAATCTGCCTGTACATATGCTATCCTGCCACTTATCTTTCCATTTAACTCCATACTCCCTGTCGCTTTCACTTTCCCTTCCCCCCAACTCAGAAGTTTAAAGCCCTACTGACCACCCTGTTTATCCTCTTCGCTGGAACATTGGTACCTGATCGGTTCAGGTGGAGACCGTCCCAACGGTACAGATGCCCCCGGTTCCAAAACTGATGCCAATACCCCATGAAGTGGAATCCCTCTTTCCCACACCAATCCCTTAGCCAGGTGTTTACTTCCCTAATTTTCTTATCCCTATGCCAATTGGCACNNACCGGGCAGGCGACACACCATGCGAGATTCCCGATCCGGCTTGCATAGGATACTATTTGTCCCCCTAATTATAGAGTCCCCTATAACAACTACTTGTCTTTTTTCTCCCCCCTCTTGAATGGCCTTCTGCACCATGGTGCCTTGGTCAGCTGGCTCATCCTGTCCAGAGCCCTTTTCCTCATCCGTACAGGGAGCAAGAATCTCATACCTGTTGGACAAGGTCAAGGACTGAGGCTCCTGCACTCCTCAACTCAGGTTCCCCCTACCTGCCTCACTTACAGTGACACTCTGATGTCCCTGATCACTAACTGAATGTGAATTACTTAATCTCCCAGGTGTGACTGCCTCCTGAAACAAAGTGTCCAGGTAACTCTCCCCCTCCCAGATGCGCCGCATTGTTTGAAGCTCAGATTCCAGATCATCAATTCTGATCCGGAGTTCTTCCAGCAACCAACACTTGCTGCAGATGTGGTCACTGCCGTTCACAATGGGATCAGCCAGCTCCCACATCATACAGCTATAGCACACCACCTGACCAGCCATCTCTGCTTAGTTAATTACTTTATTACTTTGTACAGGTTTGAGTTAAAATACTTTCTGATACCTCTCTGCTATAGCCTTTTTCTAAAAACCAATTAATGGATAAACAGTACTTAGTAAGGAGGAGGAAGGCGGGTGGGAGACACTACGGTTGTAGAGTCTCGGGTTTAGCCACCTTCCTGATTTATATACTCACTGCTTTCCTTCCCGGCTGCCCCTCTGGTCGTCGTCACTTCCCCCTGCTGCTCCCACTCTTTCTGTGAAGAGAAAAAAAAACCGCTGCCCGCTACCGGTAAGTAATTTTAAAACAAACTGTCTTACCTTAGCTGTAGCCTTCCGGGTTGGTTTAAACTCAGCTGCTGCTATCAAACACTGAATAGAAAATGCTTCCAGAAATTTCCAGCAGTAACCTGGATAAAAGTGAACTCAGTATCTCCTGGAATATTCCACTCCTTGCATTGTATGGATTGTCCAGACAAGCAAAGGGATAGTAGCAAAAACAGAAATTAATAGAGAACTTCAGGTTTGATGCATCCGTGGAGAGAAAGTTAGACTTGATGTTCCTGCCACTGACTGGAAATGTGTCAGGATCAGTTGCACTTGTATTGACGTTTGTAGCACAGGTTTGTTGGAGGGAGTGGTCGAAGAGATCGGTAAATACCTCTGCCAGTTGGTCTGCACTGGATCTGAGTGCTCAGCTTGGGACTCCATCCAGGCCCACCACTTTTCTTGGGTTGACTCCCAGGAAGACCGATCTGATGTCTGCAGTGGTGGCAGAGGGAACAGGTGTATCCGGAGATATTGGGGGAGAGAACACCACGCCACTGGCATTCTGCTCGAACCGAGCATCGAAGGTATTGAGTGCATTAAGGAGGATGTGTCTTTGTCTCCTGTCTTGCTCTGCTTCATTTTGTATCCTATAATGTTGCTTACGCCTTCCCACAAGCAGTGGGAGTCTGCATGGTTGGTTTGAACCTCTGTGCAAAGCTAACTGAACAAACCTCAAATGGACATTGACTTATTAGTTCTCTACTTGACATGAACTAGTGCTGAAATCGTTGATTTTCTGTCATTTACAATTGGCAATTTCTCCTTTTCTTTCGTGGTTGCATTTAAGGGGGAGGTGATGGCCTAATGGTATTATTGCTGAACTGTAATCCAGAGACCAAGGTAATGTTCCAGGGACCTGGGTTTGAATCCAGCCATGGTAGATGGTGGAATTTGAATTCAGTTAAACATCTGGAATTAAGTGTCTAATGATGACTATTGTTGATTGTTGGGAAAACTCCATTTGGTTCACTAATATCCTTTAGGGAAGAAATCTGCCATTCTCACCTGGTCTGGACAATGTGTGATTCCAGAACAAAAATAATGCAATTGACACTGAACTGCCCTCTGGGTAATTAGGGATGAGTAATAAATACTCGCTCAGCTAGCGATGCCTACATCCTGTGAAAGAATTTTTAAAAGCGTGTGCTGCTGATTATTCCCTGGGTTTTTGAATGCTCCATTAAATCCCATTTTGGTTTAACATTAATTAATTTGCTAGAGGTCATTTATGCATTGGATGTCACAAATAGGCTTGAAAAAAATACACTGCTTTTTCGAAAGGAAAAACAGATGTAAAGAAATCAAAAGCCACTCCTGTTATGGACTGAAAAGAAGAACAGTGAAAATAACCTAATTAACCTCACTTTCTTGTCTGTGACACCTTGTAGGTATCCATTCAATGATTTATTTAAATGTTAACTACACATCATATCATTTATATCTCAATACCATTAGCAACTATTATGTTACAAGTCCCAGATCCTGTCAGGCACAGGCAGTGAGACCAGATGGTTAAGACAGGCATTCCATAGTTTGTCTACGTAATCCATCTGGGAATTACCCTTGAGCCCTCGTAAATGGGCTCCATTATATTAAACTCTAGATTTTGGATCAAGTGGTGACCCTTGTTTTGATCAAGTGAATTCACCGCTGGGAATGCACATCAAAGGCTCATGAAACAGGAAAAGAAATTTTCATAGCAGTGTGGACAGAAGTTGCTGATAGTTTTGATTTTTTTTTTGCAAATGTATCAATTTCACAGAATTTAATGGACATTTGACAGAGCAACACACACCAAAATAATGTAGCAAGTGGCATGTCAATGGAACAATAAACAAAATAGAAGACTCTATACCAGAGCCAATAACTTGCACTTGCTTTTACTGAACCAGAGATTTATTACAATAAATTAATAGAGAATTGCAAGAGCTTTCTTCACCAAACAATTATTGACTTTCTCACTGTTTAAGGTGTTTTTTTTAAATTATTTGTTCATTCATGGAATGTGGGTGTCACTGGTAATGCCAATATTTATAGCTCATCCCAAATTGCCCTTGAGAAGGTGATAATGCACTTCCCCCATAAAGTACAAACCAATTTAAGATGTGATTATTATTGATTATCTCACTTTCCTACTAAACAAGTTCAATTGATTCCAAGGTAAAAACAATGACTGCAGATGCTGAAAACCAGATTCTGGATTAGTGGTGCTGGCAGAGCACAGCAGGTCAGGCAGCATCCGAGGAGCAGTAAAATCGACGTTTCGGTCAAAAGCCCTTCATCAGGAATAAAGGCAGAGAGCCTGAAGGGTGGAGAGATAAG
>NC_057720.1:34312303-34315490 GCF_004010195.1 Chiloscyllium plagiosum | reverse complement strand
CATGAGCAGGGGTGGTGTTCCCCTCAGGGTTCTGGGGGCCGGGAATGGTGACAGTGGGATCTGTGGGGGGGCATGTCAGCAGAATGCAGGTGAGTGGCATTGGTGGGGGCAGAAGTGGTGGCAGACACAGCAGTAGGGGTGGAGGAGATCACTGAGCGTGTGACATCAGCGATGATGTGAGGGGCGGAAGTGATGTCACGTGTGATGCATGAGTAATTGTGAGGGGCTGTGGGAATGGACATGATGGGGGCGGAAGTGACATCATTGATCAGCGTGGGGGTGGCAGCTGCACGGCTAATGGCGTCCAAGCAGTTCCAGAGGCCGGGGGAATCTTCTGGAATGTTTGAGGAGCCCTGGTTATGGAGTTGGGTAGATAAAAGTTTGTTGTACTTACAGTTTTTGATGTTTGAGATGGAGTTGAAAGTTTGTTGAGAGTATGAATTCTCCTGAGGATGTAGTACAGAGTGGGTCCTTTGCAATTCTGAGAGAGTGTGGCCCTCAGCTGAGGCAGGGCTGACTGTAGAGAGGTAAGGTGCCGGTGCATTGCTGTGAGCGTGGAGCAGAGGATCTTGAAGGAGAACCGTTGCTGGTGTTTTTGAATCTGTAGTCTGTACTGTTTGTCCTGTTCAGGTCCAAAGTTTGCTGGTTTAAAGGTGGTCCAGAGTCCATGTGGGATGAGTTGGTTACAGAGGCAGGCACTGAGGAAGCAAATGTGGCTGTGGTAGCGAGTTTGTTTCAGGACATGGTTGAAGAACTTCAGGGCAGAGGAAATGACCTGGGAGTTGCAGTGGGAGAGAGACTCCCTGAGATTCTTGTAGAGAGAGGAGGAAAACTTCTTCAAGGCAGGCATCCTTGCAAGAGGATTCGCAGTAGGGTTAAAATCAACTAGGTAAAAACAATGACTGCAGATGCTGGAAACCAGGTTCTGGATTGGTGGTGCTGGAAGATTCCAAATTCAACTTATGCCTGGAGGCACTACCTTAAACCAAGTTTTTCTCTGGGTGTTTTTACAAGTGTACTCTATATTAGTACCAGAAAATAATTAATAGAAGATGCTCAAGCTTATCAACAACATAAACTGCATCCCTAAATATTCAGAACTATGTATAATTTTCTGTTTTAATAAAATATGATCTGTGTTTTAAAAGTTATTTTCTAAAATTAACTTAAAGAACTGCAGATGCTGTAAATCAGAAGCAAAAAAGAGCAGGAGGTGCAGGAGAAGCTCAGCAGATCTGGCAGCATCTGTGAAGGGAAATCAGAGTTAACGTTTCAGGTCCGGTGATCTGAGGAAGGCTCACTGGATCTGAAATGTTAACTCTTCACGATTGCTGCCAGACATGCTGAGCTTTTCCAACAACTTCTGTTTTATTTTCTAAATATTCTCGGCAAGTCAGTAAAATAGAGGGCATGGAAAAGTAGAGTTAGTGGAAGGGTTTGGTGTTGAGGGGATAGGTAGCAATGGGCAGCAGGCAGAGATAATATTCTGTAAAGGGCCCAGGGAACGTGCAACAGGTTACAGCTGAGACAATATTTTTGGCAACATGGTTGTGGAAGTGCTTAGAGCAAAGAGAAAGAGGTGGACAGTGGGCCGTGGGAATACATGAGGACTTGTCTGTTTAGTTTTATGTTTCATGGGCTGTCTGCAAACACTGAAGTGGGAATCTGTCATGGCAGCTGACAGGAAGGCCAGATGTTTTTCTTTAGTAGGTGAGTGGGTCCATCTCACATAAGAAAAAAAACGAACCAGTCAGAATCTCAAAATAATAGAGACACAAAAAGAAGATAAAATGTTCCTTTTCACGTCTTTATAAAATAAATCAGTGAGGAGACAGAACAAAAAAAACTTTTTTAACAAAGATACACCAAATAAAGATGTAAACCTTATCAAAAGGAAACTTAAATAGTGATGTTCTTGACAATGCCCAATATACAATCCAGACTCTGCAGTTTCCACTGGTTTCAGAAGGCCTCAAGCATGCTAGTGTTTTTCTGGTATGATTCCATGGGATGAATTTTATGTTTTTATGCCTATGTCTAAGCTGCATCAGGTTTTTAGAGGACCATTACATTTTCTCATTATATCTCACCAAATTCACCTCATTAACTACCTATCCTTCCATTACAGCATCCTTCATATCTGATTCCAACCCTATCTTACCACCTGCCATTGCCAGGTCTATTCAGGATATCCAAACATTAACAGAATCCCTTGCGCTCTTACCATCTTTAAAAGCCCCTGTCAGTTCAGAGCTACCTTGCACAGTTCCTGATGTTTGGCTCAGATGTGGCAGACAGGAGGAAACTGTCACCCCTGCTTTGCAGGCAGGGACCTGCTGGATGGGGTGGGGCACAGGCAGAGCTATCTCTTCCCCCAATACCAGCAGTGGAAGCCACAAGCAAGATTGACACCCAGGTTAAAGCAGGCTCAGACACTGGAGGAATGCTCAAGACCAACGAAGGAAGGTCAGTGTCCCTCTGCTAGCATATAGATTCTCTCCAATACCTCACACTCTATCTCTGCTGCATCACGATGAGTCTGTACTCAAGAAGTTGGCTACCACTTTCAGACTGGAGAAGATGGGCTCCTGTATAAAACCCGACATGAATTGGTGTTGGACACCTCCATGTTCTTTGGCAGTAACCAGAGACTTTCTGGTCGGTCTGTACAATGCAATAAGCATTCCCATCAGATAGGATTGAGAGATAGTGAGAGATAACTATGACCAAGACTTGCCTGTGGGCAGTGCACATGTGATGATGGCCCATCCATCCATTTTTTATAGACAGCCACCACAATGTCCTCATCTGATTCTTCTGCAAAAAGATTTTTTAATGATAGGGTGTCTGTGCTACCCTTTTCCAATGCCTTGCCTGCTGTGTTATTCCATACAGATCCTGGAAATATGTTGTTCTCTAAGGTACAAGCCTTCTTAATAACCAAAATGTAGCTGCGAGTTTAAAAGTGAGTGATAATATTTATTAGTATCTTCCTTATACTTAATGGTAAGGTCCTCAGGAGTGTTGCTGAACAAAGAGACCTTGGAGTGCAGGTTCATAGCTTCTTGAAAGTGGAGTTGCAGGTAGATAGGATAGTGAAGAAGGCATTTGGTATGCTTTCCTTTATTGGTCAGAGTATTGAGTACAGGAGTTGGGAGGTCATGTTGCGGCTGTACAGGACATTGGT
>NC_057720.1:34283321-34311596 GCF_004010195.1 Chiloscyllium plagiosum | reverse complement strand
CTAGAGGGCATAGATTTAGGGTGAGAGGGGAAAGATATAAAAGAGACCTAAGGGGCAACATTTTCACGCAGAGGGTGGTATGTGTATGGAATGAACTGCCAGAGGGTATGGTGCAGGCTGGTACAATTGCAACATTTAAGAGGCATTTGGATGGGTATATGATTAGGAAGAGTTTGGAGGGATATGGGCGAGGTGCTGGCAGGTGGGACTAGATTGGGTTGGGATATCTGGTCGGCATGGACAGGTTGGACCGAAGGGTCTGTTTCCATGCTGTACATCTCTATGACTATTCTCTTCCATCACTGCCTGACCGTTTGCAGTTCTTGCACTACTGCAATGAGAAAGCTTCAATGGTTCTGATGAGAGGAAAGGTGGAAGGCAAGAGCTACATTCTTATAACATCTCGACTTGTATATCAGAAGAAATTATGGGATGACAGGGAAATGGGGTATGAGAAGGAAGATTAAGATTGAACTCTAATCTTGATGGTTTCAGTCCCACCACTGGATATAGGTTTCACCATGGCTGCACTGATGATGGTGAACACTATCTTCTCCATCAGATTGATGATGTGCAGCTTTGGCTGTCGCTTCCAGTCATTTGCAGCTGCTTTTAGTTATGTGATACCTTGTTGTGCACAAGAGAGGGAAGTGTATCAGGGAGTGTGGTGCAATGTATTTCGATTATATGGCTGTCATAGTTGAATAGTCAGTAACTTGGTGTGCAGTTGATGAGATGTGGGCATGTGTGTCTTGCAGCAGCGCTGTGAGGGTGAGGGGAAGCTGGATGTGAATCTTGATTTGCGCATATTATTGGTGGATGAATGATATGTGTGGTGAATTGAACAGAAATGCTGACATTTGACGCATTCACTGATCTTTATCAGTCATGTGACAGCATTGAACATCTGAGAGTGTGTCCAGGTTGTTGGGTCTAGTCTTTGGGTGAAGCATTTGTAATTGTTCTTGTTTACTTCTAGATATTTATCAAAGATTGTTCATAGATTATAAAGTTTCCTTTGTTCTTACTCCAGGTCCAAATCCAGGCTATGTTTCTCAAATTTCAGCTTCAAATGTGTTATTATTTCTTTCTATTATGATTTCAAAGATCAAGGATGGCACGATGGCTCAGCGGTTAGGACTGCTGCCTCACAGTGCCAGAAGCCTGGATTTAATTCCACCCTTGAGTGACTATCTGTGTGGAGTTTGCATGTTATCCTGTATCTGCACTGGTTTCATCCAGGTGCTCCAGTTTCCACCCCAGAGTCCAAAGATGTGCAGGTCAGATGGATTAGCCATGGGAAACCCGGGGTTACAGGGATGGGATGAGTCTGGGTGGGATGCTCGTTGGAAGGTCGGTGTGGACTCAATGGGCTGAAAGGCTGCTTCCATGCTGTAGGGATTCTATAATTTAAATTAGATGACTCATTAAGTTTACTGTTCTAAAATGATTATACCACATTGCTTTAAGTTTGTTAGGCAACAAAGAATAATGAATGTCTCAAGTCATTAGGAATGAACCCTTTGGGATGATTTGAGCACAGATTCCTGATATCACTTCTAATTCTGTTTCTCCAAGGGCTTTTAAATGTTTTGTTGTTATTATGTGTCCGCCTGGAGCTTTTGCAGCATTTGTCAATTTTGAAGCATTTTGCATTTTCCACAGCATAATAATTGGTCCTTTATTTATCTCTGTGCTGATGGCACTGACAGAAAGTTTTGAACTGTGGTCATTGGGTCAATGGTCAAATACATTTTTGCATCTGGACTATCTTGACAGAGGCAAGTCATCACTCACAATAACTACCAACCTCTCAGTGGCAGGTGGTGTCTAAGCACCATTTGTGGGATGTTAAGGTGCTGCTGGAATGGAGACCTAAGTCCAGTACCTGAAGATAGTTGACAGTGGCCAGCGAGAGGACTCTGAGTTGAAAAGTGTGGTGCTGGAAGAGCAGAGCAGGTCAGGCAGCATCTGAGGAGCACTTTACAAATTAATTTCTTCAGTACAACCTTCTAACTAATACCAATTTCCTTCAACTCGTCATTCTCCCTAGTCACCTGGATCTGTAAGTCTGGGAGATTTCTTATATCTACTTCAATGTAAACAGATAGAAAGTAATTATTCTCTGCTTCTCTGCTATTTCGCTATTTCACATTATAAATTCTCCCAAGTGCCTGTAATGAACCCAGATGGATCTTAGCCAAATATTTCCTTTTTCACCAAAACGGCATGGATCAACTGGAGACAATCTTGTGCAGGGTGTTCCTGGCATTTGTGGCTGCATGTATATTTAATAAACCACAAACCCTTCAAAGCACACCTCTACCTGTGGGGCTACCATCCTTCCAAGATTGCTAGCCCCTTGATTGGGCTAAGAGTCTCAACCGCCTGCAGCCAGCTGGAACTGGAAGATGGATATGTTTGCCAGTTCTTAAAGTCTTTCAGGCGTAGATGGAAGTGAGGAGTCAGGTGTGGAAGTGATCCCAAGCCACTAGTATTTTTAAGGTCCTATTATATGCAGTACATCACTGTAGTTGATGGGAATGACAGCACTATATGATGTTATACAGCTTCGCTCCTGAGTCTTCGGATTCTTTATCCCCTTTTACCTGCATCACAACAGCATTAATCGGTTTAACTGAGTCTGCCGAAAGATGGGTACATTATATTAATTAGGCTTGCTTGTCTTTATGAATTAGAAAGTTAACGTGGATGCATGAGAAGTCATTAAAATACAACTGAACCTTTTGCTGCCAATAGTTTGTAAACTTAAATAACTCCCCAGTAATAGGATCCTAATGCAGACAAGCAAGGTATGGTTGAGGTTAGCATGAAACACATACCTTTGGATTAGTAACTGCATTATTTTCTGGAATAACTTTTTTTTTTCTGGGTGACTAATTAAAATAAAAAGTTTCCTTCATTCTAATTTGGGTCCAAAGTATGCCATTATTGGGCTCCGGAAATCTCGCTGTTGCTTTCTGCCATAACAATCCTGCAGTATGGAAAGTGTTGGCCCCGACTGTGAAACCCAGTTTTAGTTGATTCATTTTGCTACTATAACGTCAATATCTAGTGTACCGACCCTGAAAATGTCTTAACGTCTACAATTCACAAAGTTAAAAATAAACCCTTTTACAGTATTATTACAGTTCCCTTTAGTTCCATGCTATATTATCAAAATTCACAAAGATATTGATGTGAGTGGAATCTACTAATCAGATGCCAGGTGCATTTTTCTTTAATATAATTAAAATTGGGACTATTCTCACTTAAATTCTGTTAACTCTCATAGGAATAGCTTTCCCTGCAATTGTCTAAACTGTTTTGCTTATGGCTTCTGTCTTCCATAATGTGAGAAGACATTCATTCACAAACTTGGTGTGGGCCAGTCAATGGCTAACACACCATGAATGGATGACAGCACATTAGTGCCAGCTTTTCTTCAGTAGGTTCTTTCAAAACTGAAATGGAAGAATTTGTTATTAAGTGCACAAGTTGTTAGTATTTTGCCTTCCAACAGCTTGTAAATGGGAAGAAGACTCTTAGGGAAAGCTGGAGAGTTCCTGGGAACTGGTGTGAGAATCACAATGCTCAGCTTCTGATGAATGCAGTACACAAGCTTTGTGCTATCTGCTCATTTTAAGTGAATCAAACTTGTAGCCCAGTGCTAAATTCCAGTAAGCCTTACAACACTTTAGCCAGCACTAGTTAAAACAGGCTTGCACCTCTTAAAGGACCAGTGCAACCTGATTAGAGAGGTGCAGCAAGTAGTTGGGGAAGTTGGCATGCAATCAAAGTAGTTACTTGCCCAACAGAGAAGGGAAGGTTCTAAGATTCTGTGATGGTCTTGGTTCAGGATGCAGAGAGGAAGAGGGTTGTTCACAATCCAAAAAGGACCATCAGGCTCTCCAGAGTGACACTGTGGTGGTAACCTTCAGATATATCACATCAGCCTCCACCATGTCTGCCACCTACAAACAGACCCCACCACCAGGGATATATTTCCCTCCCCACCCCTATCTGCGTTCCAGAGAGAACATTCTCTCCGTGACTTCCTTGGTAGGTCCATGCACCCCCATCAACCCACCCTCTCCTCCCAGCACCTTCCTCTGCCACTGCAAGAGGTGCAAAACCTGTGCCCACACCACCCCCCCCTCACTTCCATCCAAGGCCCGAAAGGATCCTTCCACATTTGACAGAGATTTACCTGCAGTCCCACACACATCACCTACAGGGTCCGTTGCTCTCGATGTGGTCTCCTGTACATTGGGGAGACAGGGCACTAACTTGCGGAACGTTTCAGAGAACATCTCTGGGGCACATGCACTAAACAACCCCACCGCCCTGTGGCCAAACAATTCAACACCACCTCCCACTCCACCAAGGACATGCAAGCCCTGGGCCTCCTCCACTACCAAACTCTAGCTACCCAATGCCTGGAGGAGGAACGCCTCATCTTCCGTCTTCGGACCATCCAACCACACAGGATCAATGTGGATTTCACCCGTTTCCCCATTTCCCCTCCCCCCACCTTATCCCAGACCCAACCTTCCAACTCAGTACCGCCCTCTTGAACTGTCCTACCTGTCCATCTTCCTTCTTATTTATCTGCTCCACCCTCCTCTCCGACCTCTCACCTTCACCCCCACCACTATCTACCTATCGCATTCCCAGCTACCTTCCCCCCAGCGCCACCCCCCTCCCATTTATCTCTCTCAGCCTTCGTGACACACACACACACCATTCCTGATGAGGAGTTTATGCTCGAAATGTTGACTCTCCTGGTCCTCGGATGCTGCCTGACCGGCTCTGTTGTTTCATTTCTGGTGAAACGTAAGTTATGAGAAATACAGTAGGAGAAAATTTCAATCAGACTGAACCATAAGTCTTATTCCTGCACTCAATTTTAGCTGGTTATCCCAGGTTCTGAGTAATTGTTACCAATTAGTTTGGCAGAGTCTACAGAAAGGGTTGATGTCATAGCGGTTACACTGACCATTACTCACTTTGGTGCACAGTAACATTTATGAAGAAGTGGGGCAAGATCTTAAAATATTGAAATGATGACTAGAATAACTTTAGGTATATAGAGGTGCACATTATTGTAAATGTTGGAATGTTGGAATCTGTCCTGAAAACAAAAAGTGCTGGAAGCACGGGTCAGGAAGCATCCATAGAGAGAAAGCAAGTTAACGTTTAAGTCTAGATGACTCTTCGTCACAGCTGAAGTGAAGTGTGGAGGGAGCAGCATTTATGCAATGGGTTGAAGTGTCAGAGAGGGTTGGAGTGCTGAGGGAGGAAGGATGTTGGTAATTCAGATTAGGTGATCAGAATGGGAGAATGGCAGAACAATGTGTCTAACCGTCAAACTGGAAAGAACAGACATTCCCATTGGGGTGGACGGAGGGCAGAGAGGACATGATGGCAGAGAATGTAACAAATTAAAGCTAAAAGAAAGGGAAGGAATGGATTCATAATTTGGAGGTGTTGAACTCAATATTGAGCCCTGAAGGCTGTAAAGTGCTTGGTCTGAAGATGAAATGTTGCTCCTCCAGTTTGTGCTGTGATTCACTGGAATACTGCAGCATGCTGAGGACAGACATGTGAGCAGGACACTGTATAAAATGACCAGCTACAGGAAGTCGGGGGCATGCTTGCGCATGGACTGGAGGTGTTCTGCAAGATGGTTACCCAGTCAACATTTGGTTTCTCCAATGTAGAGTAGGTCACATTGAATATAGCGAATACAATACACAACATTGGAGGAGGTACTGGTGAAATACTGCTTCATTTGGAAAGACTGGTTAGGCCCTTGGATGGTGAGCAGGGAGGAGGTGAAGAGGCAGGTGTTGCACCTTCTGCAGTGGAGTTGCCATGGGAAGGGAGGGGATCGTGTAGGCAGTCGTGGAATGGACTAGGATGTCCCAGGGGGAACAGTCCCTGCAAAATGGGGGAGTGAGGGGATGATGTATTTGGTGTTGGAATTCTGCTCGAATTGGCTAAAGTGGTAGAGGCTGGTGGGATGAAAAGTGAGAATAAGGGGGACACAATCACACTGTTGTGAGTGATGGGAAGGTGCAAGGACAGAAGCACAGGTAATAGGTCAGATGCGGTTGAGGGTGCTGTCAACCACAGTGGGAGAGAAACCATGGTTATGGAAGAAGGAAGCCATGTCAGCAGCATTGTTTTGGAAGGTGGCATCATCTGAACAGATATGACGTAGGCAAAGGAACTGGGAGAATGGGATGAAATCCTCGCAGGATGTGGGGTGTGAAGGGATGTAGTGAAGGTAGCTATGGAGATCAGTGGCTTTGTAGTGGATGACAGTGGACAGTTTATTCCCCAAAACAGAGATGGAGGTGTCAAAGTGTCAGAAATGGAAGATGTAAAAGTTATAGAGGCAAGCTGGAGACAAAATACAAATACTTTAGTCCTGCTGGTATCAGAAATGTAAAGCATCAACAAGCAGAAAATGATTAATTGCTAAGATTGTTTTCCTTTTAATGGTTAAATCCTACCTGTGAGCTGCAGCATATAGTCACCAAGTAACCTTGGATGTCATGTTTCTTGTATGTTAGTTGCCCTGCAGAGTAGTAACTCTCCGTCATAAAAAGGGCCTTATTACATTAAACAGCTAAAACTCAGAATAGTCCCATACAGTGCTGTCACATAAATGCCATTGCTCACTATTTATTGAAGGCTTAACTCACTTTAAATTGGTTATCATCTGGTGAAGTACTGGATTAATTAATTAGAATCAATTCTAATTAATTAATTAGAATTACAGTTTGTAATACAGTTTCTTGTGTTTCCAGATCAGGTTTATACCTGTCAATGCAGGAAGCCAACAGCTACAAAATGGTGACTTTCCCTTATAAATGGCTGCCCAGATAAAAGTCTGCAGTATTTCTCTGCAGAGGTCAGTGAGTTGTGTTTAATCCCTGGTTCTTCAGTGCACCATGTACCATATTAGCAAGCCAGTTTCTAGTCAATGCATTCACTGCAATCAAGCGTGATTTTGATGAAGTGGTTGCAGTACATCTGTTTACCCTGCAGCATATTTAATGGGAAACAGTAAAACTCGGAAAAACACTGAAGCACTGAGTATGTTAAGGTTTGAGAACAGTTTGTCCTTAGATTAACCTTATTCAGAGAAATCTCTGCCATGTAATCTACTGTGATTCTGTAGTCTGCTTTTAAATAAATACTGAATACATTCTGTAGTAGCTTTCATAAAGCATATGTGCTAACGCTGGGACCACAGCAATTGAGCTGCACAGATGCCTGAGTGCTCTCTTGTAATTAAAATACCATAACAACAAGTGTCACTTTTAAAATGTTTTTAACATTAATTTGTACCAATAGGACTTCCTTCTAAAAGTGGTAGTACCTTCTGTGCACTCTTACTTTTCAAGATAAGGGGAAGGTTAACACTTGAGAGACATGACACTTTTCCAGAAATGAACATGTGCTATCAATGTTAAGAATGTTTGACAATGTATACAAAATGTTGAAGAAAAGTGTGTCTTCGTGTGATGTGGAATTAAAGGCCAGAGGTAATTCACAGTTGCGACTTATCACTTTTATTTTCTGTACTTATTTTTAAATTTCCATTATGAATTGTTTGGCCCAGATTTCAAATAGAAACTGTCTGTGCAAATTTGTAATTTTCACGTTGCATCTTCCTGCCATTAATGATGTTCGAATACCCCTACTGTGGAAAGTGAAATTACAGTGAGAAGGGTATATTACACTTGCATCATGAACGTGAACATAACTTTATAATAGGATAAACTGAGAGTAGGTGTATGGAGGGATACAATTGTTCAAATATTCAAGACTATCAGATCCCACAACTTTAATTGAGATTCTTAATTTGCTGATGTAACTTGCTTGAAGTAGCAGTGTCTCTTATTTGTAAATCTTCATGGCTTTAATTTAAAAGATGTCCAGTTGGCTTGTAACATGAATGAATGCACCCAGGTGTCTGGAACATATTTGTGCAGAAATTGTTGAACAGGATGCTTTCCCTCATTGAAGTCAATGGGCCATACAATTGTTCTGTATTTTTTTCTTAAAGGAGAACTGTACCCTATTGTAAACTTCACAAAATAAAGGACTCCATATGCCAAGTAGTCCACACGCATTGTGGAAGAGTCTCCACAGAGTGCTGTATTTTCCACTACCTAGAGTGCTATTACTTCTCCTGCGACCAGACACTGTGGGTCAGGTGACATCTTTGCGGGTGGCTTGATCGCTGTGGTTATCCATGTGATCCTCACAAAATTTAGCAACAATAAAATAATATTCATTTCAAAGAACTTTGTGGAAGGTTAAATACAGTACAATGTTTCAGAACACAAAGCTGTGCTCAGCCTGTCTTTGAAAAGATATGTTAAATGATAAGATTAGAGCCAAAATGAGGATAACAAAAGATAAGACAAAGTACTGTGGATGCACGCGATCAAAAACAAACAAAGGTTGGCAAATGTAATTTCCTGACAATTTCCACAGTATTCTTTCGTAATTGGATTGCATGTCAGTGCACAGTTCCATTTTCTGTTTCATTTTCCTTTAGTTTTGCACTTTCCTGCTTTGTACTGGTTAAATAGATGTCAGTGCTAGGAAACTGATGCCTGTACGTATTGCATTATATTTTCATATCAAATGTTTTTACGTTAGCTATGAACTGGATATAAGGCCTGTCTCTTGCTCTGGAGCTAATACATACCAGATATTAGAGGGGGGTGCATTAGGAAAACAAGGGCAGGAGTTTGTTGCAGAAGCATATCCATACAGGAGTATTTCTTCCAGTAGAGTAGCACCACAGCTGACTTTTCAAGACCAAATTGTCCTTAGGCATGTGGAGAAAAGTTGTTGACTGTTTGTAGTTTCATGTTATGCCCATCTTCCTCTTGAATTTTGTGCCAAAAGCCATGGTTGTTCTAAAGCACTGTGATCTCCATCACTGGTAGGATGACATAGCAGGTCCCAAATCAATGGCAGCCAGAAACCTTATGCTGTTGGCACCGATCTAATCCCCACCAGCTATCCAGGCAAACAAGCCAGACATCTTCCCTTTCAAGGAGTCTTGCATAACATGTCGACCAGGATTCTTTCCTCCTCTTTCCACCTGCCATAAGTGCATGCTGGAAGGGTTTACAAGCGGAAAATTCAAATCTCAGTCTGTTATGAGCACCATTCTTGGCCATGAATTCTTCAAGTGAGACTTGAGTTGTAAGCTTCTGACACTGAGTCAATGATGCTACCCATTGCTCCACAAGATCTCATTATGTCCTATCCCCGCAAGGAATTAGATTGGAAGTATCACAGTTCATTCATTTAACACCGTGGCACCAAACGTGTGTATGTGAAAATGGATCGGTTCTGATGAAGAGTCATCGGACTCAAAATGATAACTCTGCTTTCTTCCCACAGCTGCTGCCAGACCTGCTGGGTTTCTCCAAATTTCTGGTGTTGTTTCAGAACTCCAGCATCTGCAGTTTTTTAGTTTATTATTATGGCACTCATAGGCCCCATTGCAGCTTTTCTTCTCCTCTGGCTTACAATCAACAATCCCTTTGTCTGAAAATGTGTTGCTGGAACAGCGCAGCAGGTCAGGCAGCATCCAGGGAACAGGAGAATCGACGTTTCGGGCATACACCCTTCTAAAAGCCCTTTGTCTGCCAACCTTGCGCTCTCTCTCTCTCTCTCTCCCTCTATCTCAGTTCCATCTCCATGTATTCCACTTCCCCCCCACCACCCACCCTCTGTCATCAGCATAAATTTCACCATTTCTTAGCTGTTATCAATTTTGAAGAAGGGTCACTGGACTTGAAGACTTGAAGCATTAACACCATTTCTCTCTCCATGGATGCTGCCAGACCTGCTAGATTTCTCCAGAAATTTCTATTTTTGATTCTGCCAGATCTTTAGCATCCACGGTTCTTTGTTTTATTTTAGAGATAAAGGAATTTCAAGTAATGTTCCCTGATCTCAAAAAAGATTTAAATAGCTGACTCACGTTATTCCCAGACTATCATATCAATCAAACTTGTGGTTAATTTGAGCAAAGGCATGTTTCTTCATTATCCTTGGTGGGAAGCTAGCTTGTTCTTCGATTTTTAAGTGAACTCAGAAGGAAACATTGGACACTGAGAGGACGTTTGGAGTGCAGAGTATGGAAAAAATACAATGTTCCCTACTTCTTGATGCACACAATACAAAATCCATCATAGACTGGAAAATGGCTAACCTTTTTAAGAGGAGAGGGAGGCAGAGGACAGGAAATTATAGGGCAGTTAGCCCGACATCTGTCGTTGGTAAGATTTTAGAGTCTATTATGTGGTTGTACAGGACAGTGGTTAGGCCACTTTTGGAATACTGTATGCAATTCTGGTTTTCCTGCTATAGGAAGGATATTGTGAAACTTGAAAGGGTTCTGAAAATACTTGCAAGAATGTCACCAGGGTTGGAGGGTTTGTGCTGTAGGGAGAGGCTGAATAGGCTGGGGCTGTATTCCCTGGAGGATCGAAGGCTGAGGGGTGACCTTTTAGAGGTTTATAAAATCATGAGGGGCATGGATAGGGTGAATAGCCAAGACCTTTTCCCAGGTTGGGGGTGTCCAAAATTAGAAGCATAGGTTTAAGGTGAGAGGGGAAAGATTTAAAAGGGACATAAGGGGCAATGTTTTCACACAGAGGGTGGTGCATGTATGGAATGAATTGCCAGAGGAAGTGGTAGAGGCTGGTACAATTATAATACTTAAACATTTACATTACAACATTTGGATAGATGTATGAAAAGGAAGGGCTTAGAGGGATATAGGTCAAACGCTGGCAAATTGGACTAGATTAATTTCAGGTATCTGGTCGGCATGGACAAGTTGGATCGAAGTGTCTGTTTCCATACTGTACATCTCCATGACTCTATTAAAGATGAGATTGCAGACTACCTGGAAGTGTGTGGTAAAATAGGGCTGAGTTAGTATGGCTTCCTGAAGGGGAGGTCATACGTGACAAATGTGTCAGAATTCTTTGCGGCGGAAACAAGTAAATTAGACAAAGGAAGACCAGTGAACATGATGTATCTGAATTTCCTGAAGGTGCCACACAAGAGGCTGCTAAATGACATGGCAAAGTATTGGCATGGATAGAGGATTGGCTGACTGGCAGAAGGCAGAGGTAGGGATAAAGGCATCTTCTTCAGGACGGCAGCTGATGATTAGTGGAGTGCTGGGCCACAACTATTCACATTATACATTAACAATTTGGACGAAGGAACTGAGGGCAGTGCTGCTACGTTTGCAGATGACACAAAGATAGGTGGATGGACAAGTCCTGTTAAGGAAGAGGAGAGGCTGCAGAAGAACTTGGACAGGCGAGGACAGTGGATAATGAAGTGGCAGATGAAATACAATGAGGGAAAAGTGTAAGGCACTTTGGTAGGAAGGATATAGATGTATACTATTTTCTAAGATTTTGAAAATATGAGAGAAAAAGGACTTGGGATTCCTAGTTTAGGATTCTCTTACGGTTAACATGCAAATTCAGTTGGCAGTTAGGATGGCAAATGCAGTGTAGCATTCATTTCAAGAGGGCTAGAATACAAGAGCAGAAATGCACTGCCAAGGATGTATAAGGCTTTGGTCAGACCATGTTTGGAATATTGTGAGTAGTTTTGGGCCCTGTATCTCAGGAAAAATGCGCTGGCCTTGGAGTCGGTCAAGAGGAGGTTTACAAAAATGATCCTGGACTTGTCACATGAGAAACAGCTGAGGACTCTGGGTCCGTACTCAATGTAGTTTAAAAGGATGACAAAGGACCTGATTGAAACTTATAGATTACTGGATGGAGTGAATGTGGAGAAGATGTTTCCACTAATAGGAGAGACTAGGACTCGAAGGCACAGCCTTAGAGTGAAGGGATGACCCTTTCTGAGATGAGGAGGCATTTTTTCAGCCAGAGGATGGTGAATCAGTGGAACTCATTGCCACAGAGGGGTGTGAAGACCAAGTCATTGAGTGTATTTAAGACAGAGGTAGATAGATTCTTGATTGGTAACGGGATCAAGGATCATGGGAGAAGGCGGGAGAATGGGGTTGAGAAACATATCAGACGTGATCGAATGGTGGAGCAGGCTCAGTAGGTCAAATGGCCTAATTCTGTTCCTATACCTTACGGTTGTATGGTCATCGTCTTGCCTTAAATTCAAATATAACACAGAAGAATATTTGCATTCTTTGATTTGCACCTTTTAAATAAACCTTCACTTTTCTTCAGACTGCTGAACATATTCTTAAAAGCATTCTCAATACTTTTTCTCTCATAATTGTTTCCTTGCTCTATCGATGGCAAGAGTCCATGCCCTTGTTGAATGTACTGCTAGCATTGCTTTACATGCACAGTAGTCAGTTATCTGTCCATAGTAAGAATGCTATGGAACTTAAACACAGAATTTCCTCACTACATGAATGTTGCATCTCTTCCAGTAGCCAGACTTGGTATGGACAATATTGTGGGGTTCTGATAATATTAATAGCCTCTTGATATGTTGCCATGACACAATATTAACTGTAAAAATCATCTGTTCGCAGGAATTCTATTATACCCAAGCGATATGATATACAATGTGCATGTCAGTGTAACTTTATGGTGTTTTGCATGCCTTTTCACAATAAGATAGCAGTTTTTTGAAAAGAACGGGTTCTGAACCAACTGTTACATATCTTGAAAGCATTAATTCCAGCTGGTTTTGATTCTATGCATGTTAACCACTTTCACTGCTTTGCCCAGTCCTCATGATTAAGCCAGGCAAGTGAGTACCTGTAGACCTTTTTTTTTTAAACAAACCTTCAGAGATGTTATGACACACATCTGGAGAAGGTGAGACTTGAACCAATGTCTCCAAGCCCACAGTTAGTCACTGCATCACAAGAGCTCTTTTGATGGACTTTCTATCAGAGCAGGGTGAAGGATTGAACCTTATTTTTGTACAGGCTTCACCTTACTCCCATACATGGCATTTCCAACAGTAGTTACAAGACAAGAAAAGAATTTTGTATATTATCCAATTTTCTGAAGAAGTAGCACTGGGATTGATTGAAGCACCTCTGTGGATGAATCCAAATCTCCTTGTGTGTGTGTGTGTGTGTGTGTGTGTCTCATTCATTCAAATTCCAGAGTTAAGCTGCTGTTCTTTATTTAGTACATGCCCAGAATGTGATCTGCATTTCATCACTCAATACTGAAATAACTCCACGAACTCCACGAATACCCCATCACATGGCACCCTTTACTTACACGTAAATAGTGGTTAGCACTGGTCCAGTCAGCACAGAGCTGGCTCCTAGAGTGAGCAGAACCCCTGATACTCTATTTATATCTGCCAGGACTCCCAGATTGCCCCAGGTTAACAGCCCCAATCAGTGAACTCATTCTATGAAGTCTACCTGTCTGACCTCATTCCAATCATTACAAATACAATTACAGTGTATTCTGGATCTCAGTTCATTACTTGATAAATTTATTGGCAAAGAAATTTGGCTCGTTTGTGTTTGGCTTCCAAAATGGTGTAATTGTGATGTTAACAGTGCCAAATGAAATTTTGACAAAGCAATAACATGAACACAGGGATTGTCTGTCAAAAGAATATGGACTAAGCAGCATGTAATCAGAATCATGTTGGAGCTCACCAGTACAGTTCATGTTGTACCATAACCATGTATAGCTAAGTACATCAGCGGCACGACCG
This sequence comes from Chiloscyllium plagiosum, assembly GCF_004010195.1. NCBI lineage: Eukaryota > Metazoa > Chordata > Chondrichthyes > Orectolobiformes > Hemiscylliidae > Chiloscyllium > Chiloscyllium plagiosum. Next base: position 34,297,841 of record NC_057720.1, on the reverse strand, counting down.
ACCCTCACCAGTGCAATTTAAAGGAGTCAAGTTAGTTGCTATTTGATTTCCACAGCCCCTTGCATTAATTGTAGAAGTGTTTTTTAGAACATAAGAAACAGGAGTAGGTGTAGGCCATTCAGCCCCATAAGCCTACTCTGAGCAGGTGGTCCATCTCCTGCTCCTTTCATAAATTACCTATTAAAATGTTGATAGTGCAGTTCCCTGGTCCCCACATTAGCTATTACTGTGAAGGGTTCTCTCCAGACTGTCCCTGTTCCCTTTAAATGTGCTGTCATCACCTCTCTCTACCCTTTAAATTACCATCCCATCTTCAGCTTTTCCCATCCAAAGTTGTCAAACATATAGTCATTTCTCAAATGCATATCTGTTTTTCCTGAAATTCTTACATTTGAATCCCTGCAGTTAAGTTTCTGCTCATACCATTTTACTCTAATACTGCTTATCAAAATCACAACTGATATCCTGTGTGACTGGACAAAGGTAAACTGACTCTTCTTAACCAGTCTGCAGCCTTGGCTGTTAAGATTTCTCTAGTGTTTTCCTCACTGTTGTCCAATTGAGTGTGACTACATTCATGTGGCTACGTTTTTATCCATCTCACTGTAGCTAGGGAATCACCTATTTTGACTTCTGTTTCTAGTCTCACACCATTACCATGGATATCAGTCATGGATCTACATTTGGCCCTCTAGTTTCTCCTTGACCTGCTGCTCTTCAATGCAAAACAACTAAGTGTAATTGGACCTGGATCCTCCTTGTCTGCCTGGCTTAGTATTTGGATACACATTGTAAATGCAGTATTTAGGGAGCGTAGAGCAGAGTCATTTCCATCCTTAGTTTTCTTATTGTGGAGGTGGGATGGTTCCATGCTGTCAGAAGGGAAAGAATGCTGAAGTCTAATTGTGAATTAACATGATAGTACAGTAGCATTATTAGAATCCGGCCATGATTTTCTAAAAAAGAGTAATCCACTCCACCAAAACCAAGCAACAAATGTATTGGACCAGTTCCATTTGCTATTGAAAAACTGGCTACTGAGAACAATGGCCATGTGCAGAACGCTGGATACTCTGTAGTGGAGCTGTGGAACTGTTTGTAACTAGCTAATTCTGTATCTCGCCCTTTTGTCTGGATTCAAATTCCACACACTCCGATGAAAATGAAAGCTCTAATTCATTGATGCTAACATTCTATCAAAGGGCTACATTGTTTCATTTAACGATTATCTTTTGTTAATCCTATTTTGTGGAGTTTACAGAGACACAAAGTTTGCTACTGTAGCAGCTTCCTTCAGTTTTGCTTATTAGTTACAATAGTTCTTTTTTATATAGTTTATCCTGTGTTTTATTATTCTTCTCAAAGGCAGTCACATAATGGATTATGGTTTCAGCAGTACTGGAACCTTAGTCTGTAGTCATTTTCAGGTATAAGCTTAGACAGATGATCACTGGGCTATTTCAGATATTCAGGGCATAGATTTTATATTTCAACAAGAGTGACTGGATAGCAATTGTAATATTTTCGCCTTAAAACTTTCAGAAATGCTGAAGTCGCTGTGACCCTCCCTTGTCCCTTCTGCCTGACACTAAAATGGAAATCAGTTTTGCCACAGATTGACAACAAAATAATGTGGTACCCTTTTGGACTCATGAGATTTTTGATTTTCTTTTTCCAGTTGACTGCTAATATTTCACTCTCACACATCAAACATGGATTAAGATTAAAACTAAAACTGGAACTGTATTGCAGTTCCTTATCTACTCTCTCACACTGATTTGTTTTTTGTAACCCATTGCTTGGTTCTATAAAACCTTTTGTGCAGCAGATTGCTGAGAATTGTTCCAAATTAATTCTGGGTTGGCTCAGCCTCAGATGGTCCTGGATAATGAGACATTTCTCCTGAGGAAGGAAGAGAACCAGAGACAGGAAGTCAGAACAAGCTGGGTTTCTGATTAACTGGCAGCCACAGAGGATTGGGAACAGATAGCTTGCTGTCCATCTTAACTCAGCATGATGTTCTATAGGACAGTTGGTTATGCAGACTTGAAAATAAAAACAAACGTATTAAGACTGAACAATTTTAATGTTTTAATGGCAACATGCCAGAAAATATGACTGGGCTTACTTCCAGAGCATTGATTATTACATTTGAACATTTTATTTTTTGCAGAATGGTGCTATTCCAGGTGAGATGGTGAAGAAAGATGAAAACTTGAAGCGTGGGAACTGGTCAAATCAGATAGAATTCATCCTGACTAGTGTTGGCTATGCTGTAGGCCTTGGAAATGTCTGGAGGTTCCCTTATCTGTGCTACCGAAATGGTGGAGGTATGTAGAAATTTGGTGTGTCAGAGTTTGTGAAGGCATGCGCAGGTGTCTTTGAACTTATGTGCATGAGAATACATACTTGTTTATGTTTAAGAGTGATTTTTTTCCATGTATATTTTTCTGTGAAAATTTGCATGTGTATATGAATATGAGATGATCTATGTATAAAGTGTCAACTATATCATTCCTCTTCCATCACCAGTATACAAGTATGCACTGTAATATAGAGATGACCAGATTCTGAAGGGCAAATGGGAGAGGGAGGAAAAAGCTATGCAAGCACAGCTTGTAGTTAGTCACTATCCATTTTGTTTTCTTCCTTTTTGTAAAGAAATCAAAGGCTTCAAACAGCTACTTCAATGACATGATGAAGTTGGCTATGAAAATGCAAATGTTACCTTACCATTCCTGGCACATTACAGTGCAGCTGATTTGTAGTCAAACTATACCTTGGGCACAGATTTGTCATAGTTCCTGGATTCATAAGGGTTCCTGAATCCAAAAAGTTAATCTGAGTTTTAATCTGCCAATTGAGCGGTTACTGTGAGACACTACATTCAACTTTCTGATGCTGTTCCTTTAGTCTTCAGAAAAACACTTAGGTGGTACTGTCCTGTTGAACATGCTAAATGTTTCCTCAAGCCTAATATTGGCATACTTTATAGTTACAATCTCTACAAACTTCTTTCACTCTTTTCCACAGATAATCCCATATATTTCCAAGAAGTTAGACATAAGCATAAATATACAAGTAGACTGCCTACTCTCAGTAGTGATTGGCTCAGTTGTACAATGAAGTTAAAAATGGCAGTATTAATTTCTAACATACAAACAAGATAAATGTCAGTCTGAAATAAAATCTATATGTTTGACGCATCAGCTTCATAAAGATTTTCTTATGTATAACACTGTCATGTGACAGACATTCTCTTCTTCTCATTCTCTATTTTTTATGAAATTCATTCATAGGTTTAGTTTCTTCTACTTGTATCACATTGCCAGATGTACTATTTTCTGGATGTTTCCAATAAAGTATCCTAGAATCAGATGTCTTTTATTTTTATTGTTTAACATTCTCAGATGTCTGTTATTCTCACTCTAACACATTACCAGAAATCTGTAATTCTCATTGTGCCATTTACTCAGCTGTCTATTATTCTACATATACCATAATGGTAGGTGTATTATTTTCTGGATATTTCTAATAAAGTTTGATTTTCTCTGTATCCTAGAAACTTGTGTCTGTTATTCTCATTGTGTCGCACTCTCAACTGTCTGTTATTCTCATTTACATCATTTTCTCAGCTGGCCATTATTCTTATTGCATCATTTTCTCAGCTGTCTGCTATTCTCAGTGTATTGCATTTTCAGCTGTCTGTTATTCTCAGATCACCACTTCTGCAGTGTCACACATTCTCCAACTGTCGCATTCTCGAATGTCTGTTTTCAATCAGCCTCATTCCAAGATGTCTGATATTCTAAATGCTTAGGCTGTTTTCCTGAGAAAAGAGAAGGTTGAGGGATAATTCAGTAGAGATCTTTACGATTATGGAAGAGTCATAAAATAATAAAAAGATTTTTCAACATGTGAGGAAATTAAAAAATGAGATATCATAAATATAAGGCATTCATAAATAATTCCAATAGGGAATTTAAGAGAATTTTTTTTTAACCCAAAGAATTTTAAGAATGTGAGGAGTTTTGAGAAAAGTAGCATAGGTGTGTTTAAGGGGATGCTAAACTAACACAAAAGGTGGGACAAATTAGACGGATTACCGATGGGGTTAGATGAAGAGAGGTAAAATATTAGTGTCAAATGCAAATACCAACATGGACAAGTTGGATCAAATAGTCTTTTCCTATGCTATAGACCATTGGTTACTCCATGTAGGACATTATCAAGTGTCTGTTATTCATATCCCAATACATTACCAAATGCCTATTGTTCTCGGTGTTTATATTTCTGTTACCTCCAGAAAGTTTCTCAGAAATCTATACTTTCTGGTGTCCCACCTATATTTAATATCTACATCATAATTATAACTGTTATTGCATGGTGTTATTTTTCATTGGAACCATGTAACCTGCATAATTTCAGATTCTAGTGTCAATATATAATATTAAGGATGTATTATTTTCATTTATAAATCTATTATTTGTGCAGTTTATTTAGTGTATTAGCTGTAAGTGATCCACTTTCTGGTGATTAGTAGCAATAATTCTTTTTGGATTATCTAAGAAAAAAAATTACCACTCAAATAATTTCTCAAATTTATTGATATAACAATACGTTATACTGAAATATCTCTCAGTGAGAAGGATGCAGCACCAAAATATGCCACAGCAGAGCAAAATGCTCCAAAGTCTTTTCTCCTCTGCTTCAGTGCACAGATTCATTCAGAATAGGATTTGCAGGGGAAATGTTTAAAGATATGCAAGTTCTTCAGAAACAAGACACAATGTATTTTCAATATACTTTTGGCCAAATCGGATTAGCTAATCTAGTCCTGGGCAAAAGGATCCGTTGTAAAACATACACAAGATCTAGTCCCTTTTGGTTCTGCTTTGCAGTAGCTCAACTGAGTAGAGATAAAGAAAAACCCACCTCCTAATATATGCCACTTTTAGAACAAAACAGCCAATGTGTTGGGCTGTATTCACTGACAGCTTTACTTAACTTTTACTTTGACAATTTTTCCACAGTCTGTATTGTGGCTTGAATTACACCAGGACAATTTCAAATGCTGAATTAAAACGTGATTTCACCTATAGAAGTGATTTGAGCTATTAATTTAAATAGCAAACTTGCTTTCTTCTATCTTATGTTGTTGTAGTTGCACACCATATTTTTCAGAGCAATATGAGGCTATACAAAAGACAAACTTAAATATTTATATCAAAAAAAACTGAAGAACTATAGATGATTGAAATCAGAAACAAAAATTGCTGGAAAATCTTAACCAACTTAGAAGAGTCACTGGATCCAAACCATTAACTTTGTTTTCTTTCCACAGATACTTTCAGACCTATTGTGCTTTCCTAGCTATTTCTGTTATTGTTTCTGTTACTAAACCTTTTGTTTTATTGCATCTTTAGGAAAGTTAGTATAGTGTTGATTTTCATGATTTCAGAAAAGGCTTGACCTACAATCGCATGAAATTAGAACATTTAAGATCCTACTTCATCATTAAAAGGATGTTTTTGAGGTCTTGTTAACTCACTTTGAAGTTTTAAGCTTTTGCAGTTACATTCTACCCCATTTGTTCTCCGCATTGACTGGTTTTCTGCAGGGTAGTTTGCCATTGGTGCATTCAGAGATTTTTTGGCTTACTTTCTTCAACATTGTTGTTGTTGTCATTTAAATATTACCATGCAAAGCGGTGAGGATGGAATTTTACTTGGGCATTAAACACATAAATGCAGATAGAGCAAAACCTGCGGTGTTTTGTACTAATCCACTACTATAGACATGCCCTATGTACATAACTGAATAAAGAAATGCAAGTGCTGGAGATCTCATAAAGTCATAGAGGTGTACAGCATGGAAACAGACCCTTCAGTCCAACCAATCCATGCCGACCAGATATCCCAACCCAATCTAGTCCCACCTGCCAGCACCCGGCCCATATCCCTCCAAACCCTTCCTATTCATATACCCATCCAAATGCCTCTTAAATGTTGCAATTGTACCAGCCTCCACCACATCCTCTGGCAGCTCATTCCATACACGTACCACCCTCTGTGTTAAAAAGTTGCCCCGTAGGTCTCTTTTATATCTTTTCCCTCTCACCCTAAACTTATGCCCTCTAGTCCTGGACTCCCCGACCCCAGGGATAAGACTTTGCCTATTTACCCTATCCATGCCCCTCATAATTTTGTAAACCTCTATAAGGTCACCCCTCAGCATCCGATGCCCCAGCCTGTTCAGCCTCTCCGTCTGGCTCAAATCCTCCAACCCCGGCAAAATCTTTGTAAATCTTTTCTGAACCCTTTCAAGTTTCACAACATCTTTCCGATAGGAAGAACAGAATTGCATGCAATATTCCAACAGTGGCCTAACCAATGTCCTGTACAGACGCGACATGACCTCCCAACTCCTGTACTCAATACTCTGACCAATAAAGGAAAGCATACCACACGCCTCCTTCACTATCCTATCTACCTGCGACTCCACTTTCAAGGAGCTATGAACCTGCACTCCAAGGACTCTTTGTTCAACAACACTCCCTAGGTCCTTACCATTAAGTGTATAAGTCCTGCTAAGATTTTCTTTCCCAAAATGCAGCACCTCGCATTTATTTGAATTAAACTCCATCTGCCACTTCTCAGCCCGTTGGCCCATCTGGTTCAGATCCTGTTGTAATCTGAGGTAACCCTGTTTGCTCTTCACTACCCCTCCAATTTTGATGTCATCAGCAAACTTACTAACTGTACCTCTTATGCTTGCATCCAAATCATTTATGTAAATGACAAAAGGTAGAGGACCCAGCACCGATCCTTGTGGCACTCCACTGGTCACAGATCTCCAGTCTGAAAAACAACCTTCCACCACCACCCTCTATCTCCTACATTTGAGCCAGTTCTATATCCAAATGGCTAGTTCTCCCTGTATTCCATGAGCTCTAACCTTGCTAATCAGTCTCCCATGGGGAACCTTATCAAACGCCTTGCTGAAGTCCATATAGATCACATCTACCGTTCTACCCTCATCAGTCCTCTTTGTTACTTCCTCAAAAAACTCAATCAAGTTTGTGAGACATGATTTCCCATGCACAAAGCCATGTTGACTATCCCAACTCAGTCCTTGCCTTTCCAAATACATGTGCATCCTGTCCCTCAGTATTCCCTCCAACAACTTGCCCACCACTGACGTCAGGCTCACTCATCTATAGTTCCCTGGCTTGTCCTTACCTTCCTTCTTAAACAGTGGCACCATGTTCACCAACCTCCAGTCTTCCGGCACCTCACCTGTGACTATCGATGATACAGATATCTCAGCAAGAGGTTCTACAATCCCCTCTCTAGCTTCCCACAGAGTTCTAGGGTACACCTGATCAGGTCCTGGGGATTTATCCACCTTTACCCATTTCAAGACATCCAGCACTTCCTCCCCTGTAATATGGACATTTTGCAAGATGTCACCATCTATTTCCCTACATTCTATATCTTCCATATTCTTTTTCACAGTGAATACTGATGCAAAATACTCATTTAGTATCTTCCCCATTTTCTGCGGCTCCACACAAAGGCCACCTTGTTGATCTTTGAGGGGCCCTATTCTCTCCCTAGTTACCCTTTTTGTCCTTAATATATTTGTAAAAACCCTTTGGATTCTCCTTAATTCTATTTGCCAAAGCTATCTCATGTCCTCTTTTTGCCTTCCTGATTTCCCTCTTAAGTATGTTCCTACTTCCTTTATACTCTTCTAAGGATTTACTCGATCTATCCTGTCTATACCTGACATATGTTTCCTTCTTTTTCTTTACCAAACCCTCAATTTCTTTAGTCATCCAGCATTCCCTATACCTACCAGCCTTTCCTTTCACCCTGACAGGAATATACTTTCTCTGGTTTCTCGTTATCTCATTTCTGAAGGCTTCCCATTTTCCAGCCGTCCTTTTACCTGGGAACATCTGCCTCCAATCAGCTTTTGAAAGTTCTTGCCTAATACCGTCAATTTAGAACTTCAACTTTTAGATCTGGTCTATCCTTTTCTATTATTATTTTAAATCTAATAGAATTATGGTTGCCTGGCACCAAAGTGCTCCTCAGTCTGAAACAAAAACAGAGATTGCTGGTAAATCATAGTTAATGCTTTGAGTCTGGTGACTGAAAATTAGAATCATTCTGATGATGAGTCACCAGATTAAATGTTAACTCTGCTTTCTTCCCACTGATGCTGCTAAACCTGCTGAGTTTCACCAAAAATCCCTTATGTATATTTTGACATGTCAGGTTGTTACAGTGATGAGTTATCTGAAAGTATTGTTACTAGCATTAGGTGAAGTGGGTTGCAAGGAGGTTTGTGTGGAGCGTTGAACCTAATGACCTGTTTCTATAATGTACGTTCTGTGAAAAGTTGCATAACCAACTAATTAAATGACGATGAGAGACAGTGAAGACTGAAGATGCTGGAGATCAGAGTCAAAAAGTGTGATGCTAGAAAAGCACAGCCGATCAGGCAGCATCCAAGGAACAAGAGAGTTGATGTTTCAAGCATAAGCTCTTCATCAGGGATTCCTGATGAACAGCTTATGCTCGAAATGTCGACACTCCAGCTCCTCAGATGATGCCTGATCGGCTGTGCTTTTCCAGCACCACATTTTTTGATGAATAAATGACAATATTTAGCCTGAACAACTCTATCTGGAGAAGTGAAGGCTACATTGGCATGAAAATACAGGGAATGCTAAACAGAGGAATAGGCCATCTGCCAATTTCTGCCAATTAAATGAAGTTTGTTATGTTGGTGTCATGTGTATAACATAGGCCACACCTTAATGTAGTGCCCACGAGCAGCTGGCACTGGTCATTTCCAGGACTGATTGGAAATGTTATCAGCAGCTTGTAAGCAGGACTGGATCATTGATGTAAGTTTTATCTGCACTGATGCTCCATTGCTGCCCATTGAGCTGGCGTAAACTATCTGTCAAAAACTTAGGGAAGCTGGTATTATCCAAAAATACTTAATTTATGAGTAGCACAATGTTCTAATTTGCACATTTATGTTGGTATTTTTTAATAGATTGCATTCTTTAGCGATCAGTAAACAAGACATTACCCAATTTAATGAGGCATTCCTACCCTAACCTATCAGACTTTATTACCTGAACTGAGGCGATAAGTTAAGTTAAATTTAACCACTGATGCATTCTTGCCTAAAGGAACATTCCAATCTAAAACTGAGGAGTAGTACAAACTGTTTTTCGAGATACTGGCTGTACAGTCTGTAATGATGGGTCTTCTTTTTTTAAAGGTGCATTTATGTTTCCCTATATCATCATGCTGGTCTTCTGCGGTATTCCTCTTTTTTTTCTGGAACTTTCCTTTGGGCAGTTCACCAGCCAAGGCTGCCTTGGTGTATGGAGGGTTAACCCTATGTTCAAAGGTAAGAAGGTCCATTTCAGAAATCACCGTGCTGTACAACAAGGAAAATGCATAGGCAGCACGGGAAAGCTCGACATGGGAATGTAACTTAAGAAGGATCCCATGTTTAAAGGATATTGGAAATATTTTCAAGCAGACACTGGAGTCATGTTTTCACATTGCAATTTAAATGCTGGCAGAGAATATTTTGTACAACAACAAGATGTAATATCTGCAGCCATTTTGACTTGTATAACTGCAAGCACCAGCTACGTCACAATCCATGAAAACACAGGACAACTATTTTAAAATAACTATTATCATGATGTTTGTTATGTTATATTACAGGAACTTGAGATACATATTAAAGAGTGACTGTTGCTTTTTATGAAATTCAAATAATTTTGAATACAGTGTCATGTAACTTGATCTGACATTTCATGTTCATCGCATAATTTTGTTGCATTCTCCAGTTGTTCTTGTACTTTTTTCTGTATGTTCATACATGCTTATCCATCAGGAAAAGAAACAGAGGGTTGGATATTATCAACTGTGAACACCCCTCCCCACCCTCCATGCTCTCTTCTGTCCACCCATCCCTGTGCTTTCCCTGCCTGATGACAATTTATCTTCAACAACTTTGAACCAAATGCAGCCAAAGTATGTGCTGAATTTAAATGTAAAAGTCAATGCCAGTAATAACACTGGTGCCTCGACTTTTTTTTAATAGACATTTGTGAGATGGGTGTGACCTATGCCCTGTCAAGGTTTCCAGAGAAACCTACTAAGGTACAGCAGAATGACATATCAGACTGTTTGGAATAACAGAAAGAAACATCCAAGGCATTCCCAGTCCTAGTCCTCATTCTCCCTCCTAGAAACACCATGATTTTGTGTCTTGCACCCCTACTACAAGCCCTGGCACTTACTGTGTTTTGGGGCACGTTCCCTTTGATTTATTTGATTTAAGCTTCATTGTCCTATGTACTCAAGTATAGGAGTACAGTGAAAAGTGTACAATGTTGCCACACACAGCGCCATCTTAGGAATGAAGGTACCGAGGTACAAAACCTAACCAGAAGTAGTAAAAAGAAGCACAGTTACATAAGCCCAAGAACTAGGAGCAGGAGTAGGCCATCTGGCCGTTGGAGCCTGCTCCGCCATTCAATAAGATCATGGCTGATCTTTTCATGGCCTCAGCAGCACTTACCTCCCTTCTCACCATAACCCCTAATTCCTTTACTGTTCAAACAAAAATCTACCTTAGCTTTAAAAACATTTACTGAAGAAGTCCCAACCACTTCACTGGGCAGGGAATTCCTCAGATTTACAACCCTCTGGGTGAAGATATTCCTTCTCAATTCAGTTCTAAATCTGCTCCCCCTAATTTTGAGGCTACACCCTCTTGTCGTAGTTTCACCAATCAGTGGAACCATCCTCTCTACATCTATCTTATCTATTCCCTTCATAATTTTATATGTTAATATCGGATCCCCCTTCATTCTTCTAATTTCCAATGAATATAATCCCAGTCTACTCAGTCTCTCCTCTTAAGCCAACCCCCTCAACTCCAGAATCAACCCAATGAACCTCCTCTGCACCCCTTCTCATGCCAGTACATCCTTTCTCAAGTATGGAGACAAAACTGCATGCAGTATTCCAGGTGTGTCCTCACTAGTGCTCTATACAGCTGCAAAATAACCTGTCTGCTTTTAAACTCAATCCCTTTAGCAATAAAGGACAAAATTCGATTTGCATTCCTAATTATCTGTTGCACCTGCAGACCAACCTTCTGTGATTCATGTACAAGGACACCCAGGTCCCTCTGCATAGCAGCATGCTGCAATTTTTTACCATTCAAATAGTAGAAATTGCAGTTAAAATAGAAAGTTAAACATAAAGCATTACCATTCTTCTTAGAATAAGTAATAAAATAAAGAAATAAAGTTAAAAGTTAACATTATAGTCCTTCCTAGTATTAAATGGAAGAATAAAGGTAAAAGTTCAACAGTTTTCTTCCAAGATGGTGGTGACAGAGTAGCAGCAGTGTGTTTTGAGTTCCTGGTTCAGGGCTCATCCACCTCTGTCTGCTTTCTTTGTTTCTTTTTTTTCCAAATATTTCCCTTTGATCCCAGTCGCATCTTGATTGTCAGTATTGGTCCCAGCTCAATTCTCACTCCTGATCCAACCAGTTGTTCCTTGCCTTGCTGCACTTGTCAGATGCACCTCCTATAAGGAACAATTCAGACACTCCAATCTTCACCCAGCACCCATGCCAAACGCCCCAAATTAAAATTGTGGGCATCCTTATTGTCTCTGAAACTGATTCTATACTAATTCATTGTGTGCATACAGAAAATACTGGCTTGAACCCAAGATATGTCAGACTATGTAGAATTTACCTTGTGTCTTCGCTGCTGTTCCTGCTTACCTGTTCAGTCTAATTGCTCCATGTATTTACTGCTGCTTTGTTCCATTATGTTTTTGTAAGGAATGCAACTTTTGTTCAACTTTGTTCTTGTCGTTCTGAAAAATTATCTGTAGTGGGAATGGCACGGATGATACTTGCCCTTAGAATTCATACGTCTAAGTTGCAACAATTTAAAATGTGATACAAAATTGACACCCAGGAGCCACAGTTGTGAAGATTATTGCTGTGCATTAGATGTGACAATATTTTTTAAGTGCACTCCCTAAAACTAGAGCCCACAATCTAATTAGATGCATAACAGAGAGGATATCTTTCTCTAAGGTCAGATAGAGCATTTCCATTTTGTTCACATGCTTCATGAGTGTAGCATTTCCTGACAGGAATAAAAACTAAACAACCCTGAGAAGTATAAAGTAGAATTGTTTGATTTATATTCCTTATTCTTGTGAACAGGAGTGGGGTATGGGATGATGGTGGTTTCTACATACATTGGAATCTACTACAATGTGGTCATCTCCATCGCCTTCTACTACTTCTTCTCCTCCATGACTACACTCTTGCCTTGGTCATACTGCACTAACCATTGGAATAAGGAGGATTGCAGTAGCATGCTGAACCCCAACAGAACTGCCAACATCAGTGATCTGTCACGTAACATCTCAACATTGCTGAACCAAACTGCAAAGCGGACCAGTCCTAGTGAGGAGTACTGGAAGTAAGAGCAGCCTTTCCAGTTAAGAATAATGTAATGCTGTGGGTCCTTAATGTTAGTAGAAGCTTTCTGTTGTTTCTTTAGTTCCAATTCTCAGGCACAATTCCATGAGCATTAGCAGTCATTTGGTTCCTCACCAATACACACTCTCCCTGTCTAATGTTAATTTTTGGAAATCTATAATGGGCACCATTTTGGTATACGTGCCTGTCAGGCCCACAGATAATGCTTGCCCGTTACTCTTTCCAATTTTGACAGCGAGATTCTAATTGTGGTCACCAGTGTCACCTTGGACATTTCTATGACACTCGCCTGTCAATGGGAGTGTTTGGGCATCGCAGTGGGACATATGAAACTGTTCTAGCCTCCAATCAGAGTCTGTACCTTAATCAAAAGAAAACTGTTGTCACTTGAACATGCAAGATTTGAAACCCCAATTCATTCTGGTCCCATCCGTTTTCACATCTGCTATTCATGGCAAGGATTGCCGAGGCAATCCTGGCTTCTGTTGGGACGCTGTGAAACTGGAACTGCTGACATAGAAAATGCCCATTTCCTTGTTAGCCCTCTTACAGGCAACTGCAGGCCTTGATGTATGGATGGGGTCTGGACTTCTGAATTCCAGGCTAGTTTTCTCCTCGCCCAAAAGCATCACCAAACTTACAGCACCAAATATGAGGAAGGGGCTACATGTTTCAAGGTTTTATAAGTTGAGATTTTATGACCAGCTGAAGATGGGAACAGGTGATGCAAGGGAAATCCCAAAGGTACTGGCATCAGGCAGTATTTGGGTTTTGCCTCCAACACTGGATTCCCTTGTGTACAGGGCATCATCAGTTGTGCTCCTATTTTCATCAGCACAATTCCATTCACTCCGTTTTCAAGTAGTCTGCTGCTATGCCAAAAGCTTTCTCCATGTATGCCTTTGCTTTTCTAGCAGCTGCCATGCCTCATTCATCCTCCAACTGTCGAGTTTTCCTCAGATCTTCATTTGAGTTCCCAAAATGTGTGGATAGATTCTGAGGGAAAAGGGAGATCCTTGAAAAGACGGCGTCTGACCTTGCTGTGGGAACCCCCAGTATAGACACAGATATGATAAAGTCCTGCTCAACAATACAGTCAAAGTCTCCTGCTCAGTAGGACACCCTTGAGATTTCCGAGGAAGGAATTCCGGTGCCTGGAACAGTTGGTTATTGCCCTCCTTTTCCATCCTGCAAGGGTCTCCATCACAATGGTATTCTCATAACATTGCCCTAGAGCAAAGGATGGAGATTGAGGACAGTGAGCCCTGACATGGATGGGAGTGTGATGGAGAGCGTGAGATAAGAGAGGAGTATGAGGAAAACGAGGCAGAGGGAGTTGATACTGAACAGAGAGGCAGTCTTGCTGGAAGACAAGGTGACTTCTGTTGTCACCATCTGGGAAGTGGACTCACTTCTCTCCTTTGCAATCCCCAGCGTTAGATCCAGGTTCTCATCATTGAAGCAAATAGACCAGGGTGCCAAGCTTCCAACTCCCCTATGACAGCTCTTTTCCCTCCAATACTTTACAAGGCTTTGGTGCAAACAGCAGTTTCTCCCTGATGATAATCAGCAGCTTAATTAATGGACAGTAAACCTGTTGCTGTATCAATTAAGGCTTCAACCCCAGTGAAAGTTTGAATTACAATCAGTTTGCCAGCAGAGGTAGGGTTCAGTCAGAAAAACAGACCCAGCTCCATTGGGAAAAAGTGAGGACTGCAGATGCTGGAGATCAGAGCTGAAAATGTGTTGCTGGAAAAGCGCAGCAGGTCAGGCAGCATCCAAGGAACAGGAGAATCGACGTTTCGGGCATGAGCCCTTCTTCAGGAATGAGGAAAGTCCTTCCTGAAGAAGGGCTTATGTCCGAAACGTCGATTCTCCTGTTCCTTGGATGCTGCCTGACCTGCTGCGCTTTTCCAGCAACACATTTTCAGCTCTGAT
>NC_057720.1:34261512-34282159 GCF_004010195.1 Chiloscyllium plagiosum | reverse complement strand
TTTCCTCATTCCTGAAGAAGGGCTTATGCCTGAAACGTCGATTCTCCTGTTCCCTGGATGCTGCCTGACCTGCTGCGCTTTTCCAGCAACACATTTTCAGCTCTGATCTCCAGCATCTGCAGACCTCACTTTCTCCTGTGTATCAATAGGCTTAGTCACCAGTGGGACGTTATGATTGTGCCCTTATGAAGTCCACACACACACCAATTCGGACTAAGACCATAGAATTCAATTATGAACCAGAATTCTGGCTAAATTTTATTTCCCTCTCACTAACTGGGTTGGGGAGTCGAGTATAATTGAAATGCCATTCCTACTCGCTGCTCAAGCTGAAACGAGTGAACTCAGCAACAGGCATCAAACTAGGGTTTGAACCTGGAGTCTTTTTGGCTGTAAGATTTGCATCATACTGTGCAACTCATTTACCAACCAAGGCATGAGGCAAATATTTATCATTGCTTCAGTTCTCAAAATTGCTTTGACAGCATTAAGAGGGACTGTGATCGCAGAATGGTTAATTGCATGACTGAGATTGCTAATTGCTCACTCAGCTTCCTGTTGATTTCTGCGTGGGAGCTCAGAAGGCTGTGAAGTCCAAGGCTGTGGCAAGAGAACATGAGATATCATGAGATCATGTGGATTGGTCTTAGGAACACTGTTTCTTAGTTCCTGTGCATATTAAATAATTGTTTATAAATAAAAACCCTTCTGTACCAAGAAGAAAATAAAATTTTCTCTGTTACTGCATCTCTATCACCAAAGAATAGTGTATGCCTTGAGAGCAAATCTAGTCTCTTCTGTGCTGATCATACCGTGTTCTTCACTCCACCTTTAATGGCAGCTGTAGGATTGGGTGTTCATCCCTTCTGGGATAATCAGAGGCACAAACCTGTGTTCTGGTAGACATTGAACAGCATACCATCCTGACAGTGATTCTGTCAAAGGTAGATGGAACAGGCTTCCTCACCACCGCTGTGCAGCTGAGAACTGTGCATACTTTTTCCCTAAAAATAACAGCTGATGTTAGAATGCCTCCTGCATATCAATATGGAAAGCATCAAGGCAATGAATGACAACAATTAGTTCGTTCTAAACTGAACAGAAGAATTACAATGGAATTTGTAACTGATAAGTGAAACAAAACAATGTTTCTAAGTCAATACTAACTGAACACAGAAGAGATTAGAGCCTTTTGACTGGTTTGCTGCTGGAAACAAACAGCTATCTGTCAACCAGCTATTGAATAGCTGGAAGTAATAGTATGTTTTTACAGGATTTTCTCTGTACTATTAAAATGAAGGAAGCCATAGTTCTGTTGAAACATTTCCCCACCATAAATCATTCAGCTACATTAATGTTTAACAGCAATCTGATTGGATTGGAGATTGTTATTGATCTCTATTCTCTGATTGCTTGAAATCAGACAGCGAGAGGTTGGGTGTGTTAGCATTTGAGTGCCACCAGTCTCCCTGGAGCTCTAATGTGGTGTCAATTGCAGGCACACATTTGTGCAGTGCATGACATCAAACTGATGCAGTCATTGTCATGTATGCATGCCCATGAGAAGTATGCAGAGCAGGCAGATCATGACATTCCTCAATGTCCTACACACTGTATAATGGTTTCTCTTAAACTCACATTGCAGAACATGTTCAACTGCAGTTCTGTTTTGGAAATATCAACTGATTACAGATTGAAGTAGCATTGAGGAGCAGTATATGAGACCTTTATGCTCCATTAAGGACATCTTCACTGAAATAGTCCACCTGCTGCAGCCAAACTATAATATCAATACAGAGTATTGATGGAAGGAAGTGATGCTACCCCTTGATAAATCATTGGTCAGACCATACTTGGAGCATTGTGTTCAGTTCTGGGCATCTTATTTAAGGAAGGATGCTAACGGCTTATCAAGAGTGCAAAGGGGATTTACTAGAAGGATATCAGGAATGAGAGATTTTGGATAGAAGGAAAGATGAGAAAAATTGGGCTTATTCACTTTGGAGCAGAGAAGCTTAAGAGATGACTTTATTGAGGTGTTCAAAACTCTGAACAATTTTGACAGGGTAAAGAAGGATATATTTATGTTATTTGGTGTGTCAGTAACGGGGGGTCACAGTTGCAAGATTGTCAGCAAGAGAGCTGGAAGTGAGATGAAGAGAAACCTCTTTACTCAGAGATTTGTTAGGATTTGGAATGCGCTGGCAGTGAAAGGGGTGGAGGCAGACCCCATACACAATTTCAAAAAAGAGCTGGATATATATTTGAAAGTGATGAAGTTAGAGGGCTATGGAGATAGGACTGGAGAATGTGACTAACAGGGTAGCTCTTTTTGGGTTGGTACAAACATGATGGGTAGAATGGCCACCTTTTGTACTGTAAAATTCTATGATTTTATGCTCAGTGCCTGTGACATTAAACTTTTTTATATCCATGGGTTCTTCTAGATGAGAATTAGAGATATTTGCAACATTCACAGTTTGGCATCTAATGTTGCAACATCAAGATAGATGAACCTTGAAATCTAAAGAAAGCAGGCAACACTTAATTTTGACTTGCAAGTGATAAACAGGCAGAGTGAGCAAGTAACCTTCCAAGAATTACGAACTTCCTCATGTTATAGGGTGTTATTGTCTGCACACATGTCACTTTGTAGACATTAGATCTCACCTCTCCCCTATAATGGAACAGAAAGGGTTCCACTCCCTCAACATCCAGCTAGTATGTTACCATAGTGAGGGTGGAAGATCAGTAATCAGTATCCTGGCATGAGCCATAAAGGCTTTATTTGGCAACAGTCGATTGTGCCACTTGTATTTGAACCACCAAGGCAACCATAGGGTGGTTACTGGGTGAGAAGGGCTATCTGCTGGTCACAGAGCTAATGTTTCAATTTGCCATAATGAAATAATATATTCACTCCTTGGCCTACTCAGGGCAAACTCTATAGTGCTCAGAAGTGTGGGTGTTTAGGTTTATTGTAGTCTCCTGATTCCCTCATCAGGGACAGCTCCTGCCACCAGGTATACGAGAGCAAGAGATTTACGTTTTTGCCCAGCTGCCCATGAAGGACTCACCCGACTACAATAGCAGTAACTGCAGCATCAATTCCCTGTTCACCAACTGTCTCACATTTCCTTTTAACTCTGCTACTGGCCATCATAGCCACTACTTGGCCAAAGTGCAACATTAAAAGCCACCAAAAATAAACATCTGAAACCAAAACATATATATCTTATAATTATGCCATGTTGCATGCAGATGTCATCTAATTATCAACATTCTTCACGTCATGTGGACCGTTGGCATATCTTTATCATCCTTCTGCATTTTTTTCATGCCACGTTCCTTTGCTTGCCTTAACAGTTTTCTCACAGTGGCTGTAAAATGGCTGATGGGAGGATGTTAAATTCCAATGGAAAAGCCTACAGATGGTCTTTGAGGATGACCTCAAGTAGCTCTGGGCTGGAGACCACACAGTTTAAGCTAGCTAGCTGACAGGGACTAGCAAGGACTACTAGCCAGTTCTAACCATCAATTGGAGGAAAGATCACTGGACTGTTGGGCCACCCTGCACACACTGCTACCAAGGCATCAGCTGTCGGAGCTTGCATAGCAACAAGCATTAGCAACTTAACCTTTCGGTATTTTATTCAGTCTTTGGGTGGCTCCACAAGTGTGTACATAAATTTGGTCACCACTTTCACACTGGAACGAATGAGCTCCAAGCTGTGCCAAGCTGATGCTCAATTCTTCAATGTTCCCTCACATTAGCTGGTGACATTCCTGCAAGCTTCCCAATGCACTGTGCATATCTATCAGTGTATCTCTAAAGACTACCCCAGCAATGTCCTCATCTGTAACTTTGCCTGTCAGTGAGCATGTCCATATGCTGTTTGCAGCCCACCCAGGTACAGATCCTGTCTTTCAGTTAAGGTCAGTGCCAGTGTCTGCTGCAAATGAAAATCAAGTGATGAAGCAATGTCTTCTTTATCACTCGTAATGGAGTTCCTCCACTGCCTTAGGTAGCCTGCATCTCTTGACTGTCAGAAAGGAAAAAAATGTCAGAGTGAGGTTGGGATGCGTGGAGAGGAGAAAATTCAGAGTTGTATGCTTGCACCACCCCTCATCAGCTTGGATGCCATAAGAATGTTTGAGATGACGGGGTGAGGTGGGATACAAGAAGTAATATTAATTATGAGGATGTGGTTATCTTCAATGGTTTTAGTCCTGTTGTTGACCATTGCCTGAACAATGAGTGTCTCATAAAACGTCCTTCATGGGGATTAGAATGTGCACCTGCACCAGTCTCCCTCAGGTTGACTCTTAGCTCTCTCTGGGCAAGAAGGAAGGGACAATAAATGCTGGCCTAACCAATGATACCCACATTCCATGAATGTACCGCTCTGCCCTATAATGAAAGAGGAAAATGTGTTGTGTAGCCCACTTGGTTGATAATGCAATCATTGTTGACTAATTGACAGTGTGTACAAACTGAGATGTGCGTGTGAGAAACGGAACAGCGTTAAGCTGCAGGGAAGTGTATGAATTTTCATGGTAGATAGAGTTTCTTGGCAGATCAATGATGGGGAGATGGTGACTTAAGCAATAGCTGAGCTACTCAGGTAGTTGATGTGATAAGTTATTTGAAGACATATTCATTGACCTTGACCATTCATGTGTGATCTTTGAGCTCTTTGACACTGCTTCCAGGTCCTTAGAGTTTGACTCTATCCATTGATGGTGTGTCTAGAGACCTTCCTTCCCCAGACCAGTGCCTGAAGGACTTTTACTCCAGTGTCATGCCTACGAATGGTAGTTGTTCTCTCCCCATTGAGTTATTTTTCACTTTTTTCAGCTACCTCCAACCATAACATCCAGTGACTGGTCCCACCACATATTGCACATCCCCTCTAAGAGGTGCAAGCTAACCATAAGCAATGCATGATAGCTTTAAGTGATGTTAGCCACTCATATTGTTGTACATCTGCTGCTGCATCTAGGTGATCAACTGTGTAGTTAACACTGGCTAAGTACAGAAATCATTGAAATAAGTAGGGCACAAAGTTGCACTGACTGCATTGCAGATTACTGTTCCATTGTGAGTCCTTGACCATTTTTTGGGGGTATTTAATTTGATCCCAGTTCCCTGAATGGGTCTTCAGCAGATTAATCAGTAACATTGTTATTGTAGATTAAATAATCTGTAATTAATTTGTGGGTCAAAAACAAAAATAAATTACCACAGCGTGAATTTCAGAATGTTTGATCATGATGGAGAATATCAAAAACTACAAGATTCTGATTCAGAAGTTAGAGATTTAGTCCTGTTGTTGACCATTGCCTGAACAATGGGTGTCTCATAAAACGTCCTTCATGGGGATTAGAATGTGCACCTGCACCAGTCTCCCTCAGGTTGACTCTTAGCTCTCTCTGGGCAAGAAGGAAGGGGCAATAAATGCTGGCCTAACCAATGATACCCACATTCCATGAATGTACCGCTCTGCAGGCTTGGTGTTGTCAAAATCTGATGCTTTCCCATCTTTCATATCATTTTACCAATACCATTTATACCCATATCTGTTGAAATAGTCATCAAGATAAAATATACCCCTGGGTTAGTTGGACAGGAGCCGGGTTAAGTATCTTATTTGCTGATCTTTGTGAAATGTCAGTGTAAAGAAATGAACTACTGAGTCACTTGCCATTGATTGTAATGTGTTCTACTGAAATGGCTAGCTTTAGAAATATAGTAAGGATAGCCAGCCTGATTAAAAGAAACATTCTGAATGCATTTTAAAAACCATTAACACAGGGGTGTCAAATCTGATGCCAAGGAAACATAAATTATGCTAGGACCAAATTACACCAGAACCCATTAGTTTCTTCCTGTTTCTGCAGAATTTGCAAATAGGCTTTCCTGGGTCAGAGGGTGTATACTGTGGGAGGGGGCAGGGGATAAGGATAGTGGAGGGAACAGAAACCTTTCCCAGACTGAGAGTTTGCTTGTTCCACAATCTTGTTGAGGAATAGTCAACCAAGTACACAGAGTGAAAGCAGGTATTCTGATCTGCAAACCAGCAGATGTGGATCCCAGCGTGACTCTAAAGCTGTCACTGACTTGGAACCATTCCAGCACCCAAACTTCTCCCAGAATAGGTATCCACCTGCCAGGTTTTAAGGCCTGTTAGGACTAAGAGTATATGGATGCATAGTGACAATTCCAACCACTGGCATATTTTAAATGCTGCACAATAAATCTTTTCTGCAACATTGTTGTTTATCGGAAATCCTGCCCATAGAATATACTTATGATTTAACTATTGAGAGTTTGGGTGTGGAATATCGTTTTCGAAGGTTGAAGAAAATGTGTCAGCTGTTATTGCCATGAACGGTTATAGTATTTTACCTGCTGTGCTCCCCTTTTAATGGCGAAATCAGCTATAAGTATTTGTTTCTTATTGCGATGTTGTCTTAATTTGTTTTTCTTTCAAAAATCCCAGTTCTCTGTAGAAGCTGAGACCAAGGTAAGTTACAGAAAAGTCACATGTGAGTTTGATGGAGGTGAAAACAATACGCTGGCCTTGGAATTTGGACTGACTGTGGTCATATTTATTGACAGCTACTATGTGCTGAGGATATCCAACGGCATTGGTAATTTTGGGGAGATTCGCCTGCCTTTGCTGGGCTGCCTAGTTGTAGCCTGGGTTGTGGTCTTCCTCTGCCTCATTAAAGGAGTCAAGTCTTCAGGAAAAGTAAGTGCACTGTTCATATTTACAAATACACAAATGGCAGCACAATGTCTTGAAGTACGGGTGTAGCTGACTGCAGCTTAAGGAAACCTATTTAGTGGAAGAAGAGGGGAGGAAGAACTGGAGTGATAGTGGCTTCTAAAGAGGGAAAAACTAGCGTTTCCAGATCAGAAGCAATTTTACAGGTTATAAGATGAATCTCCTTAACAGGCCCCACTTCTCCTGTACAAGGACTGACAGGTGGAGGCTTCATCCCTGAACCTGTACAAATCGGATATGTCAGGTGGAATTTATTGTTGCTGACATTGATCCTATTCCACTGGTTGAGGAGCCATTGGGAAACCTGCATCACCTCTTTGGGGAAACTAGGTGTCTATTTGGCAATTAACTGGCTAGAGTTGGGCCTCCTCCAGTATTCAGGGATATTTAGCAGTGCCTGCAGGAGTGGTGGTTGCTGCTGGTAGTACTTCCGAGATCATCGATGGATCCCTGGACTCAGGTAAGTGAAGCAGGAATGGGAGTCTTGGGAGGAGAGGCTGGAGCAGTTCGGTCACTTTCAGAGGCCACCCACATCCTAACATCAAGTGTCTCGATCAGGCATTAAGTGGAGGAAATCTATGCTGTTTACATTTAATTCTTGACTCATCACTAAATTCAGGAATAGTTAATGTCAGTTGGGTCAAAATAAGCCTAATTGACATCGTGCCATAAGTGAGCGATGGACCACATTGGCAGGTCCAACTTAAACATAAGATGGTTTCCTGTTATTGGAAAATTGATATGATCATGTAGACTCAGTCACCATGTTCTCTGACATGATGGACAGGATTAAATCCAGCCCAAAGAAGTCAGTAGAAGCCAAAGCAGATAGATTCTTCCTGCTGAGACACCTCTTCCCAACAATGTATCCAAGAAAACAGCTCATTTCTGAACTTGGACCCGAAACATTTCTGCCCTAAACTACAATATTAACAGAAAGATACAAGAGAAATAGTTACCTGGGCATTTTATAGATTAAAGGGTAATTTATTGGACTTCTTATGTATCACTGTGACCAATCTGATTTCTCCCAATACCACACTCAAATCTGCATTTCAACATGTTTCAAAACTGTGCTGAACTAAGGAAAGGTATCAAATCAAAATATGTTCCATGTTGTCAGATATCTCGCAGTAATACTAAGCATGGCTATAGGGTGTGAGCAATTTCAATTCTCTCTGTAAATAAAAGGGCCTGGAAACTTACATTAAAATTAGCAGCATATTAGTAATGTTAAACTCATCATTATCAAAAATCCAAAAACAGCAAATGACATTTTATGCACCTTGCATGATGACCCAAGTGTTAACTTACACAAGCAATTGTGAAAATCGCTCCTTCAGCTTTTTTTTCAAAGTTCCAATGCTTTCATGATTACCACTTGGTGACATTTTGAGCTCACATCAGTTCCTATGGTGATAAAAACCTGACTCTCACTGCTGGTTCCTCACATCATCAGCTCAAGTCTGAGCTGCATTAGCTACAAGCCCAAGCAAAGGCAAGGCACTATGTTGCAGTTTCAGTTCTTGTGATCATAAAATGGGCCACCTCAGATTGACTGCTCAATGCACACTTGAATTAGTTTTCCTTGAATAAATAAAGTATGTGGGATGTTAAAATGCTAAGGCATAGTAGGCTGTGGACCAAGTGCATGTAAATGGGATTACTGTAGTTTGGTGTTAGTTGGTCCTCATAGACATGCTGGGTCCAGGGCCTGTTTCTAAGCTATATGACTCAATATATCATGGGACAGCCACTTCAGTAACACCCATTTAACCGTATCACCTAAAGAAAGGGTCAGGAGTAGGTCAGCTGCAACTTTGAGGGTGAGCACAGGCTAATTTTAATGGAAAAATAAAGATTAATTAATATAAGATAATGCATTGTGAAACTTCTCCACAGCCAAACAGTAGCCACATGCTTGCAAATTTAAGGGGTCAGTAAGTCAACATCCTTCCCAGTTGTTTGGTTGATCCCTTAATTAATGGTGAGAAAGATCTAAGGAAGAAAATAAATAGCTGAACAATTTTCTGCATTCCTCAGTTTCAACAAGTTTACAACAGTCAGACACTTTCTGGAGTATAATTAGAGAATATACTCTCCCAGTTTAGAAATTAAGGAAATCACAGATACAGTGCTACAGGAGCATCGCCTGAGGCTGTACCCAACAGATATAACGTTTTTGCTGCCTGTATAGATGTGGGCAATGTCTGCAGAGGGTGGATGTGCAAACTGACTACTACACCGCAGCACAGAGCACCAGTTACCTGGAGGAATGAAACATAATGTGGTAACAGGAGGAGACTGTAAGTACAGAAGGATAGGTGATGACTGCACGTTCCAAATGTTGTGTTGTCTGTGATGAGCCAGAGTTACAGAGAGCTCCTCAAGGTTTGAGGGGCTAGTGGGCACATTCCACTACTGTTTCTCAGAGTTTTACTTAGAAGCTTTGCAAAGCATAGTTTATAATGGTCCACTTCATATTTTAGAATGGGAAGAAACTTCCTTTCTCCACAAGTAGTGGTTACTTTCTACTAATTTTTGGAGCCTGCTGAGCATAAATTTTGGATTCAGTTTGTCTTTCGTATTGCTCTTTCTCTCCATTATTGCGAGCATTAATCCTGCTCAATGAGGAGTGACAATCATATATTACTTCATCTTGCCGTACCCAGCATGAATACTTACTCTGCTGTTTTCTCTAGGTGGTGTACTTCACAGCAACATTCCCATATGTTGTGCTGACAATTCTGTTTATTCGTGGAATTACTTTGGATGGTGCTGTCAATGGCATAAAGTACTATCTCACGCCTCAGTGGGACAAGATCTTAGATGCAAAGGTGAGTCGACCACAAAGTTTGCAGCATCATCAGAATCCAGTCAGAAAACTCCTGTATTCCTGAAGACTGTCTGATGGCATTATACTGTATGGTTTGTAACACGTTCAGTGTGCATTTTACTACTGGAGGCAAAAGACTGAATGGAGACCAGTCACCAATTCACTGGGAGAGAAAAGTGAAGTCAATTTCAACAAGCCCAACTTTTGCAGTTTCCCCAACATCCCATAATACAACAATGGTAGGAAATCTTAAAGGAGAACACATCATTTCAACATTTGTTGGAAGAAGTAATTATGGTCTTGACTGCCATACTTGTGCTGAATTTCAATCTGGTTATTGAAATCAGTGATGGTGCTAAGCAGAAGTAGGGCATATTAATAGATGGAATTTTCGACTTCAGCGAGCTATACGCTTGGCGGTCGTGAGTTGGTCACCACCAGAAATGAAGTGCAGAAATGCAGTTCAACTTGTTCCCACCATTTTCTACCCTCACTGAACTCGAAGATTTCACCCAATCTGGGAAAGTATGTTAACCCTGGATGCTACTGCCAATGTCAAAATGACCAGTTACAACATAGCCCTGACAAATGATGGTCAAGTTGTTATTGATGTTGTCCTGAGTAAATAGATAAATTCAGTTTGAATTAAGCAATAAACATGGGAGACAATGTATTTATTTTTAAAAAGACTTGAGTGCAGAAAAGGATTGCTAGATCGTGCACTGATTGTGAAGGCACATTTCCAGTGTGGAGTATCTGCTACTTGTAAGGATTAGTATGTGGGGAAAAATTCTGAGGAGGAGAGTCCTCACAGAAAATTAAGCAAATGTCTTTGCTGCTATGTTTTATAAATCGTTAAGACTCTTTTTTTTTCATTCTATTTCAGGTCTGGGGTGATGCGGCTTCCCAAATTTTCTACTCCCTCGGATGTGCCTGGGGTGGCCTGATAACCATGGCCTCATACAACAAGTTCCACAATAATTGCTACAGGTTAGCGTGTATTGTCAAGTACAGAACAAATACAGCATGTTATTTTAATTCCTAATTTGTTATAGAATCAAAGGAGCAAAAATACACCTTTAGGCCCCTCAAGTTTCTTCCATCTCTCAATATGATAAAGGCTGATCCTTTTCTCAACAGCATATTCCCACCAACTCACATTACCCCTGATGCTTAGTGTCGAGAAATCTAGTTTTTAAAATATATTAAGCTTCATAAAGGTTTAAATTTTCTTGGTTGCTCTTAGTATCAAGAGAAACCAAGTTTCTCAGTCTAGACCCAATTAATGGTTGATTTAAGTATGTAAATTCATATGAACATGGCCTGTTATTTTTCTATGATTAGACTGCACTGAAGACTGAGTTGGGAAAGAAATAATGCAAAGAAGGAACTGCGAAAAACAAAGCAGTCTCTTCCTGTTTAATCTTAATGAAGCAATCCTTTGAAAAATGCTATGACATGGATTGAAAACGAGAAGATATAACTTCAATATAAATCATTCTTAATTTCTTTAGTTTGAACACCCACAAGAGCGATACATCTTACTTGCTGTAGTGCCATTCCAGATTTTTTTTTCTTTTTGATAGACTTGCATTTTATATGTTCATGCAGAGTTTAGAATAGAGTTTGCCAATCACATTTCTTTGAAACAAGTACAACTTTAATACTGGATGATACAAACATTGCTCCTTGCAAAACAAACTCCTTGTAATGACATAGTAGCTGATTGACTGGACTATTAATCCAGACGCCTCAAGCTAATGCTCTGGGGACTAGCTCTTAAATTCCACCACATCCTCTGGTAGAATTTAAATTCAGTTGTTAAATCGAGAACTAAAAGCTAGTTTAAGTAATAGTGACCATGAAATCATTCTTGATTGTTGTTCTGGTTCACTAATACCCTTCAGGGAAATAAATCTGACATC
The DNA here is from genome assembly GCF_004010195.1 of Chiloscyllium plagiosum. Classification (NCBI taxonomy): domain Eukaryota; kingdom Metazoa; phylum Chordata; class Chondrichthyes; order Orectolobiformes; family Hemiscylliidae; genus Chiloscyllium; species Chiloscyllium plagiosum. The sequence continues at coordinate 34,270,607 of NC_057720.1, read as the reverse complement.
CTTACTGACTCCAGAGCTGCAGTAATGTGCCTTCGATTGACCTCTGAAAAAGCTTTGTATGCCACACAGCCCAAGGGCAAGTAAGGATAGGTGACAAATACAGGCCTGACAAGTAATGCCCACATTCCAAAGATTTTAAAAAGTGTTAATATCGAAACACTATTGAGGTAATCCAGACAGCAGTACTACTGCAAGCATGGGACATATATGATTGCATCCAAAGATGCAATAGTTACAGAGATATTAGGATATTAGGATGTATTGTATTCACTGCACCCAGTGTGGCCTACTCTACATTGAAGAAACCAAACGCAGCAGTCAATCAAAACAAAATAAGAGCTGTTCACATGGGAAGTTATGATGCAGCTACCCCCCGCACAGTTTGAGTGACAAGAAGAGTGCTCTTACTTTATGCTATAAATATATGGATTTCTAAGTTAACAATCAAACCTTTTCACGACATTATGGAATGCACCTTCCAAAGCCATCAAGTCATGGAATGGGACACAAATCTAAAACTTCTAAGGCAGGGACACTACGCACTGCTCTACAAAACCTCACTGTATTAGGATACATAATGATGGTAAATACAGCTAGAGCGTTCTATAATTAACAACAAGCACCACCCTCTGCATGAAAACGTTGCCCCTTAGGTCCCTTTTATATCTTTCCCCTCTCACCCTAAATGTTTCCAGTCTAGTATGACTCCTTCAGAACTGCACATCTTAACGATGAAATAAAACTTTGGTGGGTGTCCCAATTTAACATGTTTTCACTTAGCATTTGCCCTCTAGTTCTGGACTCTCCACCCCAGAGAAAATACTTTGGCTATTTGTCCTATTTGTCCCTCATGATTTTATAAACCTCTATAAGGTGTCCCCTAAGCCTCCAGCATTCCAGGGGAAACAGCCCCAACCTATTCAGCCTCTCCTTATAGCTCAAATCCTCCAACCCCGGCAACATACATGTAAATCTTTTCTGAACCCTTTCAAGTTTTACATGAATAGGAAGGGTGTAGAGAGATATGGGCCAAGTGTTGGCAAATGGGACTACATCAGGTTAGGATATCTGGTCGGCATGGACGAGTTAGACCAAAGGGTCTTTTTGCATGCTGTACATTGCTATGACTCTAAGTCCAAAGAAGGTGGAATGGCAATGCTAAATTGCCCAAGGTGTCTAGCAATGTGCACGGTAGGTCGGTTTGCCATGCGGGTGATAGGGTAGGGCTGTAGGTCTGGATGGGATGCTGTTTGGAGGGGTGATGTGGACTTGATGGGCTGAATGGCCTGTTTCCACACTGCTTCCACAACCACCAACACCGTACCCTCCCATCCTATGGCACCCTCCCCTGTAACCGCAGAATGTGCAGTACCTACCCCTTCACCTCCTCCCTGCTCACCGTCCAAGGGCCTAAACAGTCTTTCCAGGTGAAGCAGCATTTCACCTGTACCTCCTCCAATCTTATGTATTGTATTCACTGCACCCAGTGTGGCCTACTCTACATTGAAGAAACCAAATGCAGACTGGGTGACTGCTTTGTGGAGCATCTCTGGTCAGTGCACAAGCATGACCCCAACCTTCCCGTAGCCGGTCATTTTAATACAGAGTCCTGCTCACATGTCCACGTGTCTGTCCTCAGCATGCTGTAGTGTTCCAGTGAAACATATTGCAAACTGAAGGAACATCTCATTTTCAGATTAGGCATTTTACAGCCTTCTGGACCTAATATTAAGTTCAGCACCTTCACAATTGTGAAATTTTAACTGTTACATTCTGTTATCATGTCCTCTCTCCCCTCCCTCTGTCCCAGACTGTCTGTCCTTTCAAGTCTGGCAGGAGACATGCTTTTGTTCTGCCATTCTCACAATCCACTCACTTTATCTGAACTATCAACATCCTTTCTCCACCAGCACCCTACACACACTACCCCCCAGCACACCCCCAAAAACTGTAGCATAAATGCTGTCCCCTCCACACTTCACCTCAGCTCTGATGAAGAGTCATCTAGACTCGAAAGGTTAGCTTGCTCTCTCTCCATGGATGCTGCCTGACCTGCTGTGATCCCCAGCATTGGTTGTTTTCAGTCCAGATCCCAGCATCTGCAGTAATTTACTCCATACTCGGGATTCTATGATTCTAATAACCATATTTTTATGATTGTTGATGACAGCAGACAACAATGTGCTAATTTTACATGTTGATATTTATTCCTAATATTATTGTAATTCATTTATTCGTTGCAGATGTATTTCAAAATGAATAATCAATGATTGGTGCATATTGTGCTTGAGGCTTTTATGCATATTTTAGTGTATAAATTTAGAGCTGTTTGGGGAAGCAGATCTGAAAAGCAATGCAGGTGCATGCAGTGAATTATCCAGAAAGTGCAAGTCATAGACCAATTTAAGTATCACGTTGTTTCTCCCCTCTTGATCCCATCGATATTCAGGTTACGCTACTGCTGCAGCCACTACTTTTGGCAACTATCCAACGTTTGCAAGCTTTTAACTGACAAGCCTCCCTAATGAGGCCTGGGCCTCTGAACAAGATCACCAAGCAATGTGCTTGGCTGCATTCACTCACCAGAGCTTTCTGCTTTGACAGCTGAAGTGGATTGTTGATTTTAATTGACATCCTTAAATGGTTGTGATAAGTCACTCTAACTGAGATCTCTTCTCAATGTCTCAGTGTTATTTGGACAAGATTAAGGAGTGTGAAGTGTTATTGATACTTTAATGATCTTTCAAATTGATATTTTTATATGGGTATTGGAAAAGCTGTTGTTTTAAACAAAGGAGAGTTTGTGAATTTTTTTTTCTCTGAATAGTACAACATGTTATTGGCTCACTGGTTATGTATAGAGTGGACATTGGGTAAAAGGGGCCTGAGGTAGCATGGACATTATAAGGGGTCATATTGAAGGACACAAACAGCCATTAAGATAGCATGGAAAAGCTAAAGGGCCAGTTGGAGTGATTCTATCATATCTGGCAGAGAACTGCTAAAGACACTGCTCCATTTCAGACCCTCATTTAAAGTGTGATATAATAGTAGTTAATGGTGCGTGAAACGTGCTTGATGCTAAATTCTCTCATTGCTTTAATCCCTTAAGTCATACTCATAATCTCACTTCCATCTGTTACTGTTTTTCTTCTTGCTGCTGCAGGGACAGTATTATTATCAGTATTACCAACTGCGCGACCAGTATTTACGCTGGGTTTGTCATCTTCTCCATTCTTGGATTCATGGCTGCACATCTGGGGGTCAATGTGTCGGAAGTAGCAGATCATGGTCCTGGACTGGCCTTTGTGGCCTACCCAGAAGCCCTGACGTTGCTGCCGATCTCACCCTTCTGGTCCCTTCTCTTCTTCTTCATGTTGATTCTGCTGGGATTGGGTACTCAGGTAAGTGGCATTTGACACAATGTTCCCTTGAGTAGCAGATTTCAATTAGAACAAAGAATAGACAGACTGATGAAAACTGCTTTGGATAAAACACCCTGGGGGCAAGCCTTCAGAGTATAGTTTTCTTCTTTCTCTTTGGTTTTGTACACTTCAGAAACTTCAATGAAATTCAATGAGGTGACTCTACTTAAAAATAAACCAAGGCTGTTTTGCATGGTTGGAGAAGAAATGGTTAGATCTTGTGTTTTGCATGAAATCAATGGTCCAGTCTTGAAACTTGAAAGCACCATACGTTGTTGTAAATTATGTCATATAATTAGCAAAGAAATTTCAAAACAGATTAATGAGGTTTTATATTTTGATTAGAGAATAGTCATGTGCATCTTGGAAAATATCATAAATAGGGTTGAAGCAAAGGCATATACATAAATCTTAGCGTATAATCTTATAAATTACTAAACAAAATGATATGGATTAGTAATACCTTAAAAGGACTGTATAGAGGTATTTACAATTATGAAAACTACTATAGAACAGGGACAGAGCAAATGTTTTCACTTGTGGGGATAGGCAAAATTAAGAGGCTTTCAACAGAAGATCTAAAAGCGAAGAAAGAAGAAACGTCTTTGCCCAGAGAGTGGTGGGAAGAGATAGTTGTTGAAACAAATAGTGTGGATGTATTTAAGAGCATCTGAATAAGTAAATGAGGGAGCAGAGAATAGGGCTTTATGCTACTTGAATTAAATGAGAAAGCATTGGATGAGACCTAAGTGGAGCAAAACTGACACTGTGGACCAGTCAGGATGAATGGCCTTTTCTGTGTAATATAATAGGTGCAATTCTATGTAATAAATATCATGACTTCATTTTCAAATAATGCTTTATTTTTCATGACATTAACCACATCTCATTATTATTAGGATTGCTGTTCTCACATGATTAAATTGTTTTAAGATAAATTTGACATTAATATGATTTAAGAATTGTTGAAGACATTTACATTCTCATCATAGAACAAGAAACAATTCATCTTCATAATCTAGCACTTTTGCAATGAAATATTGTATATTCAATGGTATATATGGAAAATGTCTTATGACTGAAGGAATTGGTGTATGGTGAATTTACAGAAATGCCTTTTCCCCCTTGGGACCTTGACTCAAATGCATCCCAGACAGATGGGATGGAAATCTCTTCTGTTTGGTGGTTTGTCAGTGGTCAAAGTGATGCCTCGTGTGGAAAGTGGAAATGTCAGACTGGTATAATAGGGGTGATTTTTTGACATTGAGAATATAAGACATGAGTTGGGAAAGTGTAGGAAACTTTACTGGGTAACTATTCCATGCTGTTGTTGACCTGGGAGCACTTAATGCTGACATTGAGTGTGAAGAGTGAAAAGAAGTGAACACCCCAACACTGACAGCCCACGCCTTAATGAGCGCAAAAAATTCACCCAATTTCTTGTGTTTTTTTAAAGATCATACCCATGGGTAGCCTGCGATACGATATTTATACAAGCCAACCAGGTAACACATCATGAGGAAATTAAAAGAGTGTTATGTCCGTTGGATTCATGAATTGTATAAATATTGCATTATGCTGCTATTTATACAATGAAGGTGGTGAGAAATGTCAGCCCTTTCATTGTACAAAATATTTTTGTTTTCATTTTTTTATTAGCCCGGTACTTTATTTCCATGGAGATGGAGAAGTACCTGACACAACTTGTCACGCTGTTGTGAAAGATTCAACATGGCTGTGCAGATTAGGGCATCAGCCCAGAGACTAAGGCCACTTTCATTGCATAAAAAAACAAATTAAACCGCCCCAGGGAGGAAAAAAACTTATACTGCAGTACCATTAACATGATGCCTGGGCTGAGTCACAATCAATGTCATTAACATCTCATCAATAACCACACAAAATTTTACTCACAACCAGGTTCCAATATGATTTAGATAATATATTTTCAAATAGCAATATTATGTTTAATCATTTCTAACCACCACCTGAGAGTACACTTTGATACATATAAGATTACATGTTGGCATCTTGTAGTTAGTACTGAGGTATTACCAGCTTTTTTCCCCCCATACAGCGGAATTGCTGGAATATTGTGTCCAAATCGGGTCAACATACTTTAGGAAGGATGGAGAATCCTTTTCTTTACTAGAATGAGACAAGAGATGAGGGATTTCAGTTACCTAGAAAGACAGAGAAGTTTAATAGAGGCATTGAGAATCATGACGGACTTTGATAGAGTGACTTAGGAGAAACAGTTTTCATTGGCAAATGGGTTGTTACCCAGCGATGCAGATTTACAACAATTGGCAAAGGAACCCAAAAACGAGGTGAGAAATTATTTTATGTGTATATTGATTTAAAATGTACTAAGTGAAAGGGTGGTGAAGGCACACCGAATTGTGACTTACAAAGGAAAATTAGATAAGTACTTGAACGGGAAATTGCAGAGCCAAGGGAAAGGATGGGAAATGGGACGAAGTAGATAGATTGTTCAAAGAACCCGCATGGACATGATGGGTTGAATTCCTTCCTTCAGTGCTGGATTAATATAAGAATACCAGGAATTAAAATGCACTATATAATCTGTTTTATCTCATTTAAAATGCAGTTTGTATACATAATGTATAGCATAGGTTGCTGTGAATTATGTTATATAATGTAAATTACATTGAATAATGTACTTTATACTAAAATGAAGTTAAAATACAGTATATGGTATCAAAAATACACTATGTGATATTTGCACTATTATACCACATAGTGTATTTAATTATATTCTGCAATTTATATTACACTGCACAGTATAAAATTTTCCTTCATAAAACTTAATAGTATCTGTGCTGTATAATGTAATTTATGTATTTGTCACGTTGCAATGTATATTGTTCCATATAATACTCCACTGAGGACACTTATTTGGTAACACTGTATTTACATAACTCAAGTGTGGTGGATGCCTGAGCTGCAGCAGCTCCAAGGATTAATTAACCATTTTACACAGAAGAGCAGTCCTTAGTTGGAAAACCACACTGTACACAGGAAGAGTAAATACTTGTGAGATTTGACCCAAGGATTCAGTTTGAGGTAAATTACTCCCCAATTAGTCACTACCGAAATACTTCCAACCATCTATTGAGAATACATCGTCTTTTTATAAATTGACATATCATTTTGAAATATGTGCACAATATTTAATATATAATTTACATCAGATAGTATACCATATATGGTATAGAATAACTTGTATAATAAATAGTAATGCTTTTGTTTCCTTCCTAGTTTTGTCTGTTGGAAACATTGGTCACTGCAGTTGTTGATGAGATTGGCAGTGATTGGATTCGTAGGAAAAAATCCTATGTGACGCTGGCAGTTGCCATTATTGGCTTTCTTCTGGGAATCCCACTAACTACCCAAGTAAGACTATTGAAAATGTGCGTTTGCCATTCGGTGCTTTATTTCATTCATATTAACAGAGAAACATGACCACATTCAACAACTTATATTAGAAAACGTAATTGGGCCTAGTTAGAAATGGTTTGATTCATCAGATCTACTCTCATGATTAGTTTATTCCTTAATATATTTTAAGGCACATTTCATGTAGCAATAAATCATCCGTTTTTTCCTTTACAAAAATGAGTTATGTTTAATCAGATTATTTCTTTCTTTAAGACTTTGCAATTTTTTAACCACATGCTTAAACCTCTCTTAATTTCTCTGAGTAATTTGTTCCTGTATCAGATTTTAAAACATTACATCTGTGTCTAATGTTTCAAATATGTTCCTAATATGCTCAAATGCTCTATGAGCCCTTTCGTTCTCAATTTGTGCAAACGCAATCAAAAATGTTTTAAAAGGAACATCTAAAACTAAAGGAAAGTGTGTCTTATTATCCAATTTAATTAAAAGCTAATTTGAAATGTATTAATTGTTATATAGAGTAACTGTGAAGAGGTACTACTTTCTTAAAACAGATACTAGCTATGATTAAAACCCACATCTCAAGAATGGATTCGTTTTTATAGAAAATATTCATGTCCTTTTTTCTGTCTGTCTGCTGCAGGCTGGCATTTACTGGCTCCTCCTCATGGATAACTATGCAGCCAGTTTTTCACTGGTTGTGATTTCCTGTATTATGTGTATCGCCATAATGTATATCTATGGTAAGTATCAGTGAAGAATTATGCTGCCACAGTGTGAACCAAGATGATCTCAATAGACTGAGCATGACTAGCAGTGCACAGCTGGTATTGCTTTGGAAACTGGAGAACTAAATATTGCTCCTTTTCAGACAAAATTGTATTAGATATGCAAAACTATCAGACGCGATGGATTGAATGGTCTTTCTCAAAATACAGTTCTTGGATTCAGCTGGTGTCCTTAGCAAAAGCTAACTTTGTTGGCACTATGTATGGTAGCATCTGAACCCACCAATTGCATTGCTATTCTGCAACTGATAGAAATGTAACATTCAACTTTCTCTGAGAAGATACAAAAGGATTCTTCTTATATTCTACTAACAAAAGTTAACATGTGAGAACAGCAGATCCACTGGTCTGTCTCAGTACATCACAAAATAAGTACTTAACCATTTCAAATAATGTTGCAAACTTACAAATGTTACGTCCACATACATGCAGCTATTTTATAACAAGAAAATATATGTGAACAGGAATCTGCAATAAATTGCATCACTCGAAATGCTTTTTTTTTAAAAAAAGTCATTTTCAGTAACTGAAATACATGTTATTGCGAAAGGACTTTATATAAAAGAAATAAATTGGTAAAGAAGTATATATTTTTCTAGTGAAATCCTTATACATACAAGAGCAATGCTTAGGCAGAAAACCACCCTGTACACAAAGTTAAAAATCACACAACACCAGGTTATAGTCCAACAGGTTTAATTGTAAACGCACTAGCTTTTGGAGAGGCACTCCTTCATCAGGTGATTGTGTCGTATAACCATCTGATGAAGGAGCGTCGCTCCGAAAGCTAGTGCTTCCAATTAAACCTGTTGGACTATAACCTGGTGTTGTGTGATTTTTAACTTTGTACACCCCAGTCCAACACCGGCATCTCCAAATCATGACCCTGTACACAGGAAGTGTAAGTACTTGTGGGTAAATACTTAGTGTTTTCTTCAAGCATTTTAGACTCTTTTAAAATAGTTTGGCCTTGATGTAATTGATCAGAAGAGAAACTGTTAGCTGATGACAGTACATGTAATACTGACTATGTGCAGTGTACAACTCCTGTAGCCACATTGTCTCAGCCTGCTCCTGCCCCACCAAACTCATCTCTGCATACCTCAACACGGTCCTGTCCCCCTTAGTCCAAGAACTCCCCACCTACGTTCGGGACACCACCCACGTCCTCCACCTCCTCCATGATTTTCGCATCCCCGGTCCCCAACGCCTTATCTTCACCATGGACATCCAGTCCCTGTACACCTCCATCCCCCATCACGAAGGACTCAAAGCCCTCCGCTTCTTCCTTTCCCGCCGTACCTACCAGTATCCTTCCACTGACATCCTCCTTCGACTGACTGAACTGGTCCTCACCCTGAACAACTTCTCTTTCCAATCCTCCCACTTCCTCCAAACGAAAGGAGTAGCCATGGGCACCCGCATAGGCCCAAGCTATGCCTGCCTCTTCGGAGGATAT
>NC_057720.1:34232668-34259250 GCF_004010195.1 Chiloscyllium plagiosum | reverse complement strand
TTCTCCAGTTTCCTCATTTCCCCTCTCCCCACCTTGTCTCAGTCCCAACACTCGAACTCAGCACCATCTTCCTAACCTGCAATCTTCTTCCTGACTTCTCCACCCCCACCCCCACTCCGGCCTATCACCCTCACCTTAACCTCCTTCCACCTATCGCATTTCTAATGCCCCTCCCCCAAGTCCCTCCTCCCTACATTTTATCTTAGCCTGCTGGACACACTTTCCTCATTTCTGAAGAAGGGCTCATGCCTGAAACGTCCATTCTCCTGCTCCTTGGATGCTGCCTGACCTGTTGCGCTTTTCCAGCAACACATTATCAGTCCTGTAGCCACTTACCAAAGAATTGCAACTAAAGAATTGCAGATGCTGGAAATCGGAAACAAAAACAGAAATTGCTAGAAAATCACAACAGGTCTGGCAGCATCTATGGAGAGAAGCAGAGTTAATGTTTCAGGTCCAGTGTCCCTTTTTCAGAACAGGGAAGGTTCTAAAGAAGGGTCGCTGGACCTGAAACAGTAACACTGCCTTCTCTCCACAAAATATGCCATCTGCTTTTGTTCCTGTAGCACTTAAAGCAGCAAAGTGATAGCATCCAACAAAAATCTGGTTGGGAAACAAAAATTGGAGGATTGGAAGTTTACTTATTTCGGTAAAATTATGTTGTGCCTTCTTAAGAAAAGTGATTGTCTATCTGTGCGTCTGTGAGAGAAAGATGAAGAAAATCTGACAGACTGTGCTGATTACTCATCAATTTTATATTTAGTCGGTGTCCAAGTTACAATCAGTGAACTTCAGAAAGCAGACTCAATTGACATGCAAGCACAGAGATATTCCAGATTCAAATTGGATTTTTGTTTTATTAGAGTTCAATTTTGAAAGCAGACACAAAAATTATTAGCATAGTTGCTTACAAATTTATCCTTCACAAGTTTTAGGATGGAATTTAATGCATTTTTTGCTTTCATTGACTGATGATGCAAATATAACATAAAGAAAAAGACTATTAAATCTCTTGTTTCAGGACATCATAACTATTTCAAGGATGTTCAGATGATGCTTGGCTTTCCACCTCCAATCTTCTTTCAAGTCTGTTGGCGTTTTGTGTCACCCAGCATTATATTTGTAAGTAATTGTTATATTTTTAAGAAATGTTTTCAGAGCCAGTGTGAAGTACTTCCTCATATTTTCACTTAGAAATGATATTGGTTTTAAATGCTTTGAGTTTACAGTCCTGTCCTTTCACTTCCAAAGCATGGATTCTATATCCAGACTCAAGAGAACAGGTTTTTTTCTTTAAAGCCTTTGAGGATATAAGAAGAAATGAATCATGTGCTGAAATGAGGTCCCACATAGTTGCCTCCTTACTTCACAAATTTATGTGTAAATTTGGAACCTCCATAAAAACAGAAATGGACAGAATTTTCAATAATTGGCATTATTTAGATAACTACCCAAATGGATGATTGGTTTAGGAACTGAAAAATGTAGTTGTAATGCAGTGGAGGCAAGAGTTACCTATTCCATGGTAGATGACTGGAGTATATTATTGAGATGGAGTAGGAAACGTTTGACCCCAGATATGTTTTGACCTCCATTATATATACCCAGTTTACAAATCCATGATACTGACATTGGATATTGGAGTGGAAACTACAGCTTTTCCTAATCTTATTATATCTAAAATTGACCTTAAATATGTGGAATAACAACTGTTTAATGACCTCACTGTAGTTTGTAGACAGTTCCTATATAAGACGATAGGAACAGAAATTAGGCCATTCAGCCCATCAAGTCTACTCCGCCATTCAATCATGGCTGATAAGTTTCTCAACCCCATTCTACCACTTTCTCCTCATAACACTTAATCCCCTGTACAATAAAGAAGATATCTATGTACATTTTAAATATACTCAATGACCTGGCTTCCACAGCCTTCTATAGCAGTGAATTCCACAGATTCACCACTGTCTGGCTGAAGACGTTTCTCCTTATCTCTGTTCTAAAAGGTCTTCCTTTTACTCTGAGGCTGTGTCCTCAGGTTCTAAAAATGTGTTGCTGGAAAAGCACAGCAGGTCAGGCAGCATCAAAGGAGCTTGGCACACCCTCCTCATTCCTGAAGAAGGGCTGATGCCCGAAACATCGATTCTCCTGCTCCTTTGGCTGCCTGACCTGCTGTGCTTTTCCAGCAACACATTTTTAAGCTCTGATCTCCAGTATCTGCAGTCCTCACTTTCTTCTCGGGTTCTAGTCTCTCCTACCAATAGAAACATCTTCCCAACATTCACTCTGCCCAGGCCATTTAGTATTCTGTACATTTCAATTAGTTACCCCCCCTTATCCTTCTAAACTCCATCAGGTACAGACCCAGAGTCCTCAAACACGCTTTATATATTAAGCTGTTCATTCCCGGGACCAATCTCATGAATCTTCTCTGAAAACGCTTCAGGGCCAGTCGGTCCTTCCTGAGCTATGGAGCCTAAAACTGCACACAGTACTCCAAATGTAGCCTGATGAGAGCCTTATATAGCCTCGGAAGTACATCACTGTTTTTATAGTCAAGTCCTGTCAAAATAAATACCATCATTGCATTTGCCTTCCTAACTACTGACTCAACCTACATGTCTACCTTGGGAGAATCCTGGACTAGAACTTCCGAGTCTCTTTACATTTCAGACTTATGAATGTTCTCCCCATTTAGAAAATAGTCCATGCCTCTAACCTTCCTACCGAGGTGCATTACCTCACATTTTCCCACATTGTACTCCATCTGCTCCTTCTTTGCCCACTCTCCTAATCTGTCCAAATCCATCTGCAGCATCCCTGCCTCCTTAATGCTACCTGACCCTCTACCTACTTTTGTACCATCTGTAAACTTAGCCAGAATACCCTCAGTTCCTTCATCTACATAGTTAATGTATGAAGTGAAAAGTTGTGGTCCAAACACTGAGCCTTGCAGAGCACCACTTGTCTTCGGCTGCCACCATGAGAAGGACCCTTTTATCCCCCAGGCTTCTATCCATGCTCGCACCTTGCCTCTAACACCATGGGCCCTTATCTTACTCAGTAGCCTCCTTGTCAAAGACCTTTTTGAAATCAAGGTAGATAGCATCCATTGTTTCTCCTTCATCTAATGTGCTCATTACTTCCTCAAAGAATTCTAGCAGATTTTTCAGGCATGACCTCCTCTTGATGAAACCATGCTGGCTCTGCCCTATTTTACCATACACTTCCTTTCAGAAAGCTCATCCTTCACAATGGATTCCAGAATCTTACCCATGACCGAGGTTAGGTTAATTGATCTATAATTTTCCGTTTTCTGCTTTACTCCCTTTTTAACAGGGGTGTTACTTTAGTAGTTTTCCGATTGTAGTGATTCCTGAAAGCTTACCACTAATGCCTCTACTATCTCTTCAGCTATCACCCTTAGAACCCTGGGGTGTAGTCCATCAGGTCCAGGTGATTTATCTACCTTCCAGTTATTCAGTTTTTCTAGCACCTTCTCGCTGGTGATGGCCACCATACTCAGCTCTGACCCCTCACTCTCTTAAATTTTTGGGAAATTACTCATGTCTTCCATTGTGAAGACTGATGAAAAGTAATTATTCAGCTCCTCAGCCATTTCTTTGTTCCCCACTACTATCCCTCCTGTGTTATTTTCCAGTGGCCAAATGTCCACTCTTGCCTCTCTTTTGCCCTTTATATATCAAAGGAAACTCTGAAAGTCTTCCTTTATATTACTGGCTAGCTTGCCCTAATACTTAATCTTCTCCCTCCTTATTTCTTTTTTTGTTGCCCTCTGAAGATCTTTATAAACTTCCCAATCCTCTGGTTTACCACTGTTCTTTGCGACTTTATATGCTTTCTCTTTTGCTTTTATGCTATTTATTAAGATTACATTTATTAAGGGGGATTCTTATGTGAAAATTAACAAGAGGAATTCTGTTATTGCTCAGCTGCTGCAGCTGTTCAAGAAGGCAGCTCACCACAACCTTCTCAAGGGCAACAAGGTATGGGTGATTAATGCTGGCCAGCCAATGATGCCTACATCCCACAAATGAGAAAAACTGAACAATTCCTTGTCTTCCTTGGTTTTAATATTTCACTACATCACACCACCCCCCATGTTCTGATGACTGTTTCTGGCCTCTGCCTGCTTCATTAGAGTCATAGAGATGTACAGCACGGAAACAGACCCTTCAGTCCAACTTGTCCATGCTGACCAGATATCCCAAACCAGAGTCTAGATTAGAGTGGTGCTGGAAAAGCACAGCAGGTCAAGCAGCATCCGAGGAGCAGGAAAATCAGCGTTTGGGGCAAAGGCCCTTCGCCTAGATATCCCCAACCCAATCTAGTCCCACCTGCCAGCAACCGGCCCATATCCCTCAGAACCCTTCGTTTTCTTATACCCAGCCTTTTAAATGTTCCAATTGTACTAGCCTCCACCACTTCCTATGGCAGCTCATTCCATACACAGCATCCTCTAGTGCATATTTAAATATTTCTTCAATGTTGAGGGTTTCTACCTTTACCACCCTTATGGGCAAAGTGTTCCAGATTCCCACCACCGTCTGAGTGAAAATGTTTTTTCTTACAATCCCTCTAAACCTCCTGCTCCTTACCTTAAATCTATGAGCCCTGGTCATTTAACCCTCCAACAAAGGGGACGTTTCTTCCAACTACCCTGTTTATGCCCTCATAATTTTATACATTTCAATCATTTACCCTTCTCCTCTGCTCCAAGGAAAATAAACTCAGTCTATCCCAATCTCCTTTCATAACAAAAACACTCCAGCACAGGTAAACCTCCTCTGCTGTCTCTCCAGTGCAATCACATCTCTTCAATAATGTTCTTAGATATTTTCACATCAGCCTGTTCAGATATTATAACCCACCTCTAGATTAGGTGGGATTTGAAATGGCCACTTTGGAAAGAGCCGAAGTGGTCCACTTCCTCCTTCCTCTGTCTGCAGTTTCCTGTGAACTGTCTCTCTTCATACCACAGCCATATCAGGGACTAACATAAGGAAGCATTAATGATTTAGGACACTGCTGTGTTGTACTATGTGCAGGGATGACAATATGCTACATTACTACATCAGTATAGCTTTCCCTTTATGACTGTGCATCACCAGTTCATACTAACAGCAAGTTCAGTCGACCAATAAAAGGCTGATCCTGCTATGTATTTCTTTTATTAGGATCTTTCTTTACCACTACCCAAGGCAACAAACAGATTTAGGATTTGCCCAACAATAAGTTGCTTTTAAACATATCCTTTCAAGTAGTGAATGCAAGAAAGAACATTGCAGTGACTGTGTAAAGTCTATAACATTTTCATTAAAAAATTACTTTTGGGAGAGATCTTGTTCCAGGACTGACTTGATCTTATTTTAGTGAATAAGAAAAAAATTCTCACCCTGAGAAACTTAAAATTTTAAGTTGAATTTGCTTTTATCACAATTACCGTTAAGTAAATGAAATCAATAGATTTGAGTGAACTCATTTATACATTTGTTTGATTTTTCCAGTTCATACTGATCTTCACTGTGGTCCAGTATAAACCCATCAGTTACAATGACTACATCTACCCATCCTGGGCTATCATTCTTGGTTTCTTGATGGCTTTGTCCTCAGTAATCTGTATACCCATTTATGCCATCTGGAAGATATGTGTGTCCGAAGGATCCACATTTTGGGAGGTGAGTGGACAAGATAACAAATTGATTGTATTATGTATGCCAAGAGGAAGTGACAAGCAATGTTAATTTGAGAAAGTTAAATGAAAGCCACAATGGTAGCTTAAATGATGAATAGAAAAAACAAAATAAATCAAAGCAGCTTTTAGTTGATGCCTGACATGGCTTTTAAAGATTCCTTTCAACAATTCTAACTTTGGTTCTAGTATTTTGTTATTCTTCGAAGTAAAAATCAACAAACTTTACTCCTACCATTTAATAAATGATGTTGCCTCCTTTCCAAATGAAAACATCTCAGTGTTTGTAAACTCCTCTGTATCTCAACTCTGTGATATTAGAGATTAACTGTATGATCCTATTCTTCATTGTCTGCATCACTTCAAATTCTTAACACCCATAGATGGCAGTCATGACTTGGCTGGTACCATTCTCACCACTGAGTCAGATTGTTGTTGATTCAAGAATTAATTCAGCACTTAAGCACAAAGCACTAGGCTGGCACTCCAGTGCAGTCCCAATGGGGTGTAGTGCTGTCAGAGGTGGCATTTTTCATTGAGATGTCAAACTGAGGCTCAGCCTCCCCACTTGGGTCAGCAGAAAAAATTCTGTGCCAATACTTTTCAAGCAGAGAAGGGAGTTAATTTAGTTTCCTGGCCAATTCTTGCTCCTGAATCAATATCAACAAAAATGTGATCTGGTTATTATCAATTACTTTCACTGCTCAACCATATTTCCTATATAACAACAAGTTTTTTTTTTAAAAAAGCTATTAAATTGGCTGTAAAGCAAAATTGTACACTGTGCTCCTGTAATTGAGTACACATGACAATAAAATCTAATTCTAAAACTTTGGGCCAACCTGAGGTCATGAAAGGCACTATATAAATACATGCGCTTATGAGTTTTGAGAAGATTTGTAGCTCAGGTTGAGGTTCTGGATGTAGGTTTATTGAGCTTGAAAGTTCATTTTTAGATGTTTTGCCACCATACTAGGTAAGATCATCAGTGAACCACTGGATGAAGCACTGATGGTATGACCCACTTTTTATTCATGTGTTTAGGTTTCCTTGGGTTGGTGACGCCATTTCCTGTGGTGATGTCAGTTCCTGTGGTGATGTCATTTCCTGTTCTTTTTCTCAGGGGGTGGGAAATGGAATCTAAGTAAATGTGTTTGTTGATAGAGTTCCGGTTAATGTCATGCTTCTGGGATAGCATATCCATTCTAGGACAAGCCAAACAGAGACACGAGCGAGAATTCCTAGAAGCATGACATTCCAACCAGAACTCTATCAACAATCACATTGACTTGAATCCTATTTACCACCCCCTGAGAAAAACAACAGGCAATGACATCACCACAGGAACTGACATCACTACTGGAAATGGCATCACCAACTCACAGAAACCTAAACATACAAATAAAAAGCGGACCATACCACCATGGCTTCTTCCGGAGGCACACTGATGATGTTACCTAGTATGGTGACAAAACATCTGAAAACGAACCTTCCAGCTCAGCGAGCAACCTACATCCAGAACATGTGTTTATTTCAAGTAAACTGAATGTGGTCCTGAAGATAAAATGGAAATATTATAGTTTGTAATGCTGCTGAGAAGGAACAAGCTAAATAATACAACTAGGAGAAATACGTAATGTGAAAAAAGGAGGAAGAATAAATAAAATTTGAGGTTTTTTTCCTCCATTAAAATTATTATTAGTATCTACGTGGTTTGCAGGTGGTTAATATTCCTGTAATAAAGTTACCTTAGAGTCTAACTGTTATAATACAAGCATTTGGTTCAACTGAAAGCTTAGACTTGGTTAATAAAATTAAGCACCATAGCAGCAATGCTGTGCCAATCGGGTACCTGATTTCATAAATATTTTACTTATAGTGGGGCAGGCATCAGGTGACTGAGTGACCAGTGGGCTATTTGAGGTCCTTAAGTAACCGATTAATGGTCACTTAAGGCTTTCCTCAAATCACCATTTAGATTTTACCTTTGGCAGGGGAGTCTGGCACCAAGTGGTGACGTTGTCTGATGAAATCAGGGAGCCAATTTGCAAGGTGAAGGCATGGTCTTTCTCGTCAAGCACTCTGTGCCCAAATGTTGCCTCTTTAAAGAGCTATTCTTTCCCCTCCCCCTCTCAAGCATTGCTCCAACACTATTTACTGACCCCCTTTCTCCCCCACCCTCAATTCTCCATTCACCTCCCAGAGCCTGACCGCCTGATCCCAATAAGACCCTGGACTTCACTTTACAAGAGCTCTATAAACAGCTCTACTTTGTGGATTTGCCGCAGTCCCACAATTGTTCACCTCTTCTAATAGGGCTGTTGAGATTGAGATTTGGCAGCCATTTGATTGGCTTATTGAAGGTAGAAATATTTCCACAAGGGCAGGCTGAAGTGTCCACTTGAACCATGAAACAGCCCAGCAGCTACAACTAGCTGCAGAGTGACCTGGCCAAGAGGGGATAAGCTCAACTATGACTAATGCCAGAAAATAGAGTTACCATCCGCACTTCATACTGCTCAGACTTGCTACCAGTGGCATCATAAAACAGACCATTTTAACTTTGTTTTAAATTGATTTAAAAAGACTTCTTATAAGGGCATTTATGATTTTTCAGAAACAGTTTTGCTAACCATAGCATAAATTAGCCACTTGTGATCTGACTAAAGCGACTAATGACTACTCAATGAATTGGTATCTGGTCAGAGTCAAATTTCTACTTTGAAATAGATTTCTTTCTCCATTAATTGAATTAGTGGAGAAACTGGACATGGCAGAATTGTCTTGGTATTAAATAATGGTCATGTTTAAGCTAACTTAGTAAGTTAGTTATGTGTAATTAGAGTTCCTGTGTTCTGCTATCAGTTCGTACAGCTCAGTATAGACATTCAGCATCATTATTGCTTTCTTGCTTTCCCAGCGTGTGAAGAATGCAAATAAACCAAGCAAGGACTGGGGACCAACTTTATTAGAGCACCGCACTGATCGATACGCAACAGTTGGCAGCTCATCGTATGAGTTCAGTCTGGAAATTCAACAACTGAATCCAGATAAAGAGCGAGAGAAGGAGCAAATACCAATAGAAAATATAGAACACAACCTCACCATACAGGGCAGCAATGGTTCTGCCAGAACGCAGGAGCTTAATGTGTAGTCAAAGTCCTTTTAAATCAAAGAAGACAATTAATTGGGGTTAGGAGGGTGGGTTTGGGAAATAGAGCCTTTCCTTATGCCGAAAGGTTCATTCCCTTTAATTTCTTATCTGATCTATGGAATTTGACAAGTAGTCAACACAACTTAATTGATTTTTTCAGGTATGTGTGTTTTTCTTTCTCTTTTCATTTTTTATAGTTATCGATAGAATCTCATAACTTAATATTTAAACCTGATTTTTTTTTCAGAAATTGGTTATGTTTGTTGTCATTTTGTGGAATGTAGTACTTTATATACACACTGTTTGCCTGTTAGTACAACTTATAGCTGATCAAAATGTTTCCCAGTCTCAATATAGTTTTTCTTTCTCTCTGGGTCTCATTTCTTTTGAACATCTGTTTGTGCTTGTCTACTCCACACCATAGCACTGTGTTTTATCAACATCAGAATAGTTATTAAGTAACACAAAAGAACAATCTGAGGAAGAAGCTGAAGGTAATGCCCATCTTATTGTGACAGCACATTTTCAAAGTAACCTACTGTTTACCAAGCCAAAACTATATCAGAGATCCGAATTACACTGTTCACTGTATTTGGTAGCTTTGTAATTTTATTGGCTCTGTTTCTAATGTTTTGATATCTATATATTATTTTATATATGTGTTAATTGGAACAAACTTTTCCCCCGTAGTAAGCAGTTTCCAGGAAAGCTTTTCAGAAAACACAGAAAGAAGTTATAGTGCATATATTTAAGTTAATTTTACTGAAGCTCTAAACCAGTTGTACAGCTGCAGCTATTGGATACAAGTAGATCATTAGATGTTTTTATCCATCCACAAAAAGTGATCTGTCATTGAAATATCTTTTCTTGTTTGTTATGATGATTTGTCTATCAGTATCTCACTCAGATGCACTCTTCATTATCAGCACTGCTGCAGAAGAGAGTCAGCATGAGTAAACCAACGGTACAGTGTGCATGTCCAACACAGTATCAGACATGCATGAATACATAGGAAAATTTGAACATATTATTGATGTGTCAAATGCTCATCTTTCAAAATTTATCGGTACAATTTTAAGATATACTTTAACCTATTGTTTATCTGATACATAGTGGGAATTAACCAATTCAGAACAGTTGTTATCAAAAAGTTGCATAGGTTTTTAAGAGATTGTGATGTGTTCACGAAAGTTGTAGACATTAGACATTAAACATTGGCCCGATCTGAGGGGCTACCAGCTGACTATTCCCCCAAGACTAAGCCAATCATTTAATTGTTAGACAGTACTTCTATCATGCGCAGAGGACACTGAGATTCTGGAGCTGGGTTATTGGGTGGCAGTAGCTGTTTAACAGACTGTATCCAATTCTTTTTTTGAAAGATTAGTTTTAGAATTAAAGGGCCAATTAGGTATTGGAGGCTGCAATACAGGAAATCCTAGCAGATATAAGAACCTGATACAAAGTTGAGAACCATCCAAATATAGCAACTTTTCAATTATTTTCTCACCTTGATTCCCTGACATATCTTTTTAAACCAGGTGCTAAGAGTGTCTGAAGCATTGGTGCACTGCTTCTGTTGCCTTATGAGTCTTGAACAAAGTTGGACTTGTGCGAGTAAGCAAAATTACAAATTCAGCACAAACCTTGACCCACTTGTTGGATTGGAAGAAGTAGAGAAAAGAAGAAATTTCTTTGAGCAGCAAAGTACTTTTTTAACATAATAGGACTGGTTGAATATCTGAGGCAGCCCCCTTTTGACACCCATCATGCCTGTCGAAATAAGGCAGGAGTAAACTTGAATATGTAAACCGAGGTCTTTGCCTGTTACAGGATCTCCAAATGCTGTTTTCATGGGCTCATGGTGAAATTTGTGCCATTTTAGGCTTGGAGTTAAAATGTGCACCTAAAATTTTAAAATAATCTGACAAAAAAGGGAGAAGATGTTCATAAGTCTGCAGTGCTTAGTGTAAGGAGAGATAGAACAGCACAAGCAGGTGACTTATCCCTTTGCTGCTTTGGTACCTGTATTGTCCCACAAACCAAGTTGTAACAGAATGGGTCACCTTATTTTCTTGAAGCCAAAGCTGGCTGGTTGAAACTGATGTACAGTTGCATTGATGTATCAAGTTATGTGTTAAGTGCTTAAATTGTACAGTGTGCATTCCAGTCTGAACCTAACAAACCCATAATGGGTTTCTGCCAAGAGATGCCGTGCTTAGATCCAAATTTTGATCAGATTGGGAATTTCCATACAATGGAAAGAGACAAAAATGTTCCATTCGATTTCAGTTTCTGGAACAGAATTATGTTTATATCGGAATGCTTGCATGATGGGAATGGTCATGATGGGATTCTGTGCTTGGCTGTGATACACATTTATGTAGATTCCATTGCATTTGCTTGATAATGTGAAATCTTGATTACATGGAAGTATGTAATATAACAAAATAGGTATTGCCATTATGAAGTTGAAAATTTAATTGCCTCTCTCTTAATTCTCCTTTCTATCCCTTTCCCTTTTTCATTCTGTCCTAAAGTTGCTCTTTTATCATCTAAACTTATTCTTCTTTTCAATACGGAGTTTAATCTAGTCCAAATAATTGAGATATCAGCCAATTAATATTGTGAATTTTATTAACTGCATTTGAAGATATTTGTAGTCTAAGAGTCAGAGAATCTGGGTTCAGGTCCTGCTCCAGAGACTTAAGCAGAAAATCTAGGCTAATGTTCCACTGTAGCACTGAAGTCATGCTACATTGTTGGATGTACTGTCTTTTGAATAAGACGTTAAACTAAGGCCCATCCTCCCGTATGATGGGTGTAAAAAAATCCCATGGCACTACTTTGGTCAAGTGTTCATTCAGGCCATCATTGTACTTCAAAAGTACTTTGTTGGTTGTAAAGTGCTTTGTGACAGCCTGAGGCCATGAACAGCACGTATATATGCAAGTCACTCTTTTTTGATCTAGAGGAGACCCGAACAGTGTGCAATTAATCTCTCACCTTTCAAGCCATTATAATATAGTTTGTTTTGCCTACAGGCTATACAACATATTCAATCACATTTATAATCTAATGGGAAATAGTTTACAAGTTACAACCAAAACAATTAATTTATGTGTTCAATTATACCCCTGAGTTGCATATACTGGCTCTTAATTCATGTTGAGAAAACAGTAGGTAAACTTTGCTGACTTCCTTTAGCAAATAGTAGGGACAAGTATTTTCTCACATAGTTGAGTTAATTGCACTTTGTATTTCAGTCTAAAGGTAATCAAGGTGAATTAAGTGTATACAGTTTCCAGCTCAATGACTCTAAACTATTATAACATTGATATATTGTTAATTAATTCGCATTAACATTCATTGATAAATTTCATTCTAGCTTAAAAAATGTTTTTCTTTATTTGTCAGGTAACTAAGCAAAACATGTGGGATGATTAAGGTTAATTCAATAAAATTTTGTTTGCATAAGGGAGTATTTAGTAACTAGTGGCTCAGTGAAATTTGACAGATATGTCAGTTGAAGGTTTGCTTAATTTCTGCAGCAGTGAAAGTAATTGCCAACCAAGTAAGTTTTTTCACCAGTGCCAATGCTGCTTCATTCAACAGAGACTGGAGACATTGAAACTTAGATTTTCGAATCTGTGTTATTTCAAAGCCAGCAGTAAACATTCTAAAATTAAATAAGTGTATTTTATTGGGTTTTCACTTGTATTATAACAACACTGAGCAGAAAATTCAGTTTATGTCTCCTGTTACTACATAATGTTGAAAACCTTTACAATAGTTTTTGCACATACATCTACAGCAACATCTTTTTCTGGATGATTTTTACGCTGTTGCAGACCTTGAACAGTACAGCAACACCTTGAACCGAATCACAGTAACACCACGTGACTTTTCTCATGACATACAGCAGAGTAAAATAAAGGGTCACACCAATATTATACCACCTCCATATTTTACAGCATTCTGACATGTCTTGATTTGGTGAGAGGGTTTGGGGGTGGTGAAGGTTAGGTAACAATGCTCACTCTTCAGTGAAGCTCACTCAAGCACACACCTTTATAGTAAAAGCAATGATCTGGATTGAACCATATTTCTGGTTCACCAAATGTTTTCATTATTCTCAGTTCAGTTTGTTTTCTGTGCATGCATTTCCTCTATCTCTTTCTCACAATTACCAAGCCTTTCAACCTTTTACCTATTTATAGCTGTAAATATGTAGATTTGTAATCTATCAAGTGTTCCATCGCACCTAGCAATCGTCCTTTCTTTCACCTTTTCCGAATAGCATTCACTCAGTAAAGGTAATTGGAAAGACATTTGTAATCTGTGCTTCCTTCCTACCTCTGCCTTTTATCTATATAAAATACTCATGCTGTATTTAATGTATGATTTAAGTTGAGCACCGCCTTGCTTTCCTGATTAGATGTATGTGCCAGAAAACAAAGGAAGTTTTTACTTTCCAATGTGCCAATAGCTCAAAATGAGAACTATAATTGTGTACACAGTATTTTCTTGATAGTGTATATTGTTTCAAGTGACTGTAATCTGTAGTCTTATATGAACAGTTTACTTGACTCTTTCAGTGTTTAGGAGAAAAGATAAATATATATTAAAGAAGCTACTTGTGTAAATCTCTTTCATTCTGGGGTTAATTACATAGACTGGAAACTATAAAATATTCACATCTCTGTAAGAATTATGATTTTGTCATTGTATTTTGCATATTGTGCATTTCATATCTTAATATTCAGCACTTAAAAATACTTAACATTGAGGAGAAATCACAAATTGAGTGAATGTTTGACAAAGCATCTCCATTCAGGGTAACAAGTTTCCTCTTTGCCTCTACCTCCTGGATGCAGTTATTGCTGAAACATTTTCAAGTTAAAGTTAAGAAATTTGCTATTAAGATAAATGGTCCAGAGGAGACTTACATGGCTACTTCTCATCTTCTCCCTCAATTGAGTCAGTGATAACCAGGTTTCAGTCTAATTTGCATTGTAGTTTGTTAAAAGAGGTATTTCCCCCCTGAGCTGTATGTATTTACTTTGGTCTGATCTCTGAAATTATTGACACTGTGTGGATTACTGGAGCTGCAGTTCAGGCAGCATCCAAGGAGCTTCGAAATCGACGTTTCGAAATCGACGCTTATCTCTCCATGCTACAGGCTCACTGCCTTTATTCATGATGAAGGGCTTTTGCCCGAAACGTCGATTTCGAAGCTCCTTGGATGCTGCCTGAATTGCTGTGCTCTTCCAGCACCACTGATCCAGAATCTGGTTTCCAGCATCTGCAGCCATTGTTTTTACCACTGTGTGGATTACTGTTAATTTGACTGACTTTAAAAAAATTAAATTGAAACCTTTTCAACGGCTTGAACATTTACCAATGGAATCCAGCCAGCTCCTCCTGGTAATAATAGACATTTCTACATCTGCCATTTTTTATCTCTTGTCAATAATTCTCCATGCAGGAGGTTTGGTAAAGTATCTACTTTACTAGTCCACAGAAAGTGTCAATTGACACTGAGAATGTTCCGAAGAGTGCAAGCAAATGGCCCACATAAAGTCACCCTTTAAATTTCCCTTTTAAGCTGTTAAGCATGGGAAGACTGAGCATTACCTCCACCAATCATCAAATATGAAATCAGGAACACATTATTTCACAAAATGAAGCAACAAATCCAAATTACTAACCATTCCATCCCACAGGTAATTGCTTCACTCTTAATAATAATTCTCTAATACATATGAGCTTACTGAGGAGTTATGCTTCAGTTACAGTATATGTACAACTGGTTCAGAGACTCGTACACAAAACGAGTGTGGAAGAGTACATATTTCAGGTGGCAGGGTGAAATGTGTCTCTTTAATTGACATCTATTTAGTGGACTCAGTGATATTATGGATCAAATGGAATAGAAGGGGAACTGTCATCATTTCCCCAAGTTGGATTTTAGTGAACTCGAGGCAGATTAATTTATACTGTGCTTGACCTAATTGTTTTTTGAGGCTAACAGTATTATAATTTGATGAAGGGCTCTGGCCTGAAACGTTGATTCTCCTGCTCCTTGGATGCTGCCTGTCCTGCTGTGCTTTTTCAACAACACACTCTCGACTCTGATCTCCAGCATCTGCAGACCTCACTTTCTCCTAGTACCACAATTTGCATTCCCCAATTTGCTGCTCTTCACTTGAACTGCCAGAAAAAGAAGGACCAAAACACTGTTTAACTTTCCTTTGTTTAATTGGCCCAATATTTGCTATCACTGATCTAGAGAGCTGGTATAACAGAAGGAGGATTTACTCCAGGACAGCATTTCAGCACAGTGTTCATTACATCAAAGAAAATCTGCTGTAAACTTTATTAATTGACATATGAACCAGTAAAGCTTTAAAGGGTAACATGCTGATTCCAAAGTATCGATTTTAGAATCTGTCAGATATGTACGTTGTAAAGAAGTCAGCATTTTTTCAATTGTTTATTTTTATTATGATGACCAAATGTTTCTTGTGCTTTTTTTCACCAGACTAATCAAGTAGTCAGTG
Source organism: Chiloscyllium plagiosum (assembly GCF_004010195.1). Lineage (NCBI taxonomy): Eukaryota > Metazoa > Chordata > Chondrichthyes > Orectolobiformes > Hemiscylliidae > Chiloscyllium > Chiloscyllium plagiosum. Next base: position 34,243,820 of record NC_057720.1, on the reverse strand, counting down.
CTTTAATTCCTAAGCAATATGAGTAGGCCATTCAGCCCTTCAAGCCAGCTTCACCATTCAATAGGATCATCCAACTCAATACCTTGATCCCACTTTCTCTCCATACCTTTTGATTCTAGCTCAAAGAACTGTATCTAATTCCTTCTTGAAAACATTCAATGTTTTGGCTTCAACTGTTTTGTGTTGCAGAGAATTCTACAGGCTCACCACTTTCTGGGTGAAGAAATTTCCCCTTATCTCAGTTCTAAATGGCTTACCCTATATCCTTTACTGTGATCCTTGGTTCTCAGTTCCCTGTAATTAGGAATATCCTTTATGGCTTTTATCCTTCTAGATTATATCAGAATTTCATAGGCTTCTGTGAAATCCACCCCCCCTCCCCACTACTTATCATTTTCTAAATTCTAGTGAATATAGTTCTAACTGATCCAGTCTCTCTTTATATGTCAGTCCTGCCATCTCAGGAATAAGTATGGTAAACTTCTGTTGTACTCCCTTCATAACCAGAACAACATTCCTCAGATAAGAAAACTAAAACTACACATGTTACTCCAGGTGTGGTCTCACCAAACACCAGCACGACATCCCTGTTTCTGTACTCAAATCCTCTCACTATGAAGGCCAACATACATTTTTTGTTCATCATGGCCTAGTGCACCTGCATGCTAACTTTCAGCAACTGTTGTACAAGGACACCCAGGTCTCATTGCACTTTCCCCTTTCCCAATCTATCGCCATTCAGTTAATAATTTTTCTTCCTGTTTTTGTCACCAAAGTGGATAACTTCACATTTGACCACGTTATTACTTTATCTGCCATGCATTTGCCCACTCACTTGTCCAAATCACACTGAAGCATCTCTGCATCCTCACAGTTCACTCTCACCCAACGTTGTCACATCTGATGAACCCACTAGCCACTGCCTGCTATAGGAAAAATTCACATTTATTCCTATTCTTTGTTGCTCAAGTTGTCAACCAGTTCTCCCAGTCCCAAGCACTTTAATTTCATATGCTAATCTCTTATGTGGAAGCTTAAGGAAAATCTTATGAAACCCAAGTAAATCATATCTTCTTATCAACTTTACTAGTTTAACCTTGAAAGATTCAGGTAGACTTGTCTGCAGATCAGTGCTAACTCTGTCTAATCTTGGCATTGTTCTTCAAGTGCTCTGCTATTAAACCTTTTAGAAGAAGAAAAAGAAAAATCCCTACATTGTGGAAACAGGCCCTTCAGCCCAACAAGTTCACATTGACCCTCCAAAAAGTATCCCACCCAAACCCATTCCCCTATTACTCTAGATTTACCCCTGACTAATGCACCTAGCCTGTACATCCCTGAACACTATGGGCAATTTAGCATGGCCAATTCACCTAACCTGTACATCTTTGGATTGTGGGAGGAAACTTGAGCACCCAGGGAGAATTTGCAAACTCCACACAGTTCCCTGAGGCTGGAATTGACCGCTAGTCCTTCGTGCTGTGAAGAATCAGTGCTAACCACTGTGAGCCACCTTGCCACCCCAGTGGAGTCTAGTATTTTTTCTATTACAGAGGTACCTCGATTATCCGAATGACACGGACAGGGAGTATTTTTTTGGATAATTTAATCGAATGCCGGATAACACAGTTAGGAAAGCATCAGGACCTTGCGATCTTGTTCAGATAATCCGAAATTCAGATAATTGCATGTTGGATAATTGAGGTTCCTCTGTATTGATGTCAGTCTATTGTTGTGTTTTCTCAACCTCATTTTAAATAATGGAGTTGCATTGGTCACTCTGCAATCTGTTTCAGAGTCTGTAGAATCAGGAAAGATGATTTCCCGGGCATCCTCTGTTTCTAGGGCCACTTCCTTAAGTACTCTGGGATGGAGATTATCGAACCCTAAGAATTTTATCAGCTTTCTCTTTCCCTAACACCATTTCCTTATTAATACGGATTTTTTTCAGACCCTCCCTCACTCGAGACCCTGTGCTTCTCAACATTTTGAGGCTTTATTTGTGTCCTTCTTTGTGAAGGCAGAACCAAAATATTCATTTAATTAGTCTGCCACCTCTTTGGTCCCCAGTAGAACTTCCCGTGTTTATGACTACATTTGTCTTTGCTAATCATTTTCTCTTCATATACTTTTCACTATCCGTTTGTGTGTTGCAAATTTGTAATCTCAATCTGGAAAGTAAAGCATTTCTGTAAAACAGTGTGTTGGCATATAAACTAAAAATTGCAAATTGACTTAAAGTTCCTGAGTGGTGATGGTACTAAAGCAGCCTGCCTATCACTTGGCCTGAAACCATAAGCCTTAGAGAAGTAGTATGGCTGAGCAATGTGGGAGGTTTATCTGTTTAAAAGATCACATCATTTCAGTAGAAAGTGTTTTTCTGAGGGGTTTACTGGAAAACCTTTGGGATAGAGAAGAAGGAATATACTATAAATTTGGTTTCAGCTGATCCTGACACCATGACCAGTGAAATTGTGAACTCCTCGTTCAAAAGTAGGTTAACGATTTTTAAAATTTTTCTGAAAAGAGAGACATGTTGCAATTGCAAAATCAAAAACAAAATATATTCTGTCAGATGAAATCCCACAATTCGAATGGAATTGTGCTAATAGTTACACCAACAACTAAGATAATCAATGAGCACATAACATGGCTGATGTATACTAAGTGACTGACTCTGTACAAATATGAGAACATGTTCAAGCCTTACACCTTTTCTTGAATTTAGTCCAGTGCTTAGAGCCTATAATTAATTCCCCGCTGCTTTCCCTAGGGCAATGCAGCAGACAAGAGTCAACTTGCCAAGCAGTTAGAAGACTTTTCTCCACGAGTGTAACTTGTTGTGAACATTTGAGATTTGGCATTCTTGATTACTTACTGTGACTGCAAGATGTAAAACTTCAGCAACACGTTTTTCTTCAGCAAAGTATATTGTTCCATTGCACAGTGCACATGGGAAATCTCGCCTTCACGTGTCAAGAAAAATTCCTAGTTAAGGCAATGTTCCCGTAAGGTTAGGGCAGGGTGAATCTTTGACCATTGTGGGTTATGGGAGGGATATGAAATACACTTGCTGGCTTAAGTTTCCCCAAAAGTTTTTTTTTCCCCAGGGAAGAAGAATGTCATTCAAAATTTTTAAACAACAGCTTCTCATCTAGTGTTTAATACGGCAGTGTATTGAGAAAGTATAAATCTGACAAAGTCATTGACATTGACGATTTCACAGTCAAAGACTGAGATCACAGCATCTTTCTGTTTGTAAATCAGGTGGCGGGGGATGTTTAGCGTGAAAAGGCGATGCTGAAATTTTGTAGGAATTCTTCTTCAGCCTAGAACATTATAATGTCTCTGAGTGTTTTCATAACTCTTTGCCTGAAGTTCTACTGAATATTCACTACCTTGATAACTAGGACCCAGTGGGGGAAGAACGTGGTTTCTGGTCAAGGGTGATAATGGAGCTGTGAGACTGAAGATTGTACCATGTCTTATAATGTCCTATCCACAATATTAATGACTGTCAAATTAAATGGACCAATTAGGGCCAATCCAGATTGCAATCATTGTTAACATCGAATCAGTCTCAACTCTGAACTCCAATTCACAGCAGAGAAAATGTATCAAATGTTGGGTCTGTGTTGTTTTGGCTTTGTGAATAGATTTAATTCTGGATCGCATTTATTCTCAATATGTAATTTGGGTTTCAGTTCTCCGAGCTGGTAGACTCTCTTGACCACTTACTGAAACTGCCACATTACACATTGACATCATATCAACAAATAAAACTTGATTTTAGTGCTGTTTTGTCAAAATGAGTTTTCAATCAATATCAGAAGCTAGCAAGAACAAAAATAACCAAAAGATCAAACTGCATGTTGAAAATACACAAACAGAAAACAGCTACCAGCAAAGAAGAGGAACAAATGCAAGAACTCACCACATTCTGGAAAAACTTTCTAACCATTTCTTAGTAACCTGAGCACATAATATTGGTCATAAATGCCAAGAATTTACTCCTAGCTCCTTCAACTTGCTGTAACTTCTAAGGAGGTTTGACATGAAATATATACAAGGACCTCACCACTCCCACTTTATTCAAGTATCTCCTGGAATTAACTATTCATCAAAGAATGCTTGCTGACAGTCAAGGAGAAAGGTTTGTTTTGTGGCTCGTTGACCCACCCCAACGTGTACTATGTAACCAGGCTCGAGGTAAACTGCATGGAAGTTACTACACAGAGACAAGCCATCCAGCCTACCTAGCCTCTGCAAGTGTTTATGATCCACAAGAGGCTCCTCGGAACTCACAACCTAAAACAAAAGGTAAAGTCGTCATAGCCTTACAGGCCATTGGGATGCTCTCTTAGTACAGAGCGATAACAAATAGTGATTTAACCTGAAGGACATTATGCCTCAGGCGTCATGACCTCAGGGCTCCGGAACTCAATTCCTCTACCAATAAAAGCCAGTACGCCATATGCCTTCCTCACCGCACTATTCTCCGTACAAAGGAGAATCATTCATAGCAACATCAGCCGGTGCAAGAACTGATCCCACTTTGCCTTACCAAATAAACACACCATTATATTTTTATCTGCGTTACATTTTTGGATTGTCTTCAATGTTACTCATATCAACCACTCTATCTGGCAGCACATTCCATAATCTTATCAAACCTTGGGTGAAGAGGTAACTTCTAAATTCTGTATTGGAATACTGACTATTGTATATTTAGATTAGATTCCCTACAGTGTGGAAACAGGCCCTTAGGCCCAAAAGGTCCTCTCTGACCCTCCAAAGAGTAACCCACCCAGACCCATTGCTCTACATTTCCCTCTGACTAATGCACCTAACACTATGGGCAACGAAGCTGGGCCAATTCACCTAACCTGCACATCTTTCTTTGCATTGTGGGAGGAAACCAGAGCACCTGGAGGAAACCCACGCAGACACAGGGAGAATATGTAAACTCCACACAGTTGCCCAAGGTTAGAATCAAACCCAGGTCCCCTGGCACTGTGAGGCAGTAGTGCTAACCACTGAGCCACCGTGCTGCCCTTTCTTTAGTTTTATACTCAGCCACATACACTCACTTGGCAACATCTTTGCCAAGTTTACCCTCTGAAATCCCTTCATAATTTTAACGATGACTAAATGATCACCCAGATACTTACCTACTGGTCCTATTGTGCAACTTCACTCTAATTACATTTGAAGTGCGAGAATTATTTTTAAAATTTATCAAAAGAATGAATACTCTCACATGGAGAAAATTGTTTTTGTGTCATGACAAGGTTACAGGCAGGATGCATCCATTGTTGACTCAGACTCTTAATTCCCACCCTCCCTTAAATCAGACCCAAATAAAGGGAGAAACTGCAAACCTTGAACAATCTGAAATACAGATTTATTCTTGAGATAATGATGAAAACACTCAGCAAACGAGGCAACATTTGTAAGGAATGGAAAATATCAATGTTTCAGACTTCATCTTTCATGCATGTATTCTGGTTCACAAAAACTTAGAATCCCTAGAGTGTGGAAACAGGCCCTTCAGCCCAACAAGTCCACACTGACCCGCCAAAGAGCAACCCACCCAAACCCATTCCCCTACCATCCTATAGTTACTACTGACTAGGACACCTAACCTATACATCCCTGAATACTATGCGCAATTTAGCTTGGCCAATTCACCTAACCTGTACATCTTTGGATTGTGGAAGGAAACTCACGCAGACACGAGGAAAATGTGCAAACTCCACATAGACAGTTGTCCAAGGTTGGAATCAAACCCGGGTCCCTGGTGCTGTAAGAACTTGTCAGTTCTTACTAAACTGACAAGTTCATATGTTCCTATCAATGACACATTGCACATTCACTAAATGTGATACCCTCTGTCAAATTGTTGAAAAGATGCAAAGTTAATTTTGAAGAAAGTTAAAAACACTAACTTAATGATATTTCTCTGACTATTTTGTGGTTACGAAATCATCTGAAGACTCTTACAACTCTGCTGTCTGAAGACTTGCACAAACTAAAAGCTGCTGATGTAGATATTTTCTTCCGAATTCATCTTGATTGTGGCCCCTAGCCATCTGTCCCTGTTCGCTGTAAAGGTTCCAATTAATAAATACCCAAGCAATCATCTCCCATGTAGATCGCTAGTCACTTAAGTCCCAGTCTTTCTTGGAAAGGCTGTTTTGAGCTTCCTGTTCACGAATGATTTTCTAACACTTAAGAGAATCATCTTCACTGAATTAAAATCAAAAATCTGTTTTAATTGTAGAATCCAAATTTGCAGAACAAAAATGATCATATACCACAAAACTGTTGAAGCAGGTCAGGTAAATTATAGACAGGAATATAGAAATCTGGAAACCATCTCCTGTTATAAGCTCAATGAAGTTAACAGCACATTCTTATTTATCTTAAGCTGAAACCCCACCATTGCACAGTGTACATACTGCCTTAAGAAGACAGCAAATAGACAGAAAAAAAGATCAACCAAAGGGGACTCAACACCATCCACCATGTACACGGCAGTACTCATGTGACTCAGCCAACGCTGTCTATCTAATACGCTGCAAGCAAGGATGCCCAGAGGGATGGTACATTGGCGAGATTAAGCAGACACTACAACAACCGATGAATGGACACCACACAACGACCGCCAGACAGGTATGTTCTCTCCCAGTTGGGGAGCACTTCAGCATTCAGAGACATTCGCCTTCAGATCTTCGGGTGACTGCTTTACTCTGTTTGGTCACCTTCTCAAAGAACTCAATAAGGTTTGTGAGGCATGACCTACCCTTCACAAAATCGTGTTAACTAACCCTAGATGATTCCTTTCTAGATGATTACAAATCCTATCTCTTACAACCGTTTCCGACAATTTACCCACAACCGAAGTAAGGCTCACTGGTCTATAATTACCAGGGTTGTCTCTAATCCCCTCCTTGAACAAGGGAACAACATTTGCAATGCTCTCGTCTTCTGGCACTATTCCGTAGAAAATGACAACATAAAGATCAAAGCCAAAGGTTCAAAAATCCCCTCCCTGGCTTCCAAGAGAATCCTAGGATAAATCCCATCCAGCCCAGGGAACTTATCTATTTTCACACTTTCCAGAATTTCTAACACCTCCTTGTGAACCTCATTTCCAACTTGTTTAGTAGCCTGTATCTCAGCATTCTCTCACCAACATTGTCTTTTTCTAGTGTGAATACTGATGAAAAATATTCATTTTGCGCTTCTCCATTTCCTCTGACTCCACGTACAACTTCCTACTACTATTCTTGATTGGCCATAATCTTACTACAGCCATTCTTTTATTCCTGATATACCTGTAGAGAGCCTTAGGGTTTATCTTGATCCTATCTGCCAACAACTTCTCATGTCCCCTCCTGGCTTTTCTTTACTTTTTCCTGGCTAACCTGTAACTCTCAATTGCCCTAAATGAGCCATCACATCTCATCCTAACATAAGCCTTCTACTACCTCTTGACCCAAAGTCCTTGGTAAACCATGGCTCATGCACTTGACAATTTGCAGATTCATTTTATTTATGCTAAAAAAAAAGCACACAGCCTGCAGGCCGTCAATCTATATAACATCTTATAAATTCCTACTTTGGAAATAGAACAAGTCTGACTCAAGATTGGGATATAGACAGACTCTAACCTCAAACTTTTCATTACATTGTCTGAGCTGAGATGTTACCTTTTTTATAAAACCTTATGCCATCTTGAGAACGTGACTTAAAAGAAGTTCTGGGATTTACATATTAATGAACCGCAACCTGCAACCCATTCTAAAAGATGAAAGATTTAACAGGAATCTAGTTTTGTTCAATATGTCATTTTAATTGCATGACACTATGATCTTTTGCTATAAATTCTATGTTTCATGATCATGCCCCACTAGTTACCTGATGAAGGAGCAGTGCTCTAAAAACTAGTACTTTTAAATAAAACTGTTGGATTATAACCTGCTGCTGTGATTTTTAATTTAATAGGAGAAGGCAGGCTTACATTTGCAAATTGTACCAATTGGTTATCATGTCTTAAAACCAGAGGGATATATCCAAGGCGAGTTGACAGGTTTAACCTAATCAGTTTTGAGCAGTCAGCTGTATTCTTAAATATGGCTCAACTCATGAAGAAATAGGAGAGTAATTTTAAGGTTACAGAATAATGAAACTTTATTTTCATAGATTATATAATTTAAGGGATAAATCCCCATTCTTTTACCAAATTCAAAATGCAAAGGTATAAATCATAGAGCCTGATCTATATAACCGCAAGTTTTTGTTTGTTACATTCATACCTTTTTGGAACAGCACATTTTTACTTTATTTATTTCTAATAGTTTTCTTACACATCAATATAACTTAAAAGAGAATTGCTGAACTTGAATTTGCTGTTAAACTGCACCAATCGCAATAAAGGTTTGGATCAGATTTGTGTTTAAATGCTACAGGCGTAATACTTCATTTGACAGAAGCCAGATTAGACAACCAATCACAGCTGCAATGGTGAAGTGGGTGGCGATGGATGAGCAAGGCTTTTTATAACAGTGAAAATATGGACCAATGGACAATGGCAAATCAGCACAATATTTCATTATAATGATCATTTTTAATTTGACTATTACAAATTAATTTGCGGACAACATGCTCTATTCAAAGTTAACTCTGCACTTTTTCAACAATTTGAAGATTTACAAAAAAGATTAATGCTGCTGACACTTTCAAGAATCTAGCTAACATTGACTATTCATTCAGTAGCAATGCTCAGCAAGATTACTTTGCCATTGATACTCAGTCAGACAAACAGGATGATAAAAGCATGACTTTGGCCATTTTCCATCAGAAGAGTCATTGATCTAAAAGCAATGTTTTTTCTCGGATAAAATTTTATCTACTCTGGGTTTCTGTTATGAACTCTCTCACAATTTGTCTATCACTACTTCTCAAGTACTGCAGGCCAAACAATCCTGAGAAAGTGATCACGAGAATCTTATCTTTGCTCACACCTTTGCTAATTCCTTGAAAGCGGGTCAGTTAACCTCATAAACTGATAGTTTTCTTTTGAATTCATTCATGGGATGTAGGTGTCACTGGTTGGGCCACTATTACCCACCCACCAGGAGTTGTCCATGCTCGTTTCAACTTGTTTCCCAATACTATCCATTACAGAGACTCGATTTCAGAAAAAAAAGCTCTCTTATCTCAGCTTTGTAAATATTTTCTAAGCAAGGCCTTTCAGTTTTTCTCTCTCTCTTTTGGAATAATGAGTTTTTTATAGTCTGTTGATATGAACATCTTGCAATTATGATTGCCTACACATTCTCAGTTCTGGCAACTTAAGAATTTCTATCCACACTGTCCTGGCCTGGAAGCGCTACATACTAGAAATCAGATTTGTTGAGGAGACAGTTTCCTCTGTACTGACTTAAGTTGCTTGCCATGAGAAACTGTTCTCTTCTGAACTAAACTCTGAATTCTTCTAAACTAAAACATCGAGCTTTGTTGTAAATGCAAAACTAATTGTTTAAATATGTTTACTCTGCTTGTCATCAACCCAGCAATATAAATATTTTATCAATTAACACTACAGGATTGTCTAGGCACTCCATTGCAGTCACATGTTTTCTTGGAACTGATCCATTTAGGTCATGGTTCCAACTTGAGTTTATGACCTTCAGAAAAATCTTCACATTACTAACCCATATCTATCAGTCTTTAAGATATAAATCCAAAAATATAACTTTTATGATACATCTTTAATCATTGAGGCACTATGTAATGGACTCCTCTGCCCATGACATTCTTAGCAACTGCTGGAACAAGAAAATTATATCCACTGTAGATCTTCCAGTTTTGATATCATTCTGGAATTCAGAGTAGATGTGTTCAGTTAGCAGCTACAGACTTTCCAAGTCCAACTCAGAGGGAATATTTATTCCACAAGGCTCAGCAGGGACATCCCCCAATTTTTGTTGCAATCACTGTGGTCACCATTACTATTGTAAAGTCACAATTTTTGCATCTTGCATATCCTGATACACTGCTCTCTCCTCCAGTGGGATGGGAAGTTCACATTGGTACTGCGGTGTTGCCAATTTCTCTTGCATGATGATATCAGGCAAAAAAAATCATCACTGGAGTTTTGCCTTCTAGAAAACCACTACAACTTCACTAAGGCCTCAACATCCTTCCCAAAGTGTGGAGTTGCAAATAGAATGATATTCCAGTTGAGGCCTAACCATGTTTTGCAACACCTGTCACTTGTATTTGTATTCTATTTTGCTGTTAGTAATATGCTTTTTATGGATAGCAACCCTCTATCCCTGATGAAGGGCTTTTGCCCGAAACGCTGATTTTCCTGCTCCTCGGATGCTGCCTAATCTGCTGTGCTTTTCCAGCACCACTCTAATCCAGACTCAGGTTTCCAGCATGTGCAGACCTTGTTTTTACCTTCTAAACTTGTCTTGTAACCTTCAAAGATTCACACAACCCAGAGCTTGCTTCTCTTGCATATTTAAAATTGCATCATTTAGTTCAAATTGCCTCTTACTTCTTCCTACCAAAAATCCATTATTTATTTGCATTAGCTGTATCTGCAAGGTACTAGCTAGCCATTTTATTAATCTTCCTCAATTCTCCAAATAATGGTTACTGGCCTCCTCGCTTATTTACTACATTTATAAGTTTGATACATCTCCAAACTTTTAAATTTTGTGCAAGTCCAAAGTCCAGGTCATTGTTAGGCATGGGTGGCCGTGGCTGACGAGGGAAGTTCAGAAACATGTAAAGTTAAAAGAGAAAAAGTATAACATAGCAAAAATAAGTGGGAAAACGGTGGACTGGGGAGCTTTTAAAGAACAACAGAGGATTATTAAGAAGGAAATACGCAGAGAATAAATGAGGTACAAAGGTAAACTGGCCAAAAATACAAAGGAGGATAGTAAAAGCTTTTTTAGGTATGTGAAAGGCAAAAAAATGGTTAAGACTTAAATTGGGCCCTTGAAGACAGAAAAAGGGGAATATATTACGGGGAACAAAGAAATGGCAGAAGAATTGAATTGTTACTTCAGATCTGTGTTTACTGGGGAAGACACAAGCAATCTCCCTGAGGTAACAGTGGCTGAAGGAC
>NC_057720.1:34198373-34232001 GCF_004010195.1 Chiloscyllium plagiosum | reverse complement strand
AGGCTCATAGCATGCTGGCCTTCATAACAAGAGGGATTGAGTATAGAAGCAAAGAGGTTCTTGTGCAGCTGTACAGGGCCCTGGTGAGACCACACCTGGAGTACTGTGTGCAGTTATGGTCTCCAAATTTGAGGAAAGACATTCTGGCTATTGAGGGAGTGCAGCATAGGTTCACAAGATCAATTCCTGGAATGGCGGGACTACCTTACGCTGAAAGACTGGAGCGACTGGGCTTGTATACCCTTGAGTTTAGAAGACTGAGAGGAGATCTGATTAAGACATATAAGATTATTAAAGGATTGGACATTCTGGAGGCAGGAGACATGTTTCCGCTGATGGGTGAGTGCCGAACCAGAGGACACAGCTTAAAAATCTGGGGTAGACCATTTAGGGCAGAGATGAAGAGAAACTTCTTCACCCAGAGAGTGGTGGCTGTGTGGAATGCTCTGCCCTAGAGGGCAGTGGAGGCCCAGTCTCTGAATCCATTTAAGAAAGAGTTTGGATAGAGCTCTCAAGGATAGTGGAATCAAGGGTTATGGAGATAAGGCAGGAACAGGATACTGATTAAGGATGATCAGCCATGATCATACTGAATGGTGGTGCAGGCTCAAAGGGCAGATGGCCTACTCCTGCACCTATTGTCTCTTGTCTATTGCCAAAGAACAATAGTCCTAATATTGATCCACTGTTAACAACACTCCAGTCAGTAAAATGACAACTCATCACTGTTCTTTGCTTTCTGTCCCTTAATCACCCCTACAAAATGATACAACAGTTACAGTATTGCAGGTGGCCATTCAGCCATTTGTTTGGTGCCAGTTATTTGCAAGTAGCAACAGTTTTTTTTAAGTTAATTAACCAAATTCCTTTTGGAATACAGACATTCCTACTGTTGAGGTAAATAACAAACAATCACATCAGCTAAATTGAAAGCCTTGAGGCAGTACAATGCATTCTCATGTAAATAATTCCTTTTGAAGCCTATATTGAATCCTTCTCCACCATAAACTGGCAGGCAGTGCAATCTAGATTATAATTGTCCGTCTTTTCTCTGATTTTGTTTCAGGGGGTGATTCTCATTGGGAGAGCCAGGAAAGGAATGATGGGCCAAATGCCTTCCTTCTTGTGCCATAATAATTCTGCAATTCTTATTCAGGGTCACGGACTTTAATTGGATTGGTCCACAGAATAGTGATTTGCAATTGTGTTCTATAGGCTAAAAATGGGAATGATTCACAACCTGATAATCAGCCTGTTTAACTCCATTACAAATGTGCCTTCCATGACCAGCAGGTCCTACATTGGACTCAAACCAGGAATGTCAGACATAGGGCAGGTATACTACCCCAGGGCCACGAACATTCTCCATATCCTAACTACCCGGTGCATAAAGGAGGTTTTGTCAATCACCTTAAATCTGGCTCTCAATCCTTCCACCAACAGGTCAGGCCTTTCATGACTTTGAACCCATTTATCAACTGTCCTCTTGATCTTCTCCAATCTATCCATGTAGATGAGGCTCCTCATTCCTTGAATTATTCCCTTTTTTTTTTCACCATGCTCGTGCCTTCCAAAATTATGATGCCCAGAACTGGACTAAATATGTCACCTGAGGTTGAACTATCATTTTATACTTTACTGTCTCTTTAACGTTGCAGGCTTCAACTGTCTCTAGATCACTTTTTGAATATAAAATGAAATATTGATTCAAGCAACATCATTATTTCTGATGAAGAGTAACGAGACTTGAAGTGCTTTCTTACCACAAATGCTGCCATGAGTTTTGCCAGCAATTTCAGTTTTTGTTTCATCAACTGACTGACTGCTTTTTAATTGATGTTCAGTACCATGTTGCCACCTTGTGGCCTTTTTGTGTTTTACATGTTCAGTTGCAATATGGAGTTAAAAATCACACACCAAATTATAGTCCAACAGGTTTATTTCGAATTACAAGCTTTCGGAGTGCTGCTCCTTCATCCAACATCGGCACCTCCACTTCATGGCAACCTGTTGGACTATAACCTGGTGTTGTGTGATTTTTAAAGTTGTAACACAGACCAATGAGGTAAATAACGAACAATCACATCAGCTAACCTGAAAGTCTTGAGGCAGTACAATGCAGACTCATGTAAATAAAAAGATAGGTAAATGCATTTAATTGCTGCACACATTTTTATTCTCCTCAGCAGGGAGATACAAATAAATCAATCTGTTCACAAGAGGATGAATCTTACCATTTTTTGGCTCAGTGCAAGTCACGTTGAGTTTGGTTGAGTGATTCTCACAAGGAGGCAGAGTGTGTCTCCTCACTGTATCTGAAACTTACCACATTAATCGCTGTTTGAGTTCTCAGGGCAAGAAACGCACTCTATCTTTGACCCATTTTACCATGACCTGTTCTGGAGGAGCTCACAGCTCAGTGAGGGTCCTCCATTGGACCAGCATCCTTAACCGGCCCACAATCTTTCAAAGCCTGCAGGGTGCCTGCAGAAAGGTTGCCATCTGCGAGCTGGGCTTTTGGCAGAAAGAACTTCTCGGTCCTTGTGAATGGGGTGGGGGAGAGGAGTGCTTTTCCTGTAGGACCAGCAAAAGAGGCCACACCACCATCCCATGTCACTGTGGTCACAGACTGCTATCGAGCTTGGTGCCATCTCTACAGCAAGGAGGATAGGCAGCCTTCCATCATAGCTTCCTCTTTCTAGGTTCCCATTCTATTAACTCCACAGGCTTCACACTTCCCCAGGTCACCATCCAAGTCACATGCATATAATTAGAACTGCTTGCTTTCACCCACTTCCTCCTTAATTTCCATAACAGAGGTAACAGGATGACCATAACACATCCCTCAAGTGACCTGACCTGCCAGCACTAACCCTCACCTACCCAGAGCCTTAACTGGCAGGCAATCATGTCCCTGACATTGATGGCATTCCCCACACGCATGGACTGGTTCTTGTGGAGACAAAGACTGACCGTGACTCTGCTCCCTGCACTGCCACATTGACCAGATTCTTGGCTGTGCCTAAAGTCTGGGGCCAGTATGGGAGGTTGCACTTAACTAACTGTGCTGAGTCCCTCTGACTGATAGGTGCCTCCAAGGATTTCATTGCAGACAACTTCCCTGAGACTTTCAGCTTTGTTGCACTGCTTGCTGCAAATGTCAGGTGATTTGCACAAACATAGCCAAATGACATATGTACAACTGAGGAATGCTACACAACACAGGACCTTCCTCATTGTCTGAATTTCCCAAAAATTCATGTATACTGTTTGAATAAACCTCATCTTTCTGAAATGTACTTACTGGTTTGCCTGAATAAAAGAAAAATCAAAATGTGGCCCCCTCATGCCAAAAGATTAGACAACCAAGAGTGAACAGAGCTAAGTAATCCCACAACCAAAAAAACCAAAGAACTCCAGTCCTGCCACAGAGTTGAGAGAGTGGCAGTGGACAATGAGGAGGAGCAGTCTGCATAAATATCCTTACCCTAAAGGATAGTGGAACTCAACAAATGAATATAACAGACAAGGGTGGAGGATTTGCAACCATTTTATCCAAAACTATTGAATGAATAGTCTCCCTCAGCCTCTTCCAGAGGTCCCCAGCATCATGGCCATGAACCAGATAGCCAATTTGATTCATTCCATATGAATTCAAGCAACAGGGAAGGCTTTGTGCTTACTGTGTCCTTAATTCCAGAAGCAGTCGAATCTCCTGTTCCCTGGATGCTGCCTGACCTGCTGTGCTGTTCCAGCAATAAAGTTTCAACTCTTCCAGAGGTCCCCAGCATCATGGCCATGAACCAAATAGCCAATTTGATTCATTCCACATGAATTCAAGCAACAGGGAAGGCTTTGTGCTTACTGTGTCCTTAATTCCAGAAGCAGTTGGAAACTGGCAGCAGATGGATCAGAAGTAAAATTCTCAAAGTATTACCACCTCCCAGGAACTTTGAAAATACATCCCAATTTCCAAAACTAACATTTGATAACGCACCATACAGCAGATGTAAGTATCTTTACATGCTGAAAATATTTAATTAAGTATTTCACTGCTCAGAAAAGATTAAACAATCCTGATCGACTTTCAATCTTCCCTCCCTTCAGATCTGATCTTCAGAGTTTGCTGACTTATCAGTCATTACGAAGCAAAAGGCTGCTGCAATTCAGCCAAATGTCACTCAGTAATCTTTTTAACATTTTGTTCGATACAAATTTTTTTAAGTATCAAAAAGCCCAGCAGGTCAGGCAGCATCCACGCAGCAGGGGAGTCAAAATTTTGGGCATAAGCACTCCATCAGGAATGATGGCGGGGGGAAAGGGGGTTGAGAGATAAATGGGGAGTGGGTGGAGGTGGGGCTGGGGCAGATGGTAGCTAGGAAGGCATTAGGTGGATGCAGGTGGGGGGGCGGAATTGTGATAGGTCGGTGGGGAGGATGGAGTGGATAGATGGGAATGATGGATAGGTAGGACAGATCAAGACGATGGCGACGGGTTGGAGGGTTGGATCTGGGATGAAGTGGGGATGGGGAAAGAGGACATTTGGAAACTAGTGAGGTCGATGTTGATGCCATGTGGTTGAAGGGTCCTGAGGTGGAAGAGGAGGTGTTCTTCCTCCAGTTGGTGGATAGATTTGATTTGGAGGTGGAAGCAGCCCAGGACTTGCAGGCCCTTAGGGGAGTGGAAGAGGGGAGTTGAACTGGTCTGCCACAGGGAGGTGGGGTTGTTTAGTGCACGTATCCCAGAGATAGCCCCTGAAATGCTCTGCAAGTTGGCATCCTGTCTCCCTAATATAGAGGAAACCACATCGAGAATAACGGGCACTGTAGATGAAGTGGGTGGATGTGCAAGAAAATCTCTGCCGGATGTGAAAAGATCCTTTGGGGCCTTGGACGGAGGTGAGGGGAGAGGTGTGGGCACAGGTTTTATACCTCCTGTCATGGCAAGGGAAGGTGCCAGGAGTGGAGGATGGGTTGGAGGGGGACGTGGACCTAACGAGGGAGTCGCGGAGGGAATGGTCTCTGCGGAATGCAGATAGGGGTGGGGAGGGAAATATATGTCTGGTGGTGGGGTCTGACTGTAGGTGGTGGAAATGGCAGAGGATAGTGCACTGTATCCAGAGATTAGAGGGGTGGAAGGTGAGTACTGGAGCCGTTCTCTCCTTGTGGTTGGAGGGGTGGAGTTTGAGGACGGAGGTGTGGCAAGTTGAGGACATTGTTGATTACATTGGAGGAAAACTACAGTCCCTGAAATAGGATGACATCTGGGATATCCTGGAGTGGAATTGCTCCAGGGGAGGGAGGTGTCCGAGATGGTCAATGTGAACTTGAGGTCAGGGTGGAAGGTATTGAAGTTGATAAATTGTTCAATCTTCCCATGGAAGCATGAGGTGGCGCCAATATAGTTATCAATGTAGCGGATGGTGCCGGTGTAACTATGGAAGATGGACTGCTGTATGTACCTGACGAAGAGGCAGGCATAGCTGAGGCCCGTGCGCGTGCCCATGGCGACCCCTCTGGTCTGCTGGAAGTGGGAGGATTTGAAGGAGGAGTTGTTGAGGGTGAGGACCAGTTCTGCCAATCAAATGAGCATATCAGTGGAGGGGGACTGGTGAGGTTGGCGGGAGAGGAAGAAATAGAGAGCTTGTAGACCTTCGCCATTGGGGGGTGGAGGTATATAGGGGCTGGATGTCCATGGTGAAGATGAGGTGTTGGGATCCGAGGAATCGAAAGTCATGGAGGAGGAGGGGGGCATGGGTGTTGTCCCGAGCGTATGTGGGGAGTTCTGGACCAAGAGGGACAGGACAGAGTCGAAATATGAGTTCAGTAGGGCAGAAGCGAGTGGAGACAAGAGGTCGACTGGGTCAGTCAGGCTTATGGATTTTGGTAATTGCCCCCTACCTGCATCCACCTATTGTCTTCCCACCTACCTTCGCCCCTTCCCCCACCAGCCCTACCCCGACACCCCTATTTATCTCTCATCCCCCCTTCCCCCCCCCCCACATTGCTGATTAAGGGCTTATGCCCAAAACAAAAACACTCTTGCTCCTCGGATGCTGCCTAACCTGCTGTGCTTTTCCAGTACCACCTTTTTGACTCTGACTCTCCAGCATCTACAATCCTCACTTTCTCCAAAAAGCTGGAGTGGTTTTATTAAAATTACAAAGAATGGCACTCCAGTATTATAACAAGCTCCAGTATAATATTCAAGTGAAGCAAAACATTAGATCAGAGTCTAATTCTATCAAGTGGGGGAGGGAAGGAAAAGACAAATACAAATACAAGGCAATAGAGTCATAGAGTTGTACAGCATGGAAACAGACTCTTCAGTCCAACTCGTCCATGCTAACCTAAGGCAGAGGAGAATAACACTTGGAGAAATATGGATGTAAAGGCAGAAGAAAAATAGGAAAGGGAGGGCAGCAAAGGCGAAGAGGTGGAGGAATAAGCAAAAG
The DNA here is from genome assembly GCF_004010195.1 of Chiloscyllium plagiosum. Classification (NCBI taxonomy): domain Eukaryota; kingdom Metazoa; phylum Chordata; class Chondrichthyes; order Orectolobiformes; family Hemiscylliidae; genus Chiloscyllium; species Chiloscyllium plagiosum. The sequence goes on along the minus strand of NC_057720.1, from coordinate 34,225,547 downwards.
GAAATCTAATAGGAGAAAGGTGAAGACAAACAAAGAAACAAGGACATAAGGGAAGAAAACAGTAGGGCGACAGAGGAATAAGTATGCGGCAGTAATAGGGTTAGTGAGTACTGTAAGGGGCACATTTGAAAGACACAAAATGGTGGACAAACTGATTAAAGCAGAATGAAAAGCCTGCTCCAGCATTTAAGTGAAACAATAGTACTTTTGAGAAGGGATTAGAACATAGAACAATACAACACAGAACAGGCCCTTTGGCCCACGCTGTTGTGCCGAACATTTGTCCTAGCTTAAGCACCTATCCGTGTACCTATCCAATTGCTGCTTAAAGGTCACCAATGATTCTGACTCTGCCACTCCCACAGGCAGCGCATTCCATGCCCCCACCACTCTCTGGGTAAAGAACCTACCCCTATTTTGTATTATTTTATATTTTCTCTTTAATTACAACAGTTGGGAAAATACAAGAGGAGTAACAGAATTTAATAGAGATAGCAAAGGAATACAATGGTCACCAGAATTCAAGCAGACCTTAGAGATAATCAAGTCTGGGACAAAGTATAACTAATAAACTTGGAATGTGAATTAATAGGATGCATAGAAGGATCCCAAGGCTTGGAGATTACAATGGAGAAAGTGAGGACTGCAGATGCTGGAGATCAGAGCTGAAAATGTGTTGCTGGAAAAGCGCAGCAGGTCAGGGAGCATCCATAGAGCAGGAGAATCGACATTGCGGGCATGAGCCCTTCTTCAGGAATGAGGAAAGTGTGCCAAGCAGGCTAAGATAAACTGCATGTCCTTGGTGGAGTGGGAGAGGGAGTTGAAGTGTTGAGCCACTGGGTGGTTGGGTTGGTTGGTCCAGGTGTCCCAGAGATGTTCTCTGAAACGTTCTGCAATGTCAATCATTGATTAGATGATTTACAGGATTGGATGTATAGATTAAGGGGAAGGGCACAATAACCAGATTGTATGTGATTACTGTAACACAATGTATAAAATATGGTATCTCACTGTAAACAGTCACTGCACCATTGATCTCTCTTCCGATCGGAGCTGAACATTAAGAGAATGAGAACCTTGAAAAAATGTCCATATTACAGAGGTGGTGGTGATAAATGTTGTAAAATGCATAAACGTGGATGAATCCCCAGGTTCTGATCAGGTGTACCCTACAATGCTGTGGGAATCTAAGGAAGTGATTGCTGGACCCCTTTGAGATATTTGAATCATTGATAATCACAGGTAAGGTGCCAGAAGACTAGAAATTGGCTAAATTGGTGCCACTTTTAAGTGGTAAGGAAAAGCCAGAGAACTATAGACCAGTGAGCCTGACATCAGATTATTGGAGGGAATCCTAATGGACAGAATTTACATGTATTTGGAAAGGCAAGGATTAGGGATAATCAACATGGCTTTGTACATGGGAAATCATGTCTCTCAAACTTGATTGAATTTTTGAAGAAGTAACAAAGAGGATTGATGAAGGCAGAGCAGTAGATGTGATCTAGATGGACTTCAGTAAGGCGTTCGACAAGGTTCCCATGGGAGACTGATTAGCAAGGTTAGATTTCATGGAATACATGAAGAACTAGCCATTTGGATACAGAACTGGCTTAAAGGTAGAAGACAGAGGGTGGTGATGGAGGGTTGCCTTTCAGACTGGAGGCCTGTGACCACTGGAGTGCCATAAGGATCAGTGCTGGGTCCACTGCTTTTCATTATTTAGATAAATGATTTGGATGTGAACGTAGGAGGTATAGTTAGTAAATTTGCAGATGACACCAAAATTGGAGGTGTAGTGGGCAGCGAAGAAGGTTACCTCAGAGTACAATAGGATCTTGATCAGATGGACCAATGGGCTGAAGAGTGGCAGAAGCAGTCTAATTCAGATAAATGTGAGGTGTGGAATTTTGCAAAGGCAAATCACAGCAGGACTTATACACCTAATGGTAAGATCCTAGGCAGTGTTGCAGAACAAACAGACCTTGGAGCGCAAGTTCATAGTTCCTTGAAAGTAGGGTCGCAGGTAGATAGGATAGTGAAGGCAGAATTTGGTATGCTTTCCTTTATTGGTCAAAGCATTGCGTATTGGAGTTGGGAGGTCATGTTGCAACTGTACAGGACATTAGTTAAGCCACTTTTGGAATATTGTGTGCAATTCTGGTCTCCCTCCTATCAGAAGGATGTTGTGAAACTTGAAAGAGTTCAGAAAATATTTACAAGAAAATATTTTCTGCCAGGGTTGGAGGATTTGAGCTATAGGGAGAAGTTGAATAGGCTAGGGCTGTTTTCCCTGGAGCATCAGAGGCTAAGTGGTGACCTTATAGAGGTTTATAAAATCATGAGGGGCACGGATAGGATAAATAGACAAAGTCTTTTCCCTGGGATGAGGGAGTCCAGAACTAGAGGGCATAGGTGTGGGGTCAGAGGGGAAAAATTAAAAAGGGACCTAAGGGGCAACCTTTTCAGGCAGAGAGTGGTGCATGTTTGGAAAGAGCTGCCAGAGGAAGTGATGGAGGCTAGCACAGTTACAACATAGAATAGGCACCTGGATGGATATATGAATAGGAAGGGCTTAAGAGAAATATAGGCCAAGGGCTGGCAAATGGGACTAGATTAGTTTAGGGTATCTGGTTGACATGGATGAGATGGACCAAAGGGGTTTTTTTTCCATGCTCTACATCTCTATGACTCTAACTAGGTTCTTGTGTCAAAGCAAGATTCAAGAAATCTTGCATGAACTGGTGATTGCTTGAATAGGAATAAAATCTGTCACGTGCCTGAATCCTGCTTGCCTCCTGAGTCTTTGTCCTCGGTTAGGGGTTACACACCTACAAATGTGAAAAGGATTGGGAAGAATCACAAAAGGCTCTCAGTGGAGACGCACAATTGGGCAAATACTGGAAGTCATGCTTAAAGAAAACATTACATTGGATTAGTTAGAGATTGCTCCAGAATGAGTGCCAAGGTCCAGATACATGTGACAGGAGGATTTTATTTTAGTTAATAGTGCTCAGTCACATAGATATAATAGAAATCCAAACGGAGAACTCAGCTGTCAATAGTGCAAACAGTGAGCATGAGGACTGAACAGTGACTAACTGAGAAACATTAATAGTAGTCCAGAAAATGCTTGTTGGAAAGAGTGAGGATGTTACAGATCAGATGAGAAATGCTGAATTTGGGAGTCAGGAGCAAGCTTACAGAATGAGAAGCAGACTGCAAAATAAAAATAGCATCGGGGTAGATGGAGAGAACCCAAAACTGGCTGAATGGAATTTTGTCCAGAAATCAGAATTTAGGCTTTAAAAATAATTTGAAGGGAAGCATGAATTGGTGTTGAGGTGGTACTCTTCCATAAGTAATCAAAATAGAAGAGTCAAGATGGGGGGATAAATTAATAAAGAGAAAGGGAACGCTAACCATTTAGATTTCACAGAAAGACATTGATCCCAGCTGTATTAAAATGCACACTTCCACTTTGTACAGGTCCCTCCTGCCCCTGAACAGATGGCCATGCAGCAAGAATCTAAAGCCTTCCCTCCAGACATGCATTCACTGGTCTTATCTTATTATTCCTGTACTCGTCAGTGTGTAGCAGTGGACACAAAATGGAAATAAATGGCCACCTTACTTTTACATTTTTGCAGAGCTAGAGAAAATAAGATGCACAGAGGACTTCAAAAGGAAATGACCCACACAGAGGCTCATAGGAGCTAAATTTTACATAAATGGAACAGTATTTTCAGTTAGAATTTCCTCACTTTTTTACCTCCCACTTTTTCCAATTGCCTGATTGTATGAGCTGAAAAAAATTAATCTGCTCTACAGTGCCATCTATTGCTGAGAGTCCACACTGTAAACAGGGTGACCCTTACAACCGCAGAATGGTTTTCCGTGGTTTATCACAGCCCGAGTATATTATAGGGAACGCTCCAGCACCAGGCAGGAGGCTGCCAGGAAAGGACATTTCCCATTTAAATGAATAGGTTCACTCCTATCTGCGGCTTCAGGCTTCTACAGTAGGTCCTGGAACGTAACCCCCGCGGGTACAGGGGGCGCGGCGCTATGTATATAGCTACAACCCAAAGGAATCATCTTGATCCGGGCGATAAATAAAGTGGGCACTAGTCAATTGATAGCCAATTTTAAATCTCTCCCAATTTTATTTACAATAACGTCAATGTTAATCCACACTTAGCAAAAAAATGCTTTAAGGGCATTTTGGATAGTATCAAATGTACATCTGCTTCCTAAAAAAGCTCTCACCATTAAAATGATTTAGTTAATGCAAAGAAAGCAAACATCTTTGGGATCTAGTTTATTTTTATTTTATTTAGCACACATCTTAAAGTAAAAATGAGGTAGCACAGTGGAAGTAAACTATCAAAACAGTGGGAACTTTAGCATTTATTCTTTAATCGATTTAGGTCAACCCAAATTAATCCAAACTTCAAAATGGAGGCCAGCTCACTGGAACATTCAGGCTGGATTCACTGTTCAGGCACTGCCAGCCAAGCTGTCTACTCGGGCTCTTCTCACTCTGTGCATGTTCCTGGGTTGAGCACCAGTGGGCTTTTCACCCGAAGGTGGCGATGGAATAAGAACACGACCATCCTGCTTAGGTATTGAAGATAATACCTCAACAGAGTTTCTCAAATTTGATGACGAAGTCCTCTTACTTTCTGTGGTGTAATGACTATCTGTTCGGATGGAGGAAGAAACTGACTGCTGCCAAACAGCGAAGTTATTAGGAGATTCTGAATACGCCAATGACTTCTGAACACCAGCTTGTAAAAGTAGCGATCCTTCAATGCAAGTTCTATCATGTGTAGACTCAATTTCTCGCTTATCAAATGGTCCTGACACATCACCCATTAGATGTAGTTGAACTTTATTCTGGCCTTTCATGTTAGACAGAGGATGAGGAGCACATGTATTTTCTGATGTAGGACAGCTTGCTGAAGCTCGCTCATCGTGGTAACTAGGCAATGATAAGTCCACTGCCCTAAAAGATGTCCTGTGTGAGGATGCTGCAAGGGTTTTTAAGTTCCCAGTTCCATTGGAACTGGATTCACCTTTAGTCGAAATACTGTGTTTTTTTATTTTCTGTTCTAGATCAGCTTCTGACAAGTCAGCTGCCAATATGGAGTATTGAGTTTCTTCTGATGTATTGGCTGCTGTGTTGCTCCACCTCGATATGTTTCTACATCAAACAAAAAAAAAATGCTTTATGTGGAATGTGATGGTACATTAAACTCTGCTATAATAACACTCGAGGCAGTCTTTCTTTCATGTAAGTAGTGCAAGACATAGGAGAGTAGTAGTAGTAGCTATGTTCAGGACAATATTCTGGTACAGTGCACCAAAGTTCCACAAAAGCTCTGCAGGCTGATAACTCAGTTTCACAGCTGCAACTGCTCACTTACTAAGTTACTGATCTCAGTTATACCATCATGCTGAGACAGAAAGCAGAGGTCAGCCTTATCCCTCCTGTGAAAGGAAACAAAATGAAAGGATAATCATTCTGGAGAGTTATTCTCATGTACCTTCAAACAGCCAGTCACACCATAATCTCCTGAGATTCCCACCATCCTAGATGCCAATGAATTCCATTCACCTTACCTTACATCAAGAAAGGCTGAAGGCAATAGATACAAAAAAACCTACAGACACTGATAACATTTCAGCAGCAGTACCGAAGATTAAAACTACCCATGCCCCTGTCAAACTGTTCCAGTACAGCTACAAACACTGGTGTCGACCTAACAATATGGCAAATGAACTGGATGTGTTCTATTCACAAACAGGACAAACCTAATCCAGTCAATTAACTGCATCATCAGTTTACTTGTAACCATCAACAACATAACAGAAGGTGCTATCAAACAATCCTCCTCACTCAATTACCTACTCAGCAACACTGTGAATCATATAAACACCACCTCTCAGTGAAAAGAAGAGGGTTATGGGTCTGTGGGGAGATTAGTGATAAGGAAGCGTGAGATTATGAAAGGATTTGAAAACTAAGAAGGAATTTAAATATCGAGATGTTGCTTGGCCAGTTCAGTGTGGATGAGTTAACACAGAGGTGGTAAGCAAACAGATGGGAATCACAGGCACAGGCAGCAAAGATTAGATAGCGACAGTTTTATGGATGGTACAACGTGGGAGCTATCCATCAGTGCACTGGAATAATAAAGTCCAGTGGTAACAAGAGCATGAGGGTTTTAAGCAGCATATAGATTGAGTCTGATGTGGAAAATGTTGATGCTCCAAAGATGAAAATGGATGGTCTTAACAATGGTGCTGATACATGATCCAAATCTCTTTTCGGGATCAGGTAAGAGACTAAGGTTATGAATAGGTTCAGGCTCAGACAGTTGCCAGGAGTCAGGAGGTAGTGAAAGTGTTTATGGACAAAGTCGAACACAATTGCTTGTGTCTTTGCAATATTTAATTGGAAGTCATTTCTGCTGATCCATCTGTCAGACAAGCTACATGATGATTTAGCAACACTGGATGAGTATAAGAAGTGGTGTGACAGAGCTGGCTGCTGATAGTGTGTACATGAAAAAAAAATGCTGCGTTTTCAAAGGATGTCACTGAGGGGCAGTTTGTAAATGTCAAACATAGAACTTTGGGAAATATGAGCATGGAATTGGAAGGTGTGTTCAAGGAGTTTGGAAAGGAAAACAGCATTGGAACCGAATTTGAGGTTTACAGGACAGTTGGAGCAAGAGGTATTTTTGAGGAGCTGGGTGACATTAGCAAAATTAAATGTGAGACAGCACCCGAGGAGCAACAACTACTAATAATATCAGCTCACACAGGGATCAGGAAAAGTAAAGGAACAAGGAGTGGGTTACATGGACATGATTAATTCAGAAATACATGAGAGAAGTTTGAAGAGAAGCTAGGGTAAGATACAAGTTCGATATTAGGACAGGAGGCAACCTTAGAGGCAGCTTGTCCTGATGGGATAGTGGAAGAGAGGAAAGTAGAAGAGACAGCTGATACGTATGTCTAAATCTTAATGTGAAGGAGATCTCGGAGGTCCTGGCAAGGCCACAATGTGGCACCAAGGGAATTGGAGTATTGGTACCTGCTCTAATATTTCCTCAGAATATTGAAGTGGTCCCAATTTGATAGCCCCTGCCACAAAAGCTTCGTCATTGTGGGGGGTACAGGCAAAAGATGCTATTGTCTGTCCCTTATTGTGTTTGAGAAGGTGGCAGTCAGCTTTCTTTAACCACTGTAGTCCATGTGATTTAAGTACACTTGGTGTTATGACGGAGGGCGTACCAGCACAGTGAAAATGACGCAACAATAATGTGGCTCTGAGTCAGGATGGTATGTGTGGTTTAGAATGGACCTTGCAGATAGTGATGTACTCCATCTATAGCCCTTTTCAAGGTGATAAAAATTGTGGACTTAAAGATGTTGTTGAAAGAACCTTGTCAAGTTGCTGCAGTGCACCTTGTAAATGGTACACACTGCCACTGTGCAATACTGCTGGAGAGAATGAATGTGTAGGTGCTTGATGAATTAGAACATTGAATAGTACAGCACAGTACAGGCCCTTCGGCATTCGATGTTGTGCTGACCTTTGATCATACTCTAAAATTAAACTAACCTACATACACTTCAGTTGTACTGTCTTCCATGCACCTATCCAAGAATTGCTTAAATGTCCCTAATGTATCTGACTGTATTACCACTGCTGGCAGTGCATTCCAAGCATCCACCACTCTGTGTAAAGAACCGATCTCTGGCATCTCCCCTAAAAGCTTTCTCCAATCACCTTAAAATTATGCCCCCTCATGATAATCATTTCCACTCTGGGGAAAAGTCTCTAGCTTATCCACTCCATCTATGCATCATCTTGTACACCTTCATCAAGTCACCTTTTATCCTTCTTTGCTCCAATGAGAAAAGCCCTAGCTCCCTCAAGCTTTCTTCATAAGACATGCCCTCCAATCCACATCATTCTGGTAAATCTCCACTGCACCATTTCAAAAACTTCCACATCCTTCCTATAATGAGGTGATCGGAACTGATCACAATATTCCAAATGTAGTTCAACCAGGGCTTTACAGAGCTGCAACATAACCTTGCGGCTCAAACAAAATCCCACATGCTAATGAAAGCCAACACACCATATGTCTTCTTAACAACTATCAACTTGGATGGCAACTTTGAGGGGTCTATGGACATGAATCTCAAGATCCCAGTGTTCCTCCATAATCCAGCCTTAAACTCTGTATTCTGTATTCAAATTCGACCTATCAAAATGAATCACTTCACGCTTTTCCAGGTTGAACTCCATCTGCCACTTGCCAGCCCAGCTCTGTATCCTGTCAATGTCCCGTTCCAACCTATAAGAGCTCTACACACCATCCACCACTCCATCAACCTTCGTGTCATTGGCAAACTTACTAACCCACCCTTCCACTTCTTCATCCAAGTCATTTATAAAAATCACGAAGAGCAGAAGTCCCAGAACCGATCCCTGTGGAACAGCACTGGTCACCAAGCTCCAGGCTGAATACTTTCCATCTACGACCACCCTCTGTCTTCTATGGGCCAGCCAATTCTGTATCCAGACAGCCAGATTTCTCTGTATCCCATGCCTCCTTACTTTCTGAATGAACCTACAATGGGGAAGCTGATTAAATATCTTGCTAAAAATCTATGTACATCACATCTACTGCTCTACCTTCATCAATATGTTTTGTCACATCCTCAAAGAATTCAATAAGGCTTGAGGCAAGACTGTCTCTCACAAAGCCATACTGACTCTCTCTAATCAACCTATATAGTTTTCCAAGTAATCATAAATCCTGTCCAATAATTTGCCCACCACAAATGTAAGACAATTGGTCAGTAGTTCCCAGGATTATCCCTATTCTCTTTCTTGAACAAGGGAATGACAATTGCCACCCTCCAATCATCTGGCACTACTCCAGTGGACAGTGTGGGCGCAAAGGTCATCGCCATATGCGCACTAATTTTTCCCCTCACTTCCTGTAGTACCCTTCGGCATATCCTGTCTCGACCAGGGGACTTATCTATCCCTAGGTTTCTCAAAATTTTCAGCACTTAACATTAACCTGTTTGAGCATCTCAGTATGTTTCATGCTGTCCTCACAAAATGTCAAGGTCCCTCTCAGTCGTGAATACTGAAGCAAAGTATTCAATAAGAACCTCTCCTCCTTCTCCGACTCCAGGCATAAGTTCCCTCCATTATCCCTGACCGACCCTATCCTCACTTTGGCCACCTTCTTGCTTCTCACCTGAGTGTAAAATGCCTTTGAGTTTTTCTTCATCCGAACTGCTAAAAAATTCTCTCATTCCCCTTCTAACTCTAAGTCCATTCTTCAGTTCTTTCCTAGCTACCTTGTAACCCTCCAGAGCCAGTGTGATCTTTGCCTCCTCAACCTTAAGTAAGCTTCCTTCTTCCTCTTGCTGAGATATTCCACATCCCTTGTCATGCACCATTCTTTCAATCTACCAACCCCTCCTTGCCTCAGTGGGACAAACCTGTCCAGCACTATCAGCAAGTGCTCCCTAAACAACCTTCACAATCAACTGTGCTGCTTTGTCCTGGATGATGCTGGTCTTACTGAGAATTGTTGGAGTTGCATTCAGCCAAATGAGTGGAAAGTATTCCATCACACTCCTGTCTTGTACATGGTAATCTCTGACAAATACACAACTTTCTACAGCATCTGGCCACTTGCTGTAACTTCACTCAATGGGACTAAATGTCAATTGTTTTCTAGCACTGAAAAAGTGCCTTGGGACCTTCTATTAATTTGCTGCTGCTCAATGACATTGTCAGCAGGTCGCAATGTAAGCTGCTGCTTCTTCCTGCAGTTGAGCCTAGTGTTGAGACAAGCGGCAAAGATTTCCACAAAGCAAGTCAATGGTAAAGCACAAGCTGAAATGCGCCCAAGGAGTGTTTTCAGTGCAAGGACAGATACTTGCTTTTTTGAGTGATTTATCACATTTTCAAACTTTTGCGACACTTTGTCACAAACTTTAGAATCCTGTCATCACATTTATAACAGGCTTTAGAAGTTTTCTTGAGACTGCCCTTCAGCTAACAGCACATAGTTCTCCTCTCCACCCCACTCCCCCTCCCTCCCCATTTCCAATATCCCCTCTTCTTTCCAATTAACAGCAAAAGCTAAGTCTAGGCCTTTATTTTAAAGGCAATACGAAAAAGCAAGTTGTCATTGTCATTACCATTTACCCTATTCCCACAATTCAGGAGCAGATTCAATCCTGTTTACTGCATTTTTAATAGCAGAGCAACTCTAAAATATTGTGTGAATGATATTTTTTCCTTGTGGTACAATTTGATTGACCAAGTCAAATTGCCAATTGAACTCAAAATCGTTTCATTTTTGTGCATGTTCTGAAAAATCACGGTATTCACTAGACTTTTGCCATTAAAGTTTGGCAATAAAGCAGACCGAGGTAGAGGAGTTTGGGGAGTCTATCCTTGCGATTATAGGAAGACAGCAATCAACCTGTTTCAGCATTCTAGCAGATTACAGCTGACTTGCAACTTAACTTCACTTTCCATATCTTGATATCTTATCCTTACAAAAATCTATCAACCTTAAGTTTGAAAATGTCAGTTGTTCCAGCATCTATTTACAAGAATAGGTTTTTGCTACCCTTTCTGTGTGAATAAATATTTCCTGATTTCACTCCAAAATGGCAGAGGTCTACTCTCAAGATAATAATAATGTTTTGTTACGATTCCTTTGGTTACAAAAGGAAATTGTTTACTTACATTCACCCTATTAAATCTTTCATTGTTTGTAACATCTCAATTAGGTTAGGACAATGAAAATCAAATTCATGCATCCTGCTCTCAATTTCTCTCCTTAAGGCCCATTAGCCCTCCCCCCCCGAAGTTCCTAACACATTGCTCCAGATGGAGTCTTACTAAGGCCACGTGCAACTGAATATAATTTCACCTTTGAATTTCAATCTTTATGATTAAAATCAACACTGCAATAGTATTTTGATTACATTTGGTTTCATGCATGAGTGTTTCAATAATTGGGTGAAGAAACAATTTTTTTGTTTTATTCCTCTACTGATCCAGATTTCTCAGAAGCAATTACCGATTTTTCGATATTAGATCTAAAGTGAAAGTCCTCACATGCCTACATTGAATTCCAGCTGTTACACTTTTTACCTACTGGATCAGTCTCCTATGTCCCTTTGCAACTTCTTGATTTTATCTACAGAACATCCTGTTCCTAACTTAGCACCATCCATAAACTCAGATGTACAATTCTGACCACTAAATCTGAAGTATCCACTTCTGTTCTCCCCCAGCACCCCACCTTCCCTACGCCACTTCCCTCACTGTTGCATAAATGCTGTCCCCTCCACACTTCACTTCAGCTCTGAAGAAGAGTCATCCAGACTCAAATCGTTAGCTTGCTTTCTCTCCATGGATGCTATCTGTCCCACTGATCTCCAGCACTTTTTGTTTCACAATAAGACATAGCAGCAGAAATTAGGCCATTCAGCCCATCGAATCTGCTCCGCCATACAATCATGGCTGATTACTTTCTCAACTCCATTCTTACACTTTCTCCCTGTAACCCCTTTACAATCAAGAACCTATCTATCGCAGTCTTAAAATATACTCAATGACCTGGCCCCCATAGCCTTCTGTGGCAGTGACTTCCATATATTCACCACTTGCTGGCGAAGAGGTTTCACCTTATCTCTGTTCTAAAAGGTCTTCCCTTTAGTCTAACGCTATGCCCTCAGGTCCTTGTCTATCCTACCAATGGAAACATCTTCCCAACAGCCACTCTGTCCAGGCCAATGAATATTCTGTAAGTTTCAATTAGATCCCCCTTCATCGAGTATAGACCCAGAGTTCTCAAACTTTCCTCATTTGTTAAGCTGTTCATTCCTGGGACCATTCTCGTGAACCTCCTCTGAACACGCTCCAGGGCTAGCACATCCTCCCTAAGAAATGTGGCCCAAAACTGTGCACAATACTCTAAATGTGGCCTGATCAGAACATTATAGATCCTCAAAAGTACATCCCTGCTTTCATATTCAAGTCCTCTCGAAATAAATGCAATCATTGCACTTGCCTTCCTATCTACTGACTCAACTTGCAAGTTTACCTTGAGAAAATCCTGGACTAGAATTCAAGTCTCTTGCACTTCAGACTTCTGAATTTTCTCCCCATTTAGAAAATAGTCTCTATTCTTTCTACCCAGGTGCATGACCTCACACTTTACCACTTTTGGTCCATATTCATTTATCATGTACCCATCACATGTTTGGCCTATACTCATTGCAATCTATCTTCGCTAATTATCTTTTGCACAAATCCAATAGTTTCTGGCCACCTGTGTAGACAATATCCACGACACTATGCTAACCACCAAGCCAATAACATGCTTAAAAACAAGAAGCCTAGACAAAACAGCCCAATTACCACCCCACCCACACTTTCAACATTAAGTCCCTTCACAACTGAGGGCAAGTGGCAGTAGTATGTATCATTTACAAAATGCACAGCAGTACCTCACCAAAGCTCCTCCAACATCATTTCAAAAACCTGTAACCTCTATCATTTAAAAGAGCATGGCAGCAGATGCATGGGAACACAACCACTTTCATTTCACCTCAAGTCACACGCCACCATGACGTGGAACTATTTCATGTTCTTCATTGCCAATGGGCCCAATTTCCTGGACCCCTCTCTCTAACAGCACAGTGTGTCCTGAAAATTCAACAGCTGCCGCAGTTCAAGAAAACAATTTACCTTCACCTTATCCAGGGCAATTAGGATGGGTAATTACAATCTAAGTGCATAATTTTAATTGCAGTTTATTTTTTAATTTGAATTTTGAACTAGGACATGTAAATATTGGTTTGTGAATGTGGAAGAGTTTAATAATTTGTTTGTATTAGGTGAGTTTAATGAGTAGATAAGAGTAGAATGATATATTTGTTAGTTTAGGGATCCTTAAATTAATTTAATAATCTGCTGAACAGAGCCCTCAAACAAGCAAAGTACTTTAGGTGTAAAATACCAGAGCCTCCCTGCTCACCTATGATCTGAGGAGGAAGAAACTGCTTTGAATAGATGTTACCTGCAGGATCTTTTTGAGGACCTGCACCCAGGCGGTTTGTGAACCTGTAATAGACTTTGTATTGATGGTGCCTGCTGCAGGTCACGTTCCAGAATTTTCCGTTCATCTTTCAACTCTAAGGATGAAAACAAAAGCTATTAAAACTATTTACTGTAGCCTTTCAAACAAGTGGGCATGAGTTACAAAATGGAAAGGATGAGAACTTAGCAAATGAGGGAAATAAAATGTTTACTGTTTATCCCAAACAGAACATGCATTCAGTTTAAACACAGTATTAGGTGAGTAGAGAATTGTGTTTGGAACATATCAGACAATGAGTAAATGATTTTTGAATTTATGAGGGAGAATAATCTCCCATTACAATAAATGACTGAGAATTGAAGCCATCAACATTCTTTAGCAACTCGTTACAAAACTTAATAAAATAGGGTTTAAAAAAGGGCATAGATAGATGAAACTGGGGCTTCTTCTAGCATTTACAAAGCAAACCGCGAGTTAAATCATCTGATTTTTTTTTTTACTAATTCTTCGCTTCTTCAACATTCAAACTTCTCATATTTGTATAGTTTTCAGTGTGTGAAGTCAAAAAGGAGAACCATCAGCCATTGAATAACACTCTACTTTGATTTAGCATTCTTTCTAAAACTACAAGGCTCTTACCTGAAACTTATAGTTGCAAGCTTGTAAAGGGGTTAATAATTTTAAAGATCCACAAACATAGCTAAAAATATTCACACTTTATAAATTTTTAGAAGGGAGGTTGAAAAGGGAGAGGAGAATATGATTTTAATGTTATTGTTAAATATACAGTTTGCTGAATATCCTCACCAATTCATTGTACATTAATATTTGCACATAAACCTTTGTTTCCATTATATTGAACAGTTTAAAGTTGCTGACAAACCAATGTGGGGGCAGCACGGTGTCTGAGTAGTTAGCACCGCTGCCTCTCAGTGCCAGGGACCTGGGTTCAATTCCAGCCTCAGTGACTGTCTGTGGAGAGTTTGCACATTCTCCCGTGTCTGCGTGGGTTTCTGCCGGGTGCTCCGGTTTCCTCCCACAATCCAAAAATGTGCAGGTTAGGTAAATTGGCCATGCTAAATTGCCAGTTGTGTTGGGTACATTAGTCAGGGGTAAATGTGGGGGTTTGGATCTGGGTGGGTTACTCTTCGGAGGGTTGGTGTGGACTTGTTGGGCCGAATGGCCCGTTTTCCATACTGTTGGGAATCTAATCAACTTATGAGATAGTGAGGACTGCGGATGCTGGAGAGTCAGAGTGGGTAGAGTGAGGCCCTGGAAAAAGCAAAGCAGGTCAGGCAGCATCTGAGCAGCAGGAAAGTCAATGTTTCAGACAGAACCGTTCATCAGTCTGATGAAGGGTCCTGTCCGAAAGATCAACTCTCCTGTTCTTCAGATGCTGCCTGACCTGCTGCGCTTTTTCCAGCGATAGCCTACTTATAATCTATATTCCTGCCTTTTTCCTCCGTAACCCTCTATTCCCTTACTGATTTAAAAATCAGTCTATCTCAACTTTGAATATAGATATCAATCAGACCATGATGGCCCTCTGCAGTAAAGAATTCCACAGATTCATCATCCAGAGAGAAATGAAAATCCTCTAATCTGACTTGAATGGATAACTTCTTATTCTGAGATAACGCGTTCTGGTTTCCGACTCTCCGAAAAGGGGAAAGCCTCTTCACATTTACACTGGCAAGAACCCGAATCATCGTAGTGCTTCAGTAAGGTCTCCATTAGTTCTCCTAAACTCTGAGTACATTCCTGATGAAGGGCTTTTGCCCGAAACATCCATTCTCCTGCCCCTTGGATGCTGCCCAACCTGCTCTACTCTTCCAGCACTCCACTCTCGACTCGAGTATAAACTCGACCTACTCGGATGACACGGTGACTCAGTGGTTAGCACTGTTGCCTCACAGCACCAGCACCAGGTTCGATTCCCACCTCGGGCAACTGTCTGTGTGGAGTTTGCACATTCTCCCCGTGTCTGCATGGGTTGCCTCCCACAATCCAAAGATGTGCAGGTCAGGTGAACTGGCCATGCTAAATTGCCCATAGTGTTAGGTTCATGAATCAGGGGGAAATGGATCTGGATGGGTTACTCTTTGGAGGGTCGGTGTGGACTTGTTGGGCCGAAGAGCCTATTTCCACACTGTAGGGAATCTAAACTCTAATCTACTCAACTCTCCTCAAATAAAAATCTTCCATACCTAAGCATCAACCAAGTGAACCTTAGTATATCTTTTCTTATATACAGAACCAGAACTCTTTATGGTATTCCAGCCATGGCCTAATTTGTACATTCCCTTTGGAATAAAGGCCAACATTTCATTTGCCTTGCCTATTACCTACTGTCTTTTGTGAATCATGTATGAAGACACCAAAATCCCTCTGTGCTGCATCTTTCTGCAATCTTTCCCACAATATAATAATTAAACAACATTTATGTCTTCTTTTCTTCCTGCCAAAGTGTGTAACCTCACATTTTTTATTATTTTCCATCGGCCAAGATTTTGCCCACTCCCCTCTGTAGACTCCTTGTGTCATTCTCACTACTTGCCTTCTCATCTATGTTTGTGTTATCCATAAATTTGTTCTGAGGAAGGATCACTGGATCCAAAACATTAACTCTGAATTCTCCTCAGAGATGCTGTAAGACCTGCTGAGCTTTTCCAGCAATTTCTGTTTGTGGATCCATGTCACTAACATATGTCGTAAATAATTAACTCCAGCACTGATGCTCATGTCATTCCACTGGTTACAGGTGGCCATCCTCAAAACACCCCTTTTATCCCAAATGTCTTCCATTAGTTAACCAATGCTCTATCCATGCTAATATACTACTCCCAGCACCATGTGCTCTTACCTTATCAACTTTCCTTATGTGTGGTACCTTATGTAATGCTTTTTAGAAATCTATCCTACCTGCTACTTCCTGAAAGAACTACTCGCCTGAGCACATTATAGGTTGCAAAATGCTTTGCTATTACTCCTTGATAACATTTTCCCGAAAAAAGATGTCAAGCTAAGCGGCTTATAGTTACCCCTCTTGTCTCTCCCCTCCCTTTTGAATGAGGATATTACATTGGCAATCCTCTGATCCACATGGACCTTTCCAGTAGACAAGGATTCTTGGATGATTACAACCAGCGCATTGACAATTACTGTAGATACAGCCTTCATCATAGGCTGCAACCCATTAGGTCCATGGGTCTTATCAGCCTTTAACCCCAGTAATACTTTAATGATAAAGGTAGTATTTATCTTCTTGCGCCTCGCCTCTTCACCTCAAACAAACACTGCTAACCTCTTCATTATTTAGTAAGTTTGGAATGCCATTCTATCATTTACGCTGGAGACTAACGCAAAATATTTGTTTAACTCCTCCACCATTTCCTGGATTGCCATTACTAGTTCCTCAGGCTCATTTGCTAAGGGCCAAATGTTCACTGATGCCTCTCTCCCTTTTTAGACATTTCAAGCAGCTTATACTGTTCATTTTTATTTTACTAGCCAGTCTATCCTCAGTTTATTTTTTCCTGCTCATGTTATTTTGGCCATCTTTTGCTGACAATTAAAACTTACCCCTTCCTCCAAATGACCACTGATCTTTGACACGTTATGTGATTTTATTGATACTGTCCATAACATCCTTTATTAATCATAGTTGGTTTATCCTCTTCCTAGAACACTCCTTCCTCACTAGGATGTTGCTGAGTCATGAACGTTGTTTTTTAAAAACGTCGGTCAATGTACATTAACAGTCTTTTTTGTTTTAAAACTAAACTCCTTTCTCAGTTTACTCCAGCTGACCCCACCTTAATTACATTAGTAAGCATAATATAGAACTCAAAACACACATAATAAAAATATACCTGCAATTGATGGAATTGTACTTTGCATCATTGAATTCAAGCTGCAATTATGTTCTTCTTCTATGCATTCCTACAAAAGGAAGACAGTCATATATTATCATTCCTTTACAAAGGCACTGGTTCGCCAATTCACGCTCTGCAAAAAGCTAAGGAGCAGTTCTAGCTTGGTGAAGCCAGTGGTCAGTTGTGCTTGAAACTAAGTACTATAGTAGAGGCACCAGAATCCAGAGGAGGATAAACTCAAGAAAGGAAAGTGAACAACCAGAATAGGAGCAGGCAATGAGGCAGTGCACAACAAAGCAGCAGTTTCAAGACCACACTGGCAAAAGTGAGCAACTAGAACCCCTTTAAACTTTAAAGAATTAAAGTTACATGAGAGTTGATTACCCACCATATCACAATGTCAGGGGGGGGGGGGGGAGGGGGTATGGAGGTGATAGTGAAGAGTTATCAAGAAGCCTATGAGATCTGAATTGATTACATTTGCTACTTGGTCCGTGCTGTGATTTGTTCAGTCAATATCAATCACCAATATTTGCTACTATAATCTGTGATGCTAGAATAAGTCGCATATGTATCGAAAAGTGTTTTACTATTCTAATGCTGCACAATGAAATTTACTGCTGTTTGTTAAAACAGTGGAGGGTGGCTATAATCTCTTAGTAAGTCTTATACATCTCTCATTTTGTCAAAATTGTTCCTTTGCTAGATTATAACATTATTTGGAAGTCTGGTCAGAAATCATAGCAGCACTAACACTGTTAGATTGTCATATATCTTAGTTGAACACAATTATTTTACTGGAATAATGTTCAGTCAAATATTTTCAATTGCCCTTTTTGAGCTAATATCAGAGACAAGTTTGAACACCATTAACTTTGAATGATCATTTATTGATTGAGAAAGGATTATTGTAATAGAAAAAGAAAAGTGACAGAGTGGACCAAACAGAATAAAGAATCATAGAATCCCTACAATGCTGGAACAGGTCCATTCAGTCCATCGAGTCCACACTGACTCTCCAAAGAGCAGCCCACCCAGACCCCTACTCTATCCCTGTAACCCCACATTTACCACGGCTAGCTCACATAACCTGCATAACCCTGGATACTACGGGACAGTTTTAGCATGGTCACTCCACATAACCTGTACATCTTTGTACTGTCAGAGGAAACTTCTTTAAGATGTATTTTCTCTTACTATTTTCTCCTTTATAACCATATACGTTCTTTGATATACTCTCACAGTAGCTTTGCAAATTTGGCCCAAATTTGATACTATATATTTCTTTCCTCCATGTTTCTTTTTCTGAGGATAAACATGATTCTAAAAGATTGTTGATCTGTAATTCTTGTGAAAAACAAGCATAATGTTGTACATGTTTGTGGGGCAGGGGTGGGAGAGAATTGTTAAGGATTTTAAAATCAATCACTAAGGATTTTCCAGCCAACTATTCCAAAAGCCCAAAATCTTTAGCAGTTGGTAACTGTAATGATCTGAACTTCTGACAAATTACCTTACAGTTCAAGATCTGATGTCATATACTATGCAAATTCTGACAAAAAGAAAATAATTCCTTTATTTTTGCTTTACCACCACTGCTACTTACATTTATAAAATTTCTGCATGGTCTTATGTAAAATATATTAGTAAACTATGCTGGACAGTAGCAGGGGAAAAACAGCGGTTTTTCCAAAGTACATCAGTATCACCCTGTCTTCTACTCACCCAATAGCCACACCTCGTCAACAACTGTCAAAACATTTTTTAAAAAGCAGTGAAACTGATCAAGTTACTGCTAGAATGTGGACCAGAACACTCCACTTTGCAGCAGTGATCTGTATTTTGCTGCAGACTAGCAATCTGACTCACGATCGCAGCTATGACACACATATTGTGGATTTGCAACTAAATTCCACCTTGAGGATATTGTCAGGAATGCTTAAATCCATTCCCCATGATGACACCACACTTTGTGTGACCGAAAAGGTCATGAGCAATACTGACTTTCCCACTTACAAAGATTTGAAAAATCTTCCAAACAAGTGCTTAAAATCATACAGTCCATTCTGTAGCTGCAGCATTTAATATTCATCCAGAATATTCATCCTGTTAGCATCAGCCCACTATCCTGATAGACAGTAATCAATTTCTCAACTCAGGCCCAGCAGCTGAGATCCCAGGGCTGAACCCTAATGAATCTTCCCACATGTGGGCAGCAGTCCCAACTCCATTGGTTAAAGATGGGAAAGGATGTGATTGCAGCTATGAATTCCAAACCATGACACACACTGCATCAATGATCTGGCTAAGAACCAATGAAAGAGGCACCTCCTTTTACAATTCACCATTGAAGGAGTCAGTCAGATGGATAACCAAACTAGACAATCCATTGCAAGATTCTGTCATCATACTATAGTTGCATGGTGAAAACTACACCAACCATAGATGTGATCTATATGGACTCAATTAAGGTGTTCGACAAGGTTCCCCATGGGAGACTAGTTAGCAAGGTTAGATCTCATGGAATACAGGGAGAACTCGCCATTTGGATACAGAACTGGCTTAGTGGTAGAAGACAGAGGGTGGTGGTGGAGGGTTGTTTTTCAGACTGGAGGCCTGTGACCAGTGGAGTGCCATAGGGATCGGTTCTGGATCCTCTACTTTGTCATTTACATAAATGATTTGGATGCGAGCATAAGAGGTACAGTTAGTAAGTTTGCAGATGACACCAAAATTGGAGGTGTAGTGGACAGCGAAGAGGGTTACCTCAGATTACAACAGGATCTTGACCAGATGGGCCAATGGGCTGAGAAGTGGCAGATAGAGCTTAATTCAGATAAATGTAAGGTGCTGCATTTTGGCAAATCAAATCTTAGCAGGACTTATACACTTAATAGTAAGGTTTTAGCGAGTGTTGTTGAACAAAGATCTTGGAGTGCAGGTTCATAGCTCCTTGAAAGTGAAGACGCAGGTAGATAGGTTAGTGAAGAAGGCGTGTGGTATGCTTTCCTTTATTGGTCACAGTATTGAGTACAGGAGTTGGGAGATAATTTTGCAGCTGTACAGGACATTGGTTAGGTCACTTTTGGAATATTGTGTGCAATTCTGGTCTCCTTCCTATCGGAAAGATATTGTGAAACTTGAAAGGGTTCAGAGAAGATTTACAAGAATGTTGCCAGGGTTGGAGGATTTGAGCTATAGGGAGAGGTTGGATAGGCTGGAGCTGTTTTCTCTAGAGCGCAGAGACTGAGGGTTGACCTTATAGTGGTTTATAAAATCATGAGGGGCATGGATAGGATAAACAGACAAAGTCTTTTCCCTGGGGTGGGGGAGTCCAGAACTAGAGGGCATAGGTTTAGGGTGAGAGGGGAAAGATATAAAAGAGACCTACGGGGCAACTTTTTCATGCAGAGGGTGGTATGTGTACGGAACAAGTTGCCAGAGGAAGTGGTGGAGGCTGGTACAATTGCAACATTTAAAAGGCATGTGGATGGTATATGAATAGGAAGGGTTTGGAGTGATACGGTGCTGGCAGGTGGGACTAGATTGGGTTGGGATATCTGGTCGACATGAACGAGTTGGACCGAAGGATCTATTTCAGTGCTGTACACCTCTATGACTCTTTGTCTCTGAGAAGGGAAATAAAAGACACGCATATCCAATATGAAGAAATGATTTGATTAATTTCTAAACCCAGTCTCCTCTCCAGATCTGTACACCTGCACCGCAAGACCAGTCACATATCTCCACTTGTGTTTAATGATCCTCGGACTCTGAATTCTTAGGTAAGTAACTGCTTAAGGGACGTCCCTAATGTTTTGTTTTGGGTAATGACATAATGCTGATATATTCACTAATATTGATGTTTTCATTTTAACATCTTTTAACACAGACTTCCTGAAATCTACACATAACCTCTTCCCTGGGGCTTCTAGTCCCTGCCTCAGTCTAGAAGTCCTTCCTCCCTTGGCACCAGTTCCTCTACTCCATCTTTACTTATCAAGTCCCCAGTGCCTTTGTGAACGTCAAGAACTTCAGCTGCTTTGCCAACCCTGCCCTGGCTCCAGACTTCTTGCATGGCCCAGCTGTCACCCCAGTTTGTGCTTCTGCGTGTTCTTTTTTAAACTTAGCCCTGGATTTGTTCTTCAGTTGGTTCCCACTCCTTGATGCAACCTTCTACTCTCCGTTGAAGTCATGGGCTCCATCTCATGGTAGAAATTAGTTGGTGCGGGTTATCCTGGCCGACTGCAGTAAACCTGCACTGAACAATGTTTACCATCAGATGGAGCCTGGGCAATCAAAGTACAGTTAACTATTAGTGAATAACTATCTTCAACAATAATGCGCCACACTTCATAATATTTTTGTAATACTTATTTGATTCAATTTATTTTGCTAGTTATTTCAGCTGGAAATGCAATTTCTTTTTATTAAGCGAAGAATACTCCTTTTCAAAATTCTGTTTTAGACTCCAGAAGCATTAGCTAGTTTAACGTAAAACTTTAGGATTCCTTTTGTAAACCACTTTTACTTCTGCCGATATTTTGATATTTTTAACTGCGTTCACAAATCAACTCTCCAGCCCCTGCTTGGTGTCTGTGCTATCATTTGTGGAACATTTAAGAAGTTAATCAGGGTGGGATATCGGTAATTTGGCTTGGCAGACATGTGCATAATAACTTTTATTCAACTAGAAAAACAAAGTATGACTATAAACCTTTGGCTGTGATGAAATGGTAAGTTCCCAATTTAACTACTAAATTAAAATGAACAGAACAGTACATATCATATGCAAACATACAAGGTGGGCTGCGGAAGATAACACAGTTGGAAGTGACCAAGCTTAACATTAATAAGTAGTTAACTTGTAGAATAGCTATCTACTTTTTTCTGGCATTATCCAAATTCAAAAGTCAAAAGAATGCACGGAAATGAACATAGAACTATATACATCTAAGCCATGTTGACAGAGCAACTAATCTGTGAATCTGCGGAAATGGTCAAGTAATAGTGCTAAACACTAGTGTTCCAGACCAATGCCAATTAATCACATTCCTCTTCTAGTTGTCATGCTCCACTCTGCTTCTTTTGCCTCTCAGCTGTCCTTCTCCACAACTGCACCTTCCTTGATCTCCTTTCCAACTCACCATTACTTTACAGCAAACATCTTCTGCGACAAATCACCCAAAGTTCAAAATCTTTTCTCAATCTGAATTTTGATTCTTTTTAATATTCAGTTGTGGGATGTGCATGTTGCTGGCTGGCCAGCACTTATTGCCCATCCTTAATTGACCTTGAGAAGGTGGGGATGAGCTGCCTTCTTGAATTGTTGCAGTCCTCATGCTGTATATTGACCCAAAATGTCATTATGGTGGAAATTCCAGGATTTTGAACCCACAAAAGGTGAAGGAATAGTGATATATTTCCAAGTCAGGACAGTGACTACCTTGGAGAGGAACTTGAAGTTGGTGTTCCATACATCTACTGCCCTGGTCCTCAGAGATGAAAGTGGTTTTGGGTTTGGAAGGTGCTGCCTCGTCATCTTCAGGGAATTTCTGCAATGCATCTTGTAGATAGTACACACCGCTGTTCCCGAGTGTCGGTTGGGGAGGGAATGGATGCTTGTAGATGTGCTGCCAGTCAAGCGACTGCTTTGTCCTGGACGGCTTCAAGCTTCTTGAGTATTGTTGGAGCTGAACCCAACCAGGCAAGTGGGGTGTATTCCATCACACCCCTGACTTGTGCCTTGTAGTTGGTAGTCAGGCGACGAGTTTTTGGATGCAATATTCCTGGCCTCTGGCCTGCTCTTGTAGGCTCCACATTTAAATGGAGAGTCCAGTTGAGCTTCTGGTCAACGATAACCTCTAGGGAGGTTGACAGTGCTAGATTCGGTGATAGCAACACCACTGAATGTCAAGGGGCAGGGATTGGATAGGCTCTTAATAGAGACAGTCATTGCCTGGCATTTGTGTGGCACAAATATTTGCAAATTTTCAGCCCAATCCTGGATATTATCCAGATTTCATTGCATTTGAACATAAACTGCTTTAGTATCTGAGGAGTCACAAATGGTGCTGACTATTCTGCAATTATAGGTAAACATCTCCACTTTGGACTTTATGATGAAAGGGAGGTCTTTGATGAAGCAGTTGAAGATGCTTGGGCCTGGAACACTACCCTGTGGAGCTCCTGCAGATGTGCTGGAGCTAAGATGCCTGACCTCCTACAGCCACAAACATCTTCCAATTTGCCAAATATGTGTATAACCAGACTTTGTGCCTTTTAGCATTCACAATCACAGTTGAATTGCATGATCCATTATGCATTCTTTATGAATTTAGATATTCTTCAGTCTTGTCCTTAATGTCTTAAAGGTGTCAGTTATGGCTCGGTGGTAGTAGTCTTTTCTGAGAAGTGAGAGTTCAAGCCTCATTCCACGTGCTTAAGTCCACTAAAAGCAAGTCATTTTAGTGCAGTACTGAGAAATGTTGCATGTTTCTTGGACTCACTTTGTTGGACATAAAAGATCTCCAAGTAATAGCTTAAAGAAAACTAGTGTTCTGGCCAATATTTATCACTCAATCAACATAATTACAATATTATCTCATTCCTGTGTATGAAAATACTTTTTTAAAAAAATGCAGCAGTTAATTTTCACAATGTGCAGGGAGTACACTTGAAAATACACCATTTAAATGGCTATAAAGATATTTGCGATATCCTGAGATTGCAAAGGATCTAACATAAATATTGATTTGATCTCAGTCCAGATCACCAAACTTATGTGTGATCTGGCTAAGGACCAGAATCTTCTAGCTTTGAAGTAGACACAGAAAGAGATTCAGGGATTTATTAAGAGAATAAAGTCTCAAGATTCCAGAATTTGGAACAAAACAATAAACTTTACAATACAAAGTAGAACAGTAATACAATTCACATGTGCACCTTATTTCTAACACGCAGAATAAATGTGAGATTAACATGGGTAATAGACTGCAATCAAACACCGTACAGCACACATCAAGTAACAAATGTGATAAAGACAGATCACTATGGATTTTGGAGCAATTCTCTCCAGACTTTAAAACATTTTGGGTCATCAAATCTCACAATCTCACTAAGAATCACAATTCGTCACTTTCTCCAATCTGGCTTTGAAAATCCCTGTCACAAGCTGCTCTTAATGATTTTTCTTGTTCTGGTTTATTACCTGTTCTCCCAGGACTCAAACTGTAGTGCAGTGGGAAGGGAGATTAAGGACAGCGTAATTATAGAGTCATATAGCCCAAAAACAGACACTCGGTATAACTAGTCTGTGCCGACCAGACAACCGAATCTGGCAGGATCCCATTTGTCAGCATTTGGTCTATATCCCTTGAAACCCTTCAATTCAGATACTTTTTAGAAGTTGTAATTGTACCCACCTTCACCACTTTCTCTGGTAGCTTGTTCCAAACAGGCACCACCCTCTATGTGAAAAGGTTACCCCACAGGTCCTTTTTAAATCTTGCCCCTCTCTCATTAAATCTATGCCCTCCTGTTTTAGACTCAAGTTTGGAAGTTTGGATAAAAACCTTAGCTATTCATCCTATCCATGTCCCTCATGATTTTATAAACCTCTAAAGTCACCTCTCAGTCTCCGACACTCCAAGGAAAAGAGCCCCAGTCTATTCAGACTCTCCCGGCAGCTCAAACCCTATAAACATCCCTATAAACATTGGTTGCCAACACTCCCCAGAGCCCTACCATTAAGTGTATACGTTCTGTACTGATTTGCCTTATCAAAATGCAAAACCTCACATTTATCAAAATTAAACTCCACCTGCCACTCCTTGACCCATCTGATCAAGGTCCCATTGAACTCTTGAGATAATCCTCTTTGCTGTCCACTACACCACCTTTTTGGTGTCATCTGCAAATTTACTAACCATCATCCTATATTCAGATCCAAATCATTTATATAAAATGACAAAAAACAGTCAGCACCGATCCTTGGCACACTGCTCGTCACAGGCCTCCAAACCGCAAAGCAACCCTCTACCACCACCCTGTCGCTTACCTTCAAGCCAATTTTGTATCCAATTAATTACCTCTCCCTAGATCCCATGTGATCTAACCTTACTAACCAGTGTATCATATGGAACCCTGTCAAATGCTTTACTGAAGTCTATATAGACAGCATCTATATCTCTGCCTTTTTGTCAGCTCGTCAAAAAACTCAATCAAATTAATGAGACATAATTTCCCCCACACACAGCTGAGGAAGATGACAGACAAAAGAAACAGAGTGGAGCATGACAATTAGAGCAGAACAAACATAACTCGAGCTCTTCAACAACAGATAGCTTCATCAAATCCGTTGAATTTGGTTGAGTAACAGTACCACTTCAAATTTATCTTTCTTCCACTATTCTTCCATCACTTTACCTTTTTTTTGTTAAACTCTTCAATTCTTACACTATTCTCTTGAAGTCTTTATAGCTATTTTGTTCCTACTCTATTCCAAGTATACTTTGCACAGCCTGACCCATGATCTCCAATTTCTGTATTTGAAGTTGTCAGAGGGCCCTAACTCTATGTCGTGAAGATCTTTTTTGTCATCCCATTATACTTTGAATACTAATTTCTTCATACAGAAGTCTTCAAATAAATTGTGATAACTAGTGGGATATTAGCCCCTTTCTTCTGTGATAAGCATTGGTCAAAAAACTGCACACCATTTTGGCATATGGAAGTTATGTTATTTTAATAAAACACTGCTCAAATGTTTTGCTGAAAGAGAAGTTGTTCTGACAAAACATTTTCCATCAGTTTTCCTGAAAAACTAAAATGAAATTTGTCAATAGACTATGGCAGGTTTCAACAATGCCCAGAATACTTCTGCAGTCATGATTAACTAATATCACTGTCACTCAGATTATCCCCATGACAACATGCCAATTGAAGCTGAAGAAAGTAAATTGTTACCTCAGCTAATATAAGGTACATAACAGCTGCTGTTATTGGAGACATAGCTTCGGGATTTAATCTACCAACGCAACTGTTAAAAAGCTGCATGTCGCTTCAATAAACTGGGATATTGCCTACAACTTCAATTAGTGGTGTTCTGAAATCCATGGTTGACTGAAAAAGCATTTTTAGTTGTGTAAAATGAGATGGATTTGGCATTTGTCAAAGTGTCAGAAGATGTTTTCCATTTGCAAAAGGTTTCCTGTGTAATGATGGAAGAACATTGGAAACCTTGCCAACAACATATCTGGGCTTTATACTTTCAAACTCTCCTGACAAGCTGCAGTTGCTGGAGTTGCCAGTTCAAAAAAGCAAAATTTATGTTCAAAGTTCATGATTGGTCTCCTTTTCTGATTACAATGCAATTTAATGATGCCATCTAGCTGGGGAGTATAAAAATAATGGGTACAAGGAAGTACTTGACTTGGAAGTATAAGGCACAACTTAAGAAAACTGCAGATGACAAACTTGTAAATATTGTGATTAGAATAGTTCCTGTACTTCAAGAGGACATAAGCAGGCAGCATATAATTGAGTAGGAACAAGTGACGACCGCAAATGCTGGAGATCAGAGTCAAAAAGTGTGGTGCCGGAAAAGCACAGCAGGTCAGGTTGGATCACGAGCAGAAGAGTCGGCGTTTCAAGCATAAGCTCTTCATCAGGAATGTGGGGTGGGGGGGCCCCAAGGGGGTGAGAGATACCACTTGAACTTCCCCTCCCACTCTGCCAAGGACATACAAGTACCGGACCTCCTCCACTGCCAAATCCTAGCCACCTGACAACTGGAGGAAGAACACCTCATCTTCTGCATTGGCACCCTCCAACCACATGGAATCAATGTTGATATCACCAGTTTCCTCATCTTCCCTCCCCTCACCTCATCCAAGGTCCAACCCTCCAACTCGGCACCGCCCTCTTGAACTGTCCTACCTGTCCATCTTCCTTCCCACCTATCCGCTCTACCCGCCGCTCTGACCAATTACCATCAGCCCCCACCTTCATCTACCTATCGCATTCCTAGCTATGTTCCCCCAGCCAACCCCCCCCCCCCTCCCATTTATCTCTCAGCCCCCTTGCCCACTGCCCCCCCCCCACCCCACATTCCTGATGCTCAAAAT
>NC_057720.1:34191831-34198287 GCF_004010195.1 Chiloscyllium plagiosum | reverse complement strand
GCCCACTGCCCCCCCCCCACCCCCCATTCCCGCTGCTCAAAATATGGACTCATGTTCCTCAGGTACTGTGCTGCTGTGCTTTTCCAGTGCCACACTTTTTGACTCACACAGCATATGATGTTGAGTGCTGCGGTCATGATGTAAAGTCAGTGGGTGTAAAGTTATACATTTTGGTATGAAAAATGAAGACAAGGAATGAAATGAAGGATATAATTAGGTGAATTGACCATGCTAAATTGCCTGTAGTGTTAGGTGAAGGGGTAAATGTAGGAGAATGGGTCTGGGTGGGTTACGCTTCACCGGTTCAGTGTGGACTTGTTGGGCCGAAGGGCCTGTTTCCACACTATCTGATGTAATCTAATAATTGTAAATAGGATGTAGCTACAGTGATATCTAGGCTGTATGTACACAGATCATAGGACAGGTTGAGAAAGCAGATTTAAAAAAAAGGGGGATTCTGGGTTTTATAAGTAGAGGCAGAGAGAACAAAAAGCAAGGAAATTATGGCGAATCTTGGATTGGCTTCAACTGGAGTAGAATGTCTAATTCAACACACTTTAGGAAGGATATGAAGGCATAAGAGATGACATAGAAAAGATTTACAGGAATGGTTCCAGGAATGAAATACTTTAGATGGGGATTGGGGGAGTTGTTCTCCGTAGTGAAGGTAAAGAGGTTTGATGGAGATGTTCACAATCATGAGGATTCTGAACATAACAGACTATTCCTAGAGTTGAAGCATCAAGAACCAGAGAACACAAATTTCAAGAAAATAGCAAAGGAACTAAAGGTGACATGAGAGAATTTTTTTTTTATTTTAATACAATCAGTGGCTAATCTCTTGAATAGCTTCCCTGAAAATATGGTGGAAATAGATTCAATTGTAGACTTTCAAAAGGAAATTGGTTAATTATCTGAACAGAAATAAATATTGCAGGGCTATAGGAAAAAGGGAACGAAGTGGTATTAGCTAAATTTCTCTTGCATGGAGAACAGGGTCAATGACTTATGTGACTCTCCAGCATCGGCAGTCCTCACTATCTCCTGATCAGTGACTTCTTCACAGGTTGTAAATATTCTATGATTTTATCAGAAAAGCATTAGAGTTTCCCACAAATGTATACTGATGGATTTCAAACACGTTGCAATTTTACTGAGACTTTCTGTTTCTAGGAATATAGGGACAGGAGTAAGCCATTCAGCCCCTGGAGCCTATTCCAAAATTCAATGAGATTCTGGCTGATCTGTGGCCTAATTTCGTATACCTGCATTTGGTTCATATCCCTTAACAACTTTGTTTAACAAAACTTTATCTATCTCTGATAGAAACTTAACAACTGAACCTGTCACCACTGTCAATTGTGGAAGAGAGTTCCAGACATCGATTGTAGTTTCTGCTTTTGTTGTATCATAAATTAATATCTGTATTCCACCAACATTTGTAAAGGATAGTGCTAGCTAAACAGACACAATCTGCTAAAATCCTAGTCCTGATAATGAAAACCTTTAAACAGAATTCATCCCAAAGGTGGGTCTTGATTGCATATGGCTACCTCCTTTAGTAACTTGGTTCATTGTGGCTTATGGAATGTAATTGCTCTGAAATATACTCTTTCAAAAATAAAAAAATAATAGAGTTGAAGTCTCCCCAGGTGAAGTTAAAAAAGAACTGTGTATTTATGAACTCAGCACTCTTGCAACTATAAAACAACAGGCAATCAAAAGAAACCAGAACAAAATCTGCTGGAACAACCGAGTACAATGGGCAGCACCTGTGAAGAAAAAATGAAGTCAACATTTTGAGTTCAGTGACCGTTCTTCAGAACTGCAAGTAGCTAGGAAAAGATGATTTTTATGATGATGACAGGGGTGGGGTGAGGGAGGGTAAGTGGATAGGTGGAAGTAAAGATCAGGAGAGAAAGTAGGTTAGGCAGATAAAGGAATGGGTGATAGAGTAAACTTCAGAACTTTAATAACTGTTCACAGACTGAAAGCAGCAGCAATTACTCTGGAATAAACTATTAAGGAACAAGGACAAATGTATACATGAATTGAAAGCAATTAGCCACGTGTGGGAGGAGAAGGCAAAGCTACAGGAACAAAACTGTTTTAACAACTGCTTGATAAATAGGTGCCTTATGCCACAAAGACAATTGATTACTCTGCAGAAGTATTTAAGGAGTTAATCTTAATCTGTGTCTTGAAAAGGACAGTCAATGCCAAATGTAACAAGAAACAAAGGAACTACTTCTGATAAGGTGGCAAGCTACAGACTTGATGGTTCTCGAGGTGTAGTCAATAATTTGGATGAAAGAATCTAAAGGGTTATCAATAATGTTACGCCACAAACTTAGAATTCAATTCCGGAATCCTCAGAATAGAACTCTGGAAAACAACACTACACAAGGACATGTCCAGAGACTAGACACAGTTGGGAAGAATCATACTAAATTTCATCTTTAACCGGGTAATAATCAAGTTGTGTTGTGAGGCTTAAATTTCTTTACTGAGGGGTCTTATTTTGGTTGCTATATGTAATAACGTTTAAATAATTGTTTCAGTATTTGATTGCCTGTGATATTTCTTAATGAAAAGTTTTATACAATTATAGTGATCATGTTAAATTGACATTAAATATTAAATGTATTACCATGGATAATTACACTATGACTCAAATTACACATCAGCCCGTGTCCTAATTTCTGTGTTGAGTATTTTGTGGCCAAAGATTACATATCTGGCCCATGGGATTAAAGTGAAGCAAATTGAGCTGGATATGAAAGCACTATTGTTGTATTCATCCACTTATTCCAAATAAAGGTGTGATACTTGTGGAATTTCTTCCATCTTTTCCTTTCCCATCCCCAATATTCCATACTTGGAATGATTTAAAGAATCAATATTTACATCATTACTCATTATACTTGCCTTGAAAAAGTCAGTTGAGATACTTGAATGCTAAGAAATTGCAGCATGTTGCTGTGCAGAGGGACTTGGGTGCCCTTGTGCATGAAGGTTGGTCTGCAGGTGCAACAGGTAATAAAGGCGGAAAATGGAATTTTGTCCTTCATTGCTAAGGGAATTGAGTTTAAAAGCAGAAAGATTACATTACAGCTGTATAGGTTGCTGGTGAGGTCATACCTGGAATATGGTGTAAAGGTTTGGTCTCCTTACTTGAGAAAGGGTATACTGGCACGAGAAGGGACGCAGAGGAGGTTTAATAGGTTGATTTCGGAGTTGAGGGGGTTGGCTTTTGAGGAGAGACTGAGTAGACTAGGATTATATTCATTGGAATTTAGATGAATGAGGGAGGATCTCATAGAAACAAATAAAATTATGAAGGGAATAGATAAAAGTAGACAGGATGTTTCCACTGGCAGGTGAAACTAGGACAAGAGGGCGTAGCCTCAAACGTAGGGGGGGACACATATAGGATTGAATTGAGAAGAAACTTCTTCACCCAGAAGGTTGTGAATCTGTGGAATTCCCTGCCCAGTGAAGTAGTTGAAGCTTCCTCAGTAAATGTTTTTAAAGCTATAATAGATAATCTTTTGAACAGTAAAGGAATTAAGGGTCACAGAGAGAGGGCGGGTGAATGGAGCCGAGGTCACGAAAAGATCAGTCATGATCTGGTTGAATGGCGGAGCAGGCTCGAAGGGCCGGACGGTCTACTCCTGCTCCTAGTTCTTATGTTCTTCTTTTCATAACAGAAGCCATTAAAATTGTATTGTAATTTCTAGATTAAAGAAACACCATCTTGTAAAGTTCATGATGGAACTAATACAAGGACACAATCAATTTTTAAACTACTGATTTGCTAGTTCAAACATCTGAGTTTCATAATTTTAGACAATTGTTGAAGCTAAATTATGAAGAAAATATGTACATAATATATTTCCTGATTTGACATGCAGAATGGAGGAGAGAGTGAGAACTGCAGATGCTGGAGATCAAAGTCAAAGAGTGTGGTGCTGGAAAAGCACAGCTGGTCAGGCAGCATCCTAAGAGCTGGAGAATTGACGTTTCGTGAAAAGCCAATACACCTGCGCCTCGGATGCTGTCTGGCCAGCTTGATATGCAGAATATCATATTCCAGTCATATCTGTGAAGTGAATATGCAGGGTTCCTGGGTGATTGTAAAAATAGAGTTTGGGATAGTGTTGCTTTATTTACAGAAATTTCTGTATTTGCAAGTAACTAGTTCTACAGTAATACAGGAATGTCCAAATATAGGACTTTACTGAAAGTTAACTTTCTGTAAATTTGTGCAATTAGTATAGGCAATTCTACACCTTCAGGCAAACGTCACAGACAATGGAAATTTTTTTGGCTCTTGGCAAGCAAGGCCTTTGAGGTGAACTTAGAGCTCAATAAATCAGTATCATAGACTATGTAACTAATGAATTATATCAGACTCTTTAAGGCCATTTACCTGTAGGAACTGGATATGTTTCTCCAAAGTGTTGCATTCCTCTTGTAAAATAGATCTGGAGAAGATACATACATATCATTAAAACCCAAAAGAATTTATCAAAGTATCTAAACATGGAAGCTGAACTACTCAGATCCTCACTGATAGATGCAGTATAAACTGTCCAAATTATTTTGGATCACATCTACCAATGATGATTTGGAGATGCCGGTATTGGATTGGGGTGTATAAAATTAAAAATCACACAACACCAGGTTATAGTTCAACAGGTTTAATTGGAAGTACTAGCTTTCAGAGTGCCTGATTAAGGAGCAGCGCTCCGAAAGCTCGTGCTTCCAATTAAACCTGTTGAAAACAGAACTGAAGGCGTATTCCTGGTATAGGTCAGACAAAGGTGTTTTTTATTTGAACATTTAACACTGGCAGATATACAAGGCTCTGCTTTTATTATACTTTTGCTTGGAAACACTCTGATGACATTAAAGAATATTCTAAACAAGCAATGACTTTTGACACACACTGTTGTAATTCAACAGATCAGAGTTTTATGGTGGTGTGTTACTGTCTGTAGTCAATAACAGTGCTACATTCAGAGTGTCTGAAGATCATAGTATTAAACCCCAATCCAAAGGCCTACACCCATAATCCAAGCTCGCACATCTGTACACTGCTGATGTTGTGATGTACTGTTGAAGGTACCATCTTTCAGATGAGATACTAAACTGAAGTGCCACCTGCCCTTTCAGATGCACACAAGAGATTCCAGGGAGTTGTTCTCAGATGAGGATGATAGTTCTCCAATTATCTTCACCAATATTTAAAACTGTTAACGAGTACCACAACAAAATAATTCAACATTTATCTCATTCCTTCTTCTGAAATTTTGCTGCAAATAAATTAGCAGTCATCTTTGCAGACATAGTAATAGTCACAACACTCCATTAGATGTAAAGCACTTTGGAATGCCTTAAAGATTGACTATAGATGTCCTAAAAATGCCTCTGCATAATTTGCATTTATTTCCCTCTTGCCCTCAAAGACGATGACCTAGAGTTCGTACCCAGCTGACAGACTAGGAATGAGGCTGCTCCACACTCAATGTACTGGCAGGCTTAATTAGACACAACAAGACTTCAGCCCCTCAATGGAAACAGCCCTCTGGATCTGATCAATCTAATTGACCAACTGCTCCAGCAGAGTTTGTAGTGACACTGCAAGAACTGCAATAAGTCCTAGAGCAAAAGCCCCAAAACATTCCTTTGGTGGCCTTTGTTTTTGTCCCATTCTGTGGGATCTACTATTCTTTACATTTTTATAAGCCCTTTGATTTAATTTTATGGTGTCCCACCCCTTACCTCCTCTGATGCCCAGGGCTGTATTTCTTTTTTGAGGTGGAACTTTTCCTTCTTATGGGTACAAACTGCTTCTGAATAACTAAATGTTACTTTGTACACCCTCCATTGTTCCCAGGTTTATCTATTAGCAGAACTTTCCAGTTTACGGTGGACAGTCTCTGCCACATCGGCAAAAGTGAGGACTGCGGATGCTGGAGGCCAGAGTCAAGAGTGTGGGGCTGGAAAAGCACAGCAGGTTAGGCAATTTTCAAGAAGCAGGAGAATTGACATTTCGCGTAAAAGTCCTTCATCAGGAATCGGGCTTTTGCCCAAAAGGTCGATTCTCCTACTCCTCGGATTCTGCTGTGCTTTTCCAGAATCACACACTCGACTGGAGACTCTGTCTCATCTCATCCCATTGAAGTCTGCCTTACTTAAATCCAAAATTCTAGTATCCAATCTTTACTTATCTCTTACAAACACTACATGAAACTTGATCATGTTATGATAACTATAACATAAGAGTGGCTGTTCAAGCTTACGTTGACCTTCATTTGAGGTCTGTTATTTTGCAGGCCTGTGATTTTAATTTTCTGAACCATTCGAGTCTTGGTCGGCAACACTCAATGTGAGGTCTGCAGATGCTGGAGATCAGAGCTGAAAATGTGTTGCTGGAAAAGCGCAGCAGGT
>NC_057720.1:34189969-34191781 GCF_004010195.1 Chiloscyllium plagiosum | reverse complement strand
CTTTCCTCATTCCTGAAGAAGGGCTTATGCCCGAAACGTCGATTCTCCTGTTCCCTGGATGCTGCCTGACCTGCTGCACTTTTCCAGCAACACATTTTCAACACTCAATGTGAGCCTCATTTTAGAACAGCTCCTTTGTCGTTAAAACAGGATTTCTACCCTGAATTCCCTTTAGAATCTGGCACTTAAATTTACAGTTTGCATTCCTTTGATGAGTCTAGAAATTCAGTGCAATCCAGATGGTAGCTATTACACTTGGAAACTGTCAATGTAATAAGATTAAAAGACAGCAGTTGGTTTTCTCTTATGGACGACAATGTACTTGAAAGTATACTCAGTTTTTTGCAGATGTTTTACTGAATCAAAGGAACATTCTTAACATTGCCAATATGTTAAATTCAATATGAATAATAAGGATTGGTAATGTAACAGAGTAACAGTGCAACTCAGGAATTTCCACGAAATAAAGAACAAATTGATGGAAGTACACGTCTTTTGGTCAGTTGTAAGTTTGGACAGTCACAAAACAATTTTATATGATTTTAATTATGAATACATAACATACAAGTGCTGATAATAAATTAAACAGTAAAGTGGCTTTTTTGTTCAAGGAAGTTATGCAATATGGGATGTGTGGACAATGGAAAATTCACACTGGTATAGTATGAGATGCTTTTCTGAAGTTGGTGCAGTTAGAGGTATTTCATCATGCATTTAGCAAATGTTGTAGCTATCTTTTGTGTCAGTTATATGATTTTATATGTAGAAATTTGAAACAAAATTATAAAATAGTTATATCACTGCACGAGGCCATTTTGACGATTAAACTTGTGCTAAAGAGTAACACTCCCTTGTCTTTTTCCTGTAGCTCTGCAAATTCTCCTTGGATGATTATTCAATTTCCTTTTGATAGCCAACCTCTCAGGCAGATATGAACCGTGGTTGCTTTAAACAAACTGATCTCATACTGTCATCTGTATTATTGCCAATCACCTTAAATCTACATGCTTGGGTTCTCAACCCTGGCATTATAGAGTCATAGAGATGTACAGCATGGAAACAGACCCTTCAGTCCAACCCGTTCATGCCGACCAGATATCCCAACCCAATCTAGTCCCACCTGCCAGCACCGGGCCCATATCCCTCCAAACCTTTCCTATTATTATACCCATCCAGATGCCTTTTAAATGTTGCAACTGTACCAGCCTCCACCACCTCCTCTGGCAGCTCATTCCATACACGTACCGCCCTCTGCATGAAAAAGTTGCCCCTTCGGTCTCTTTTATATCTTTCCTCTCTCACCCTAAACCTATGCCCTCTAGCTCTGGACTCCCCCACCACAGGGAAATAACTTTGTCTATTCTTTGAACACTTCATCCACTTTACCAACACCTTCCACCCCGACCTCAAATTTACCTGGATCATCTCAGACTCCTCCCTCCCCTTCCTAGACCTCTCCATTTCTATCCCGGGCGACCGAATCAACACGGACATTTACTATAAACCGACCGACTCTCACAGCTACCTAGACTACACCTCCTCCCACCCTGCCCCCTGTAAAAACGCCACCCCATATTCACAATTCCTTTGTCTCCGCCGCATCTGCTCCCAGGAGGACCAGTTCCAATACCGAACAACCCAGATGGCCTCCTTCTTCAAAGACCGCAATTTCCCCCCTGACGTGATCGACAATACTCTCCACCGCATCTCCTCTACTTCCCACTCCTCCGCCCTTGAGCCCCGCCCCTCCAATCGCCACCAGGACAGAACCCCACTGGTCCTCACCTACCACCCCACCAACCTCCATATACA
>NC_057720.1:34187877-34189512 GCF_004010195.1 Chiloscyllium plagiosum | reverse complement strand
CACCCTACCTTTTATCTTCGCCTGCTGGACACACTTTCCTCATTCCTGAAGAAGGGCTCATGCCCAAAATGTCGATTCTCCTGCTCCTTGGATGCTGCCTGACCTGCTGCGCTTTTCCAGCAACACATTTTCAGCTCTGATCTCCAGCATCTGCAGTCCTCACTTTCTCCTATTCTTTGTATCTATCCTGCCTGGACCTCTCTTGAGTTTGAACACTTCTTACCAAGTTATTTCTCAACCATATCTTCTGAAGAGAATAATCCCAATCAAATTTATTAATGTAACTGAAGTATTCTTGAAACTATTCTCAGATCTATTTTCCACCTTGTTGAAACCATTCCGATCTCTCCCAAAGTGTAATGTTCAGAACTGATCACTATACTCTAGTTGAGTTTCAACTAGCATTTTATAACAAGTTCATCATAACTTTCCTGTTTTTGTACTCTTTATTAAATCAAGGATTTCATATACTTTTTAAAATCACGTTTTCAACTTGCCTGATCACTTTCAGAGCCAATAATTACTGATGGCATGAACACAATTCAGAGGAATGACCTAAGTTCAGGGAAGTAGAGTGCAAAAATAGCTTGGGTGGCCTCTAGGTAGCTTGATGACACTATGGCTTTAAGAGATGTATTCTGTCCTTTTTTTTTAAAAACGAAGAAAGATTGAAATTAGAGAAGCTGAACGGTCTGTTTCAAAGCCCTAAAGTAAACAGCTTGTGAGGCATTGGGGTTTATTTTTAAGGTTGCAACAAAAGCAGCCTGAATGGGGTCAAGCTCATACAGATCCAGGGTTTTTAGTTTTAGTTTCTCAGTAGACGTTGCTGGGATTCGGAAGCTGTAGTACATCTCTCCCTGCTGCTCTCTCTCAGTTTTCTCAATGTTTTTCCTCCTGTTCTGGAGAGTTGCTTGTGAGACAATCTATTTTACTGAACTTGCCTTTGCTAATGATGAGTCTAGATTAGAGAGGTGCTGGAAAAGCACAGCAGGTCAGGCAGCATCCAAGGAGCAGGAAAATCGACATTTCGGGCTTTGCTAATGATGTACTTATGGGATGGTACTATATTGGAACAGTTAATTAGTAGTCAATATAATCAACTATTTTTGATAGAGGTGCAGTTCATTCAATTTTAAAAAAATGTCTGTATTTTAACTGTAGTGTGTTTTGTTTAAAGTAGAGTAGTTTGGCCAATCAAATTGCATCTGGAAAACAGCATCTTGCACTTGCCTTTAAAATAAGAACAAGTTAGGGTCTAGACCATCTTCTGAATATATTTTGAGGGGGTTTGGTCTGGTCCATAACAGTAGCATTGATTATAATATGACTGAGGAGAAAGTGAGGTCTGCAGATGCTGGAGATCAGAGCTGGAAATGTGTTGCTGGAAAAGCGCAGCAGGTCAGGCAGCATCCAGGGAACAGGAGAATCGACGTTTCGGGCATAAGCCCTTCTTCAGGAATGGGGAAAGTTTGTCCAGCAGGCTAAGATAAAAGGTAGGGAGGAGGGACTTGGGGGAGGGGCGTCGGAAATGTGATAGGTGGGAAGAGGTCAAGGTGAGGGTGATAGATCAGACTGGGGTGGGGGCGGAGAGGGCGGGAAGAAGATTGCAGGTTAGGAAGGCGGTGCTGAATTCGA
>NC_057720.1:34170381-34187785 GCF_004010195.1 Chiloscyllium plagiosum | reverse complement strand
GATTCTCCTGTTCCCTGGATGCTGCCTGACCTGCTGCGCTTTTCCAGCAACACATTTCCAGCTATAATATGACTGAACTTCACGTTCAGTGTGCAAGAGTGAAGGGTAGGCCCAAGACTGATATTATACACTTACATAAAGATAATTCTTAGGGCATAAAAACAGAAGTAGCTAAAGTGAACCAGCAAATTAGGCCAAGAGGTAGGTTACAGGTGTGCAGTGGTAGATATTTAAGGGAATATTTTAAAATGCACAAAACAAATACACTCCAACAAAAAACTAAGGGGAGGGTACACCATGTGTACTAAACTATAAGTATTATGGCATTAAATTTAAAGAAAAAATACAATTGTCTGAAGATGGGGGACAGGTTGGATTAGACTTTTTTTTTGAAGAAAAGTAATGATTTCTAAAATGAGGAAAGGAAAAAATAAAGTACATGAGTTAGCAGAAATATAAAGATGAGCAGTGACAATTTTTATAGATTTTTTAAAAATACAGTAAGCATTGGTCCTGTTGAAAAATAGAAAGTCAGGAAATCACAGAAGAAATGAACAGGTCACTTATATCCTCTACAGTAAAGAACATTGCAAGTAACATCCCAGAAATATCTCTAAATCACAAAACGGGAGGGAGGAACTCAAGGACTTTGTGATAACGTGGGACAGGTATAAAATAGGAAATGAATGCAGTTTGAGGCATGTGTAGCACAGCAATCATGGATGACTTCAATCTGCATATAGACTAGGTAAACTAATTGAGCACAAAAGCTGTAAAGGACAAGTTTCTAGATGCCTTCGGGATGATTTTCTAGAGGCGCATTTTGAAGAGCCAATAAGAAAACTGTCCATTTTAGATATTGCACCTTATGATAAAAAGGGCTTATTATTAATTTTGTTTGTACAAGGGATGAGTGCCCACAATATGATAGTTTCAAACATAAAGTAAGATTTTGAGGTAGTCAAATCTGAAGCAAGTTAAAAGTTAAGAAAGCAAATTCTGAAAGCAAGAGGCACAAGGTGAGCGTTCTGAATTGGGAAAATACATTAAAAAGTAAGACTACACAGGCAATGGGCAGTCTTTAAATACAAACTGTTACAGCAATTATACATTCAGTCAAGCTACTAAAACACAAAACGTCAGATAACCAGGGCTGACAAAGGAAATTAAGGATTGTACAAAATTAAAAGAAAAGGCTTATAAAGATGCCAAAAATAGTAATAAATCTGAGGACTGGAAATGTTGTTAAAATAGTGAAAGAGGATCAAGAACCAATAAGGAAAGGAAGAACAGACTATGAACAACCTAGCAAAAAGCATAACAATAAACTATAAAATTGAACTGTAAAAGCTTACAGGTATGTAAAAAAAAGTGTCTGACAATTGTGGGTCATTAAAAGCAGAGTTGGAAGAATGTAAAATAGAGAAACAGCAGAGAAGCTAAATAGTTATTTTGTGTTTGTTTTCAGAAAGGAAGACACAAGATATCTCCCAGCATCAGACACCCAGAAGTGACTGAAGACACTGACAAGTTGAAGGAAATTAGTGTAAGAAGGTTGTAAACAAGAAAGTAATGAGGCTGAAAGTTGATAAATGCCCAAGACCTAACAGTCGATATCCCAGGGTGTTCAAGGAGATGGCTACAGAGATAGTTGATGCATTGGCAATCAACTTTCAAAATTCCATTGATTTTTGGAATGATTCTTGCAGACTGGAAGCTTGTAATTTTCATCCACTTTTTAAACAAAAGGAGCGAAAGGGAACTACAGATCCATCAGCCTTACATTAGTAGCTGGGAAAAGCTAGAATCTATCAAAAAATGACGTGAGTAATGTTGGATAAAAATGTTCGATTAGCATAAATTTATGAATGAAAATTATATTTGACAAATTTGTTGCAATTTGTTTTACAGATGTACTAACAAAATACATGGGTGTTGATGGTTTAATATATTTGGATTTTCAGAGGGCTTTTAATATGGGCCATGCACAGAAGGTTGCTTAGCAAAATTAAAACACATGGCACAGGATGAAATGTTTTGGCACAAATTGAGGATTAGCTAACAGACAGTAAACAGAGTGTAATAACTTCAAAGCTGGATTCTGCCAGTTAACTTATGTAACACAATTTAATACAACTATAACACTTACTTACAGAGTACTCTTTATTGCAAAAATATACTTATGTGCATAAAAATACTTATACAAGTATATACAGTATAAAGTGGCTGAAACCAGTTCTGTATGGACTTTGCAGGAAAAAAAGACAATGGAATTTGTCATTCCTCAGAGCTTCCATTTAGGTGTAAAACAAAGATATTTGCTGCTCATGCAAAATGACTATTTACATTCTTTTTAAGGCAGTGAGTGGGTCTTGAATCTTGGCAGACACTGGGTATGTTTTGCAGAAAGACTGAGTATATGGTCTTTCCCCACTGCGCCTTACCAACAGCTGCCCCAAGCTTCAGTCCATCCCTCAGGATGTAGTCCTGGACCTTGGAACATGCCAGTCAGCAACACCTTTTTTTGTTAAAACTTCACCTGGTTGAGGTCAACGCTTTGCTCTGGAAGAGCAACACATTTTGGGCAGACAAGAAGAGCGTTTTTAACCTTGTTGATGGTCCTTCAGGTGCAGTTGATGTTTGTCTCGGTGTGTCACAGAGAACAGCCCATTCAGCAGGGCCTTGGGTCAGGGAGCTACTCAGCATGAACCACAACAAAAACCACTGCATCTCACTCCAGAGCTTCTTTGCAAAGGCAAAAGAGATGTGTGCATGACAGTCTATTCCCAATAGCAATCACTTTGTGGGCAGTATGCAGCAGCGGAAGTATTCAGGCATACATGAAGGATCTGATGGGTACTGTCCTTCTTCCCAAGAGATGGAAATGTGTTGCTGGAAAAGCTGGAAAGTTCTGTCAATGAGGCATTCTGTCAAATGACTTTGGTAGTCTACTCCAGGAACCACCAGACAGGATCAACCCTCTTCTTTAACAACAGGGCCTTGAGGACATTACATGCTGACTACTGTCTGATGGACTTGTTGTCAAAAGTGTTTTCATTGACAAACTTGAGAGAGTACCTTACAAGTTCTTACATACCTAGCTCTCCCAAATCAACTTGTGGACGTACATGCCTTATCCAGATTCCCTTCTATCTCTGATTGGACTAGCATGTCATATGACCCTTCCTCAGTGCTCGAACTTAAAGGGGCCAACTACTACACAAAGAATAGGAATAGCTGGATCATTCTCATACAAGCGGAGAATGACTAATGGGGTACTGCAAAGATCAATAGATGTATCGATGAATTGGAAGTGGAAATATTCGTAAATTTGCAGATGATACAAAGCTAAGCAAGAATTCTTTGAGTGAGGAAGATATAAAATGTTTTCAGAAGGATTTGAACAGACTTAGTGATTGGGCAAGAACATGGCAAATGGAATTTAATGTGGAAAAACATAAGGTCATCCATTTGGTACAAAGAACAGATGCACAGACGACATCATAAATGGAGAGATGTTGGAAAGGGTAGGAATGCAAAGGAACTTAATTGACTGTCAGTAAATGACTGAAGTCTAACATGCAAGATCAAAAGCTGTAAGGAAGGCAAATGTAACATTGTTTGAATTGGGGAAGCAGAAGAGATCTTACCCAAAATTTGATGTTAACAACCCCAACTTGTGAGTTTTGGATGAGCTCTCAGGAAAGAAACATAAGGAGCACATTCTGAAGAGATGACAGGCTCTTTCATTCCTGGTGCAGAGAATGCTAACCCCCTCAAGAATCTTCTAAGCATCAGCGTGACATTCCACAAAACATCATCCAAAATGGGCGCAGTTTTAACAATAATACCTAAATGCCATAACTGGGACTTGCCTTTAATCATTTAGCAGTTATATGAAAAATGACAAAGACCATATTTTTCATCACTCACTGTGGCATTTTGATAATGTTTTTGTAAATATCAAAGATTTCCAAAAAATGTAATTGATACTCACTGCAAATGTGCCACAACTTCATCAATATTTCTGACATTAATCTTGCCTTTTATGGCATTTATATTATCCTTGTAGTTGGAATTGGAAAGGCCTGAAAGGCTAAAAGAGGAAGGAGTCAAAGTTAAGGAAAACATATTTCTGAAAATCTGTATATCTTTTCATAATAGTTCCTTACAAAAATCTTGATCTTACACAATTAGAATTATCTTAGCTGCTGTTTCCACCAAGTCTCTATAAAATACTGGGTGGAAATTTCCCCACTTTGGTGTGGCATGGGTAATGGTGAGGAAGATGGGAAAATGTGAGAGAACATAAATCAGATTCTGGATACGGAGAAATTTTCCCTTCAAGCTGTAAATGGTGAATCCAGAATCCTGTCTTGAGCAATGACTACTTTATTTCCATGCGTCTTATTAAAATCCCAATTCACCTTATTTATATGCCATTTCCAAATCTCCATCCTTTACTTAAAAACTAGACAGGGCAAATTCCCAACAAATAAATCAAAGCAGGTACCTGGTGGCTGCAGCTCACTGAATGTTTGCTACATCGTGTCAACTACAAAGAGATCTATTTGTACCTGTTCGTTACTCCTGTTAGCTATCCACTTTTCTATCTACGTCACTATTAATTAAAGTCTCTGAAAATAAGGCAACACTAAACGACCCCATGGATGTACTGTCAACTTGTGACATTTTACTGTAGCATAAGACTTGTTCAAGATTATAAAGAAATGCAAATATGCCAAATCAATAGCAGTAGTTCATGTTGGAGAAATAAAGCCAAATTCAATTGGTGATATCAGCTGACATTTTACTTTACTACCAAGATATTAAAAAGTCAAATCAGATGAAACTGCCTCTGCAACTGTGCATAGAATGTGTGAGACAGCTTATCTACCGCACATAACTAAAGGTCTAATTAGATCATTAATTTGCAAAATAGATTATGATGAATATCCATTTAGGAAGAATGATAATAGGCTGAACATAAAATCACAAGGATATGATCACTGCACCACATGGTCAGAAGATCAGGTCCATTTATCTTGGGCTTTCATAGCAGGAGTTCTTGAGAATGATTACATAGCACATTAGTAAATTTGAAGAAGGAAGACAGATGCTGCCATGATCAACAGAACATGGCTGACTGCAGACTGTGTTGAACATCACTGATTTAATCATTGACAATCTGTTATGAAGATGTGTGTGTGTACCTTTAAGAGAGGTAAAAGCAGCAGAACTACCGGACACAGCACCAAGTGTTCTCGATAAGGCAACAATGTAACACTGGGTCAATTAGTTCCTTGCCTGGAGACAAAAACAAATTTGAATTCAACCAATCAGTTGAAATTATACCCTGGAAAAATACCAATTTCCAATCAAGTTTCAATTGAGTATATCGACAATCTTAAAAGCCAATGTAAACAATCCAATGCTCTGGGGAATAAGACCAGGGGAAAGTTGAACAGTTGAGAGGAGGACTGCCAAGACCTAGCACATTACAGACTGCTTGAAAAGAATCGCTCATAAAAGTACTTTTTTGATCATTAACCTGTGACACAGAAATTCCTAACAAGGAGAAAAGACAACACGACAAGAACCTACAGCTGCCTGATTTTGAGATAAGTGTTGTTTTGTAAATCTTAATTGGGAGTTTTAGCGGACTAGAATTATGGAAGGAAAGATAAAAGGTAGGTTAGAGAAAGAAATTGTAAATAGTAGTTGGTTAATTATTCTGTTATATTTTAAGAAATAAAGTTGTTAACTTTTACGTTATATAGTTCTTGGCCACTCAAATTTTTTGGAGATTACTGCATAGGATAAATCTTTTCTGTGTTGCTGGTTTTAAATTAAACAGGAGAGTTTACCCAGTGTCATTACAGTTTGGGGGCTCAGGTCCGTGATTTGAACTGGTTTAGACAAATTTGAATAGATTTGGGGGCACAAAAAACTCCCAGCAGATTTAAACACTTACAGATCTTTAAATAAAACGTAGGTGAGACAATTTGTTTAATTTTGTTGACTTGTGGTCAATTAAATTAAAAGTGAAAGAAAGGCTCTTAAAATTGAAAATGAGGTTCTGGAATTTGAGGACGATTCTCAAATTTGCCAAGGAAGTTTTGAAGGAAAGAAAAAGGCCATACTTTTAGAATTAGCAAATAAGTTAGATTTGGGTTTAATCAAGGACAAAAGTTAAGCTGAAATTGTAAAGTTGAAACTTTATTGCTGGAACAGCACAGCAGGTCAGGCCTGACCTGCTGTGCTGTTCCAGCAATAAAGTTTCAACTTTGATCTCCAGCATCTGCAGACCTCACTTTCTCCCTGAAATTGTAAAGGGCTTACTCAAACACTTAGGTGTATCAGAGAAACAGACAAGTGCAGTAGAGATAGAAAGACAAATTATAATTGAGGAAAATGGAGTTAGAAGATAAACAAACAAACAGAGAAAGAGGGAAAGAGAAAGAGAAAGGAAAAAGAGAGAGAGAGGGTTCTAGGCTGAGCAAAGAGAGAAGAAAGGGAGAGAGAAAGAGATAGAAAATGTGAACTTAAGAAGTTGCAGCTTAGTCAGCAAAGTCAAGTTAATAGGATGGAGATTAAAAGAGAAGGTAGTGATATATATCAATATGTCAAAACTTTGCCACATTTTGATGAGAAAGATGTCGATGCTTACTTTATTTCATTTGAAAAATTGGCGAGGCAGATGGCGTGGTCCAAGGATTTATGGGTAAAGCTAGTTCAGACTAAATTGGTAAGCAGAGCGAATGAGCTATTTGCTGCACTGTCAGATGAGGTGTCAAGAAATGAATTGGTACCAGAAGCATATAGACAATTGTCCAGAAACACAAAGGAAGAACCAGGTCAGACTTAGGTTGAATCCTTTTGAATTCAACAGTCATTTTGATCGAGGGGTGCATGCTTTGAAAATATGACATTTGAGGCTGTCAGAGAGATTATTCTGCTGGAGGAGTTTAAAAACTCACTTCCAGAGATGGTAAGAATTCAGGTGGAGGAACAGAAAGGTCAGGAAATGAGAAGGGCTGCAGAATTAGCAGATGAGTGCATGCTGATGCATAAGACAAGCTTCCAGCCAGAATTTTGTCCTGTGAAGGATAGAAGTTGGGAGAAGGGGAGATCTTACACTACTAAACCAAGACTAGAGAGCACTGTTAAGATTTTACCACAGGACGGTGGAAAGGAGGTGAAAGGCCTCAGGTGTTTTCACTATGGTAAAGTGGGACACAAAGACACAGTGCTGTCATTAAAGAAAGGACGCTGTGGGAAAAGATGTGGTAAAAGAAGCTAAGCCAGTGGCAACAGTGAAGGTAGTAAAGGAGACCCCAAAAGCTGAGGAGCTGCAGGAGAGTGCACAGCCTAGGCAGGGGCTGGATATGAAGTTAGTACCCGACCTCTGCAAAGAATTCACCTCTGTGGATAAAGTTTACTCAAAGAACAGGGGAAGAAGGACAAGAAGTTATAAGTTTGAGAGATACAGGATCTAACCAGTCGCTGATAGTAAGGGATGAGCAAATATGCACTCTTTCTGATCTGTTGCCCAAGAGTGTGGTAATTTGTGGGACAGATGTACAGAAGTTTAGCA
This sequence comes from Chiloscyllium plagiosum, assembly GCF_004010195.1. Lineage (NCBI taxonomy): Eukaryota > Metazoa > Chordata > Chondrichthyes > Orectolobiformes > Hemiscylliidae > Chiloscyllium > Chiloscyllium plagiosum. The sequence continues at coordinate 34,180,188 of NC_057720.1, read as the reverse complement.
TTCCTCTATGTAAAATCACGTTGGCGTGCCAACTTAAGACTGGGCAAGTTAAAGTGGGAGTGATTGACAAGAGTGTCAGTTCCAGGAATTCAGTTTGTTCTTGGGAATGATTTGGCAGGATCAAAGGTGGAAGTGACACCCTTATTGTGGAGAAGCCCAAGGAAGACCAAGAAACTGAAGTTAAAACAGAAATATCGTGTTATTTTCCCAGGCTGTATGGCAACCAGATCCCACTATCATAAGTCACAGCACAAAGCAAAAAATAAAGAGAAAGATGAAAGAGTTGAGGTTCAGTTAGCGGATACCCTGTTTGATGTAATGGTGCAGGAAAAACCTGAACATGCAGAATCAGTCAGAAGTGTTTAGTCCTATAAAAAATATATATGTGGATGCCTACTCTGAAAAGGAGGCAGAGAATATTCTGGAGAGTTATTATCTGAAAGATAGAATCCTCAGATGAAGAGACCATGGCAGGTTAGTGCAGAGGAGAAATGGGCTGAAGTGCACCAGATTGTGTTGCTAACATACAGACAGGGACTGTTACGGGTAGCACATGAGCTACCCGTAGGAGGTCACCTGGGGTTATGAAAGACTCAGGCTAAGGTACAAAAAAAATTTTATTGCCCTGGAATGCACAAGGATGGGGTTAACTTTTGCTTACGTGCTATACATGCCAAATAGTAGGTAAGCCACAGGCAGTAATAAAACCAGCACCTTTGTTACCAGTTCCCGCATTTGAAGAACCTTTCACGCTGGTTATAATTGATTGTGTAGATCCCCTCCTGAGAACTAAAAGTGGGACCCCGTACTTGTTAACCATAATGGAGGTGTCTACCAGATTTCGGGAGGCAATTCCATTATGGAGTATCAAGGCAAAAACGGGTAGTAGAGGAGTTAATAGCTTTCTTCACACAGTATGGGCTACCCAGAGAAGTTCAGTCGGACTAAGGGTCAAATTTTACTGCACGTCTGTTTAAGGAAGTTATGAATAGCTTAGGCATGTAGCACTTTAAATCCAGTGCATATCATCCTGAATCCCAGGGAGCTTTAGAAAGGTGGCATCAGACCTCGTAGACCATGTTAAAAGCTTATTATGATTACCAAATGATTGGGATAAAGATATCCCATTCGTATTGTTTGCCATTAGAGATGTCCCAAACGTATCTACTCAGTTTCCTTCCTTTGAGTTAATATTTAGTCATGAAGTCAGAGGCTCTTTGAAACTAATTAAAGTAAAATTGACAGGACCAAAGTCGGAGATCTCACAATTAGATTATGTATCGGAGGTGAGGGAGAGATTCAATTGAGTAGGTGAGTTAGCTGAAGAGGGTACAGTGTAGAATGAAGCAGGTGGCAGATAAAAACTGAGACTCGGATGTTTTCCCCAAGAGAATATCGTGTTAGTACTGTTACTAATGATACTTGCTGTGTGAAAAAGATTTTTCTTAAAATACAATTGCTTCTTTTGCAAATCACTATAACCCGATGCAGTCTTGTTCTTGTTCCATTTACAAGCAGGAATAGTGTCTCCTCTCTATCTAGCCTGCTCATGATTTTGCAAACCTCTACCAAATCTTTTAGACTTCCCTTCAAAGAAAGTTCTTCAATCAAGCTTCATAACTGATTTTCATAATCCCTTGAATCAATGCAGGAAATAAGTTCTGCATCGCTCCAAAGCATTCACACTCTTTCTATGATGTTGTGCTGTTATGGCACCAAGACAGATAAACCAATTCAGGTAGGAGAAAGTGAGGACTGCAGATGCTGGAGTTCAGAGTTGAGAGTGTACTGCTGGAAAACCACAGCAGGTCAGGCAGCATCCGAGAAGCAGGAGAATCGACATTTCCGGCATAAGCACTTCATCAGTTTCCAGCACTACAGTCTCGACAGATGAGCCAAAACAGCTTTTTTACCTCTATATTTGCAACACAGTAAAATTGAACTGAAGATCCCTGAATAGTCACTCCATAGTTCCTAACCCAGACTTCACCAATAATTAATTTTCAGAGGCCAATTTTGTATCTTAAAACAAAAGACCTAATCTTATTAGATACACAAAAACTTTAGCCGAGAGAAAATTAAATAACACGTTAAGTTGATTATTGCCTGTGCTTTAAACCCAAAACATTTGTTTTCAGTCCCCATTTACAGAAAATACGGATAAAAAGTCAAGGATAAATAAAAGAAAGCAACAAAGCTAGTCAGATTACTGAAAATCGCTTTCAGAATGGGCTATTTCACAGGCATAAATATGGACTCCTTGCTGCTTATCTGATACCTTGATAAGGGTCACCATCTCAGTTCACAGGCAATGGCTACAATACTTAACTCCGCTCTCTAATCTTCAGGCTTCCAGAAGCTGATGTATCAGATTAGGCAGGAAGTTTTCAAATCTTCATGCTGTCGCAGTAGCAGCCCAGAACCATCTCTCAGAAAACAGTTTAAAGAAGAACCTTAATTCCAGTTCTTTCATGATAGAATGGTTGATTTTTCCTGAGGCCTCAATTACCATTCAACAACTGCTATCCGCTCAAACAGAATTGCCAAAACCACAATGCTCCTCCTGGGGATGCTGTGTCGTATGCTTAATCAGCCTATTAGCTTCCAGGTCTGACTTCACGAACAAACCAATATCACTTAAATTGTGAAATACTGCAATCTAGCGCACCGTGAACAATGCGGCATGAAGACCAATGTAACGGTAATCACATTAATGTTATCAAGTCTTCTGATACAACATTTCTTATACTAAACCACATCTAAAAGCAAGGCTTGTACACCTTTGTAAATATGGAAAGAACAGTTATCATCAGTCATACCTGGCTAGGAGGATATGGAACAGGGCAAACTGAACAGCAAATTAATATCACCAGGAGAAGTTTTGAACACACATTATTAAATGAACCCTTGGAATTTAATTCATCTCAAGCACAAATCATCAGTAAAATGTCACACTGTTGACAAAGTTCCTGTATGGTAGCCTAGTGGTAAGGTGTGAAATTAAGGTTAAAAGTACTATATGTTGTGGACTATAAGTAGAAAATAACAAATAACTTAGGGCTGTAAAACATTGAGGTTTTATATGTTGACTTCAAATGCCCAGGTGCAATATCATTGCCCACATCACAAGAACAAGATGTAATTCAATTATATTAGACATACAATTATAACACAATCATTGGAAAAATCCTGTAATATAGTATAATCTTACCAACCTTCCATTCTCATTTCTGTTGCTGGTTTCAAAGGTTCTTAGTCCCACCTGCTGGTCTATCAAATTCACTGTGTTTGCAGGATTATTCATGGTGTTTTGAACTTTATTTTGTCCCATTGCAAAACTGACGACATCAGGATTATAAGGTGCAAGTGCATCATTCTTATCCCTAAAGAAAAGAAATTGTATCAGCCATGACTCAGACATGGAAACCAGTCAGCCTATTACTATTCTAAATTTTACAAATGGTTGTGGTAATAGTAAAATAATATGGTTTATTCCAATCTCTATTTCTCCATACTTCTTTTCCATCTGTGTGAAATTCAAGCCCTTGGGAATCTCAAGCCCTTTTAAAAACAACAGATATCCAATTGGAAGCAATTTTACACTATGTATGTACCATGACCTACTGTAAGGTTGGAATAAACAGGAAAACTCATTATCTGTTGAGATATGTAAATTATATTCTTTAGATGGAAACCAACACGCTAATTAGTTGCAGTTTACAACACTTTTAATCACAAACTCTTTTCTCATAATAAAAACTGATCATGCTGTGGAATGTAGAAAATCTTTATATCTAATAACATCAAAAGATCCCGACAGGTATATCTTGGGTTAATGCAAAATTGGGTCAATGATCCTAAGCTTCATAAAGATAAAAATGATTACTCTACTCAAACCTGATCTTCAGAAGGGAAGTATGATATTTCTTTTCCCTATTTTAGAATCAATTTACAATCTCACACCAGGGGTCTGATTCCAGATTTACAAATATTAATACCATGGGATACAATAATTCCCATTCAATATTATTTCATTCAGAAGAGCTCGTCAATAAATTCTCTGTGAAGCTAGGTATGTACCAAACATAATACTATTAGATTAGATTAGATTAGATTACTTACAGTGTGGAAACAGGCCCTTCAGCCCAACAAGTCCACACCGACCCGCCGAAGCGCAACCCACCCATACCCCTACATTTACCCCTTTAACCTAACACTATGGGCAATTTAGCATGGCCAATTCACCTGACCCGCACATCTTTTGGACTGTGGGAGGAAACCGGAGCACCCGGAGAAAACCCATGCAGACACGGGGAGAATGTGCAAACTCCACACAGTCAGTCGCCTGAGTCGGGAATTGAACCCGGGTCTCTGGCGCTGTGAGGCAGCAGTGCTAACCACTGTGCCGCCGTGCCGCCCACAGCATTTTTATTAGCTTAAAAACAATTGTAATAAGAGGTCCTTCTACTCTACAGCCATGTTAAATGTTGACTCCAAATAGACAGGACAAATAGTTAAACAAACTATGAAAGGTTGGAAAGTGTACATGTGCAAAGGGACTTGGGTGCCCTAGACAATAAATCGCTGAAAGTGAATGTGCAAATGCAGCAAGCTATTAGGAAGGCTCAAGGAACGATAGCCTTGTTACAAGAGCAGTGAAATCTTGTTTCAGTTATATAAAAGCTTGGCCAGACTGCACCTGGAGTATTGCGTGAAGTTTTGATTTCCTTATCTCAGGAAAGATATTCAATTGGGAGGGAGTGCAACAAAGGTTTGCCAGCTTTTCTGCTAGGTTGGTAGACTGTCCACTGAACAGACAGCAGGCAAACTAGGCATATATTGTCTCGAGATTTTAAGATTGAACAGTGATCTCATTGAAGCTGACAAAATACTTAAAAAGGATACAGGGTAAATGCAAACAAGCACAATTTAAAAATAAGGGGAATCACATTTAGAACAGATACAAACAGCACTTTTATCTGAAAGGGTTGTGACCCTTTGGAATTTTCGAACCCAAAGGGTCATGGAAGCTCAGTCTTTCGAGTATATTTAAAGTGGAGGCTGATAGATTTCTGATTACAACTAGTGTAAAGGGTTATGGGGATAGTGCAGGTAAAAAGGTATTGAAGTGTTGGATCAGCCATGATCATATTCAATACCAATGCAGTCTCAACAGGTTGAATGGCCTACTCCTGTCCCTCTGTTTACTCAACATTCCACCCAAATTACTGATCACATCCTATAAATGCTCTCATTTTCAAAATTTATTACACAAACAACTTGCATATTGATACAATACCTTGACTGTAGTGAAACCCAAGGCTCACATCAATTCTATAAAATTAAACAGATACAATGACATAATTGTGCTAAAATCTGACTGAAACATTAACTTACAGTGCAGCAGAACAGATGGTAAGAATCTATCTCCATGACACATGCCAGCTTTAGTAAAATAAGCTGGAACATATCACCCTGAGGATAATTCTTATGTGGTACAGAATTTTTAGGAACTCGGTGACAATGATTTTGAGAAGGCATTTGATGAAGTGCCACATAAGGTTATTGTGGAAAATAAAAGCTCATGGCTTAGGGGCAACATATCAGCACATTTAAAGGTCTGGCTGGTTGGCAGAAAACAGACTGCGTGCATAAAGGGGCCTTTGCCTGATTGGAAGGAAGTGATGCGTGGAGTACAATAGGGTTCTTTGCTGGTGCCCCAAGAGTTTGGAATTTACATTGATTTGGCTAATACGTTGCAACATTTAAGAGGCATTTGATTGGGTATATGAATAGGAAGGGTTTGGAGGGATATGGGCCGGGTGCTGGCAGGTGGGACTAGATTGGGTTGGGATACCTAGTCGGCTTGGACAGGTTGGACTGAAGGGTCTGTTTCGGTGCTGTACATCCTTATGACTCTATGACTCTAAAAGATAAATGCATCAAAATGAGCATCCAAGTGTCTCAAAGCTGGTCCTTCTCTCAAAGTTACTGTGCCCTTGAGTTTTTTCCAGAGAGGGGTAATTGGCCAGGCTCCAACAAGGGCTGGGTTTTAAAGGTTTATTAGGGCCTGCTTTGTTTACCCCTAATATATAATGCTTCCAGCTGAAGGCTTTCATGTCTTAAAAACAGATATAATCAAAGGGGAGCAGCCAGCTAGCTGTGTAGCTGGGCTTTGTTTAGAATAGAATTAGTTCAGCAGCAGGGTGTGTGAAGAAAGGCTGCTGCCACTAAGTCCAGCCTGGTACTCTCTCTGGCTTAAAACCTGTAAGCCTTTGTTTGATTCTACCTTTTGTGCCAAGAGGGTGTTTATGGGGACTGATGCAAGTACGTTTGGAACAGCATCATAAAGTCAGGATAGTTGGTCAGGTTTTTGGATAGGATAATTAATCCAGTATTCTATTTTCTGTTCTTTGTATTTCATTCTGTAATCTCATAAATAAATTGTTTGTTTAAAACTTAGCAGTTGGACCAACTAAATCAGGAATATCCACTGTACACTTACCTGAAATAAATAGCAAAGTTACAGTCTGGGCTACCTGCTGGAAAATGCTTTGAGGGATCAGGCTTAGTCCATAACACATGTCAATGGCCTTTATTCAGATTATTGCTCCTGCACATCATGCAGACCAGCAAATGGGTGAAACGCTGACACTTTTGATCCTGCAAAGTGCCCAATCTACCCCAAATTGTTGTGAAAAGGCAAAGTATTTCAAAGATTTGAAGAACAAGTTAGGGAAGCTGTTTCATGCTGCTACTATTCTGGATAAGTGTTATTTCCATTAACAGAAGCTACAATTTGTCCAAAACGTCATTCTGACTACCATTTGATTGAGAACAACCTAATTTGACTCAACATCGAGTACCAGTGCCGGGTACCTAGGCTGTACATCCGAGTGATTGGATGAATGAGAAATAGGGTACTCATTGAGCAGGGTTCCCCTACTCTGCTTTAAGACCAAACCCCACTGAACCACACCGATACTCTAAAAGTAAGCAAGTGTTTAAGTAGGACCTTCGATGGACAGAATTACAGTTGAAACTGGAGTACCATGGTTTGGCAACCTTCCAAGGGTGTATCCCTCATTAGGTATGAATCTAGCAAGTAATGCAGCTAATAGCCCATGAGAACTGTTAAACTTAAATTTCTAGGAACACCTCCAAACAGAACTGGCATTAAGTGCTGGTACTGCAAACACTATTTAAAAGAAAAGTCAAACTTCCGGACCTCAGCAATTATCACAAGGCATGAAGTGATGGAAAGGAATAATAAGATGTCGAAGGAGCGAATGGATTTAAATGATTGCGGATTTCACATCAACATTATTCCACTTTCAATATTAAAACATACAGAATATCACCTCAATTTTTGTAGTCAGTTCTTTGATGACTGATGAGTACACCATCCCTGGGTCGCCATACCGGTCTACCTCCAGTCACACCCACCTGTCCCTGATCACAGGCCAAATTGTAATGACCTAGTCTGAGGGTTGTGACCACTCCTGGAAAATAAGGAGCCTTTCCAATCAAATCTGGAGACAGACAAGGCTGCCCCTTCTATCTGGCCTGGTTGTTTGTTCCATAGAATGTTTTGGCAAGTCCTTCAAGAATGATGCAGGCATAAGGGTGGCAATCCCAGGCTGTGGGGTGCAGGACAGAGCCTCCCCCCCCGTTTATGAATAATGTCGCCACTTTCTGCTCAAATCTGTTGGCGAGCAGACCAATGAGCATCAAAACAAGATCAATTGGCCTCAATGGCAAAAGGGAAATCACAGCAAGAGCGAGGCCATTTTCTTCGGGTGCTGAGCTAACTAGCTTTTTTCCTCTTCACCCTCAGGTCAGACTATCTGAAGGTGCTGACGATATGATTCAAGGGAGCACAATTAGCATTAAAAACTGAAAGGAGCAAGTAGTGATGGGCAAAACCAAACCTGGGCATTTACAAGTGATCATGCTTTGTCACTGTGAGCAAGAATCTGATCATCAGGTATAAGGGCCGCTCAGTGCAGTTGTCTGGTCCATTCCATACGCCTGTTCTATTGCGATTACTTAAATCAGCTTGCTCTACATTTCAAGGTCAAAAGTGAACTGTACTCTTAGGAACAAGATACATAAATATCACATTAAACTGGGAATATATTCTTGGCAAACAAACATGAAATGCCTCTAAAGTCACTAAGGATAGGTTGCCATGGAACATTCCCAGCAGTTGACTACATCATACCATCTAACCCCTGCAGAAACACTTGTGCTAGGTTTGACTCTGAGACCATCAGGCAGTGATCCACACGAAACATTGGAGAGGCCTTGATGGTAAAGGAAACAATAGACTTTCTCATATCATTCTCTTAACACACTGTCAAAATCTAATCAGACGGTTACGGAGTAGATAAAGGTCTACCAAATGGAGTAGGAGAACAGCGGCAGCAGCAACTCGAAGGGTGGAAGCTTGCACCAGGGGCCTGCCAGGAGCGGTGAGTCACTGATTTGTGCTTTTAAATTTGAAGTCAGAAAGCAAAGATTTCTGGGGAAGGAGGGACTTCTTATTTTTATTTCCATCCTGCTATATAAGTCAGTATCTTCTCAACCTGAGACCCTATCTTTGTAGGGCCTCCCACCCAACCACCTCCTCTAACCTTAAAGACCAAGGACATATCAGGTAAGCGTCTCTTTTTTACTTTGTGACTAAGGAACTAACAGGGATGGCAGTGTACGGAGAGCAATGTTCCTCCTGCATGATGTTTGAGGTCAGGGAAGCCATTATTGTCCCATCGAAGTACATTTGCAGGAAGTGCACCCGACTCTCACTCCACCAAGACAGTGTTAGGGAACTGGAGCGGGAGCTGGATGAACTTCGGATCATTCGGGAGGCAGAGGCTGTGATAGATAGGAGTTACAGAGAAGTAGTTACTCCTAAGCAAGAAGAAAGCTGGGTGACTGTTCGAAAGGGGAAAAAAGTGGAGGGATCCCCTGTGGTCATTCCCCTGAAAAACATGTATACCATTTTGGATATTGTTGAGGGGAACGACTTACCAGGGCAAGCAGTGGGGCCCAGGTCTCTAGCACAGAGCCTGTCCCTGTTGCACAGAAAAGGAGGGCAAGGAGGAGTGTGTTAGTCATTGGGGACTCAATAGTTAGAGGCTCAGATAGAAGGCTTCTTGGGAACGAACGAGACTCGCGGTTGGTGTGTTGCCTCCCAGTGCCAGGGTCCATGACATCTCGGATCGTATCTTTGGGGTCCTGAAGGGAGAGGGTGACCAGCCTCAAGTTGTTGTCCATGTAGGTACCAACGACATAGGTAGAAAGAGGGATAGGGATGTAAGGCAGGATTTCAGAGAGCTAGGGTGGAAGCTGAAAGCTAGAACAAACATCATTGTTATCTCTGGATTGTTACCCGTGCCACGTGATAGCGAGGCAAGGAATAAGGAGAGATATCAGCTAAACACGTGGCTGCAAGGATGGTCCAAGAGGGAGGATTTCAGGTTTTTGGATAATTGGGGCTCATTCTGGGGAAGGTGGGACTTGTACAAACAGGACGGTCTTCACTTGAACCAGAGGGACACTAATATCTTGGGCGGGAAATTTGCTGGTGCTATTCAGGTGGGTTTAAACTAGCTCAGCAGGGGGATGGGAACCGGAGGTGTAGTTGCAATGCACAGGAGGATGAGAGTAGGAAGGACAGGGACAAGATTTCAGGGTCACAGGAATGTGCTGGCAGTTAGCAAACTGGTTTGAAGTGTGTCAATTCAACACCAGAAATATCTGAAATAAGGTAGGTGAGCTTGCAGCATGGATAGGTACCTGGGA
>NC_057720.1:34137153-34168110 GCF_004010195.1 Chiloscyllium plagiosum | reverse complement strand
GGATCTTGAAGTCCATGTGCATAGATCCCTGAAAGTTGCCACCCAGGTGGATAGTGCTGTTAAGAAGGCATACGGTGTGTTACGTTTCATTGGTAGAGGGATTGAGTTCCGGAACCACAATATCATGCTGCAACTATACAAAACACTGGTGTGGCCACACTTGGAATATTGTGTACAGTTCTGGTCGCCCCATTATAGGAAAGATGTGGAAGCATTGGAAAAGGTGCTGAGGAGATTTACCAGGATGTTGCCTGGTCTGGAGGGAAGGTCTTATGAGGAAAGGCTCAGACACTTAGGTCTGTTCTCGTTGGAAAGAAGGTGGCTAAAGGGGGGCTTTGATAGAGACATACAAGATAATCAGAGGATTAGATAGGGTTGACAGTGAAATACTTTTTCCTAGGATGAGGATGTCAGCTTATATGAGAGGGCGTAACTACAAGTTGAGGGGTGATAGATTTAAGACAGATGTCAGAGGAAAGTTCTTTACGCAGAGAGTGGTAAGGGCATGGAATGCCCTGCCTGCCAATGTAGTCAACAGCCAATTAGGGAGATTTAAACAATCCTTAGATAAGCACATGGATGATTTTGGGATAGTGTTGGGGGGGGCGGGGGGCGAGCTGAGAATAGTTCACAGGTTGGCGCACATCGAGGGCCGAAGGGCCTGTTCTGTGCTGTATTGTTCGATGTTCTAACATGAAACTGTCTAGGTTGGCGCAACATCGAGGGCCGAAGGGCCTATTCTGTGCTGTATTGTTCGATGTTCTAACATGAAACTGTCTATCGTGGCATGATATATTAAAAATAAGCATATTAACTGAATGGCGAGAGGTTGCACAGCTCCTCAATGCAGTTTGAGCTTGGTGTCTTCATGAATGAATTACAGAAGATTAGTAAGCGGATAGAGCAAGTATTGAGGAAAGGTAATGGAACAAAGAACAAAGAAAATTTACAGCCCAGGACATAATGGAATGCTCCTATCTATTGCCAGAAGAATTAAATACAAAGGTTGGGAGGTTATGCTACAGTTATGCAGGGCACTGGTGAGACCACATTAGGAGTTCAGTGCACAATACTGGTCACATTATTTAAGAAAGGATACAAGTATGTTGAAAGTAATCCTGAGATTTACCAGACTTATATTTGGAATGAGCATGTTATCTAAAGAGGAAAAGATTAGATAAGCCAGGCTTGTAACCACTGGAATTTAGAAGAGCTAGAGGTGGTGTGATCGAAACGTACACAATCCTGACAGGTTGGATGTGGAGAGAATATCTCCTCTTATCGGAGAATCAAGATCTCAAAGTCTCTGCTTATATGAGAGGTCACACATTTAAAGTAGAGATTAAGCAAAATTTATTGACTCAGAGGATCAGAAGTCTGGAACTCTCTCTCTCTCTCTCTCTGAAAGGACAAAATAGTGGAAGCAGAATCTTTGAACAGTTATAAACCAAAGCTGAAAAGATTTTAGTTAAGCACAGATGTAAGAGGTATTCAGGGATAGGGAAAATGTGAAATTGAGGTTACAGTCAGATTGGCCATGATCTTTTTAAATGGGATAGCAGGCTCAAGGGTCTGAATGATGTGGTCTCAGTTCATTCAATCAGAAGTCACTTGGCAAATGTTTAACTACTAGAACTTTCAATCAAGCACCAAGATGCAGGTTGGATGTTGGTAAGAAAGCTGGCCTTGTAGGAAGGAAGGGTCTCTACATGCCCAGAGTCTCACATCCCTCCATATTTTGCCCTGAAAGTGGCTTTGGTGTGGAAGAGACAGTGTCCATCTCTTTTTGGAATGTGCCTTTGGAAAGAAGGTTGAGAGAGAGAAGGGGTGAATTTTGTTGCAGTGTGTTCAAAGTGGCTTCATGATGCTGTTCTCTATGCTCTACAGACTGTTGTCAGGGATGGACATTGGGATTAACATCAACTAGAGCTGGAGGACCATCAGCATATTGAAAAATGCATTTTGATCTTTGCAAAACTCACTGGACCTCCACTGCAAAGAGCTGTTCTTCACCTGTGTTGCAAGTTGGCACATTCCAAGATCCAAGACCAATGTTCTGAGGGATGCACTACAGATTGGAGCAGTTGCCAGAGAGGCACAGTGGGGAAAAGTCAGCACCTAAGTCCTATGAGTCATAATATACCAAGGGATGGAAACTGTATAAATCTTCAGACTGTATGCCGGACAAGGAATTGTGAATATCAAGGGTGCTGAAATTGTATTAAGGTATCTCAGAGAGGTACACGTGGTGTACCAAAAAGTTGATTATTTTGCACACGGTGAAATATTCAATTTGAAAAGCTTTGCTCATACACTGCCTGCCATGGAATCTATACTGCAAAAATCAAAGGCATTGCAATCACATTGAGACATCTAAAAGTGAACATGGTGGAAAGAAAATTGCATTTTATTACACTTGGTGGTTTTCAAGTCAAAAGTACTTGAAAATGTACTTCTAGAAATATAATGAATAAAGTGCATTCTTGGAGAAAACAGCAGGCCCAAAGTCACCACAGAAGATGCAAATGAGTTATCCTCTTTCTGTTCATGTGCTTTTTATTTGGTTACAACACGAATCAAGGTGCATGGTAGACATCCTCTTGGCTGCTCTTCTCTCTAGCAGCTATAATCACAATGATGTAGTGCAGAATTTGTCTCATTGTCTCTTCTGCTGACTCTTTGGAAAGCTATCTAGTTACTCTTAGGTCCCCTGCTTTTATAGAGACAACATTTCAGGACTTTAAGTATTCATCAACTTTTCCTTTCATAATTAGTATATTACACACAGATACTCTTCCAAATGATTGAGAATTGTAAACAAATTTTACTATTGCTAAAAAATGTTCCCTAGTGATGATTAGAAAGGGCAGCTAATTTTTTTTTTAAAAATCTATAAAATCAACATTCTTCTTAAATGATTTGCTTTTCTCAATAATAGAATAGTTACTATTAGCATCAGAAAAGAATACAGACAAACATAGGTGGTCATTTTCACACCCTCTCGAAGAGCTTTTTTGTTTCCCTCCCAAAATTATAGAGAGAAAGATATAAAAGAAAAACAGGTTTTAAATCTTGGGACAACCATCAAAGCAATTCCATATTATTAATCTTACAGTCTACATAAATAGTTTGATGTAAGCTTCTTGCTGCTAATTAAATTCAAAGGATTTAGACTGTAGTAATACTCAAAGGCAAATCAGTTCTTATGCAAATGAAACTAAACAACTAGGGAGCAATAGGTGTTTTTCAGTACTTCAAACCAAGGGGCTGGAAACTTGCTGAGAATTATAGAACAGAACAAATACAAGAAAGATCAAGCAAGAAGGTCAGATCTTTTATTTTTAAAATGTTGTTCAACTGCAGTGATATTGCGTTCCAGCTTACCTTATTCAATAAATAGACTGGGATTGTTTTCCTTGGAGCATCAGAGGCTGAGGGGTGACCTTAGAGAGATGTATAAAATCATAAGGGGCATGGATAGAGTAAATAGACAAGGTTTTTTTTTCCCCTGGGGTGGGGGAATCAAGAAAGAGAGGGGCACAGTTTAGGGTGAAAGAGATTTAAAAGGGACCTAAGGACAACCTTTTCACAGAGAGGGTGAAGAGGGTATGGATTGAGCTACCAGAGGAAGTAGTGGGGAGGCTGGTACAATTACAACATTTAAGAAGGCATCTGAATGGGTATATGAATAGGAAGGGTTTAGATGGATATAGGCCAAGTGGTGGCAAATGGGACTAGATTAATTTAGAATATCTGGTCAGCATGGACGAGTTGGACGGAAGGGTCTGTTTCTGAGTTGTACATCTCTATGACTCGGTGACAGAATAAAGAAATCTTGTGAGTACTCTACCTGCCCTCCTTTTGTGCTCTTTTTTGAACATCTAAAAGCAGAAATTGAATTTCTTGTCTAAGCAGATCTTTGATTGCAGGAGACTCTGGTAGGGCTGCACGTGAAGCTTGCAATTGAGAAACTGTCAATCGGGTTGCTCTCATCCCTTGCCATATTTCCATTAAAGTGGACACCTAAAATAGAGACCAACATACAAAGCTATAAACAAATGAACAAGTTGATTGCCGCACTGAATGAATAACTAGAAAATAATGGCTAGCCAAGAATGATGATACTTCACTGGGGCACACTATAAGTCTGTAACATATTAAGGAGTCACATAGCAATCTAAATTAGAGCAGTTTAACTCCAACAGTTTTTTTTGACAAGCTGATTTTATACGCAGACTGTAATACATATTTTAGGCTAAATTATTCCATGTAGTATGAAATTCTATTTTTTGAGTTTGATTAATTGATGCCATTTGAAAACAACGATTTTCAGTGGATTTCTGTGATCACGTCGAAAAGAAATGGGCTGTTAGAGACCAAATCAGCACTTCCCTTGCCCTCCCACACCCCAAACCCCACCAAAATATTTCATGGAGGTAGCCTAGACCCTAACTTTTACTTTATCTTAAAGGCAAGTGTAAGGTGCTGTGTTCCAGATACATATGATTAAATTGGTCCACAGCCAAGTTTAGAGTCATAGAGATGTATAGCTCGGATACAGACTCTTTGGTCCAACTTGTCCATGTTGACCAGATAGGCTAACTTCATCTCGATCCATTTGCCAGCACTTGGACCTTATCCCTCCAAACCCTTCTATTCATATAGCCACCCAGATGCCTTTTAAATACAGGGAAAACTAGTTATTTGGATACAGATTTGGCTCAAAGGTGGTAGTGGAGGGTTGTTTTTCAGACTGGAGACCTGTGACCAGTGGAGTGCCATAAGGATCAGTGCTGGGTTCACTACTTTTCATCATTTAAATAAATGATTGCGATGTGAGCAAAAGAGGTATAGTTAGTAAGTTTGCAGATAATACCAAATTGAAGGTGCAGTAGACAGCGAAGAAGGTTAGCTCAGATTACAACTGAATCTTAATCAGATGGGCCAATGATCTGAGAAGTGGCAGATGGAGTTTAATTCAGATAAACGCGAGGTGCTACATTTTGGGAAAGCAAATCTTAGCAGGACCTATACACTTAATAGTTAAGCTCCTTGGGAGTGTTGCTGAACAGAGACCTAGGAGTGCAGGTTCACAGCTCCTTGAAAGTGAAGTCACAGGTAAATAGAATAGTGAAGGCTGCGTTTGGTATGCTTTCCTTTATTGGTCAGAGAATAGAGTACAGGAGTTGGGAGGTCATGTTGTGGCTATACAGGACATTGGTTAGGCCACTGTTGGAATATTGCGTGCAATTCTGCTCTCCTTCCTGTTGGAAAAATGTTGTGAAACTTGAAAGGGTTAAGAAAGATTTACAAAGGATGTTGCCAGGGAGCTATAGGGAGAGACTGAACATGCTGGGGCTGTTTTCCCTGGAGCATAGGAGGCTGAGGGGTGACCTTATAGAGGTTTATAAAATCATGAGGGTCATGGATAGGATAAATAGACAAAGTCTTTTCCCTGAGGTCGGGGAGTCCAGAACTAAAGGGCATAGGTTTAGGGTGAGAGGGGAAAGATATAAAAGAGG
The DNA here is from genome assembly GCF_004010195.1 of Chiloscyllium plagiosum. NCBI lineage: Eukaryota > Metazoa > Chordata > Chondrichthyes > Orectolobiformes > Hemiscylliidae > Chiloscyllium > Chiloscyllium plagiosum. Next base: position 34,162,588 of record NC_057720.1, on the reverse strand, counting down.
ACTTAAGGGCAACTTTTTCACGCAGAGGGTGTTACGTGTATGGAATGAGCTGCCAGAGGAAGTGGTGGAGGCAACGTTTAAAAGCCATTTGGATGGGTATATGAACTGGAAGGCTTTGGAGGGATATGGGCCAGGTGCTGGCAGGTAGGACTAGATTAGGTTGGGTTATCTGGTTGGCATGGACAGGTTGGACCGATGGGTCTGTTTCCCTGCTGTTCATGTCTATGACTCTAACTCTAAATGCTCTCATTGTACCAGGCTCCACCACTTCCTCTGGAAGCTCATTCCATACAGCGACCACTGTTTGTGTGAAAACATTGCCCCGTAGGTCCCTTTTATATCTTTCCCCTCTCACCCTAAACCTATGCTCTCTAGTTCTAGACTCTCCCACCCCAGGGAAAAGATCTTGTCTATTTATCCTATCCATGCCCCTCAATTTTTATAAACCTTTATAAGGTCACCCCTCAGCTTCCGATGCTCCAGGAAAACACCCCCAAGCCTATTCAGCCTCTCCCTACAGCTCAAATTCTCCAAATCTGGCAACATCCTTGTAAATCTTTTCTGAATCCTTTCAAGTTTCACAACATGCTTCCAATAGGAAGACCAGAAATGCATGCAATATTCCAAAAGTGACCTAACAAATGCCTGTACAGCCACAACATGACCTCCCAACTCCAATACTCAATGCTCTGACCAATACAGGAAAGCATATCAAACTCCTCTTCCACTATCCCATCTACCTGCGATTCTACTTTCAAGGAACTATGAACCTGCACTCCAAGGTCTGTTTGTTCAGCAACACTCCCTCGGACCTTACCGTTAAGTGCATAAATCCTGCTCTGATCTGTTTTTCCAAACTGTAGCATCTCACATCTATCTAAATTCAAACTCCCTCTGCCACTCTTCGTTCCATTGGCCCATCAAGATTCTGTTGCACTCTGAAGTAACCTTCTTTGCAGTCCACTACAGTTTCAATTTTGGTGTCATCTGCAAACCTACTAACTGTACCTCCTATGTTCACAACCAAATCATTTATATAAATTATGAATAGTTTCCCCATGGTAGGCTCTTGCAGAGGCATGGGATTGAGGGTGATTTCACAGTTCGGATCAGAAATTGGCTAGCTAAAAGACGACAAAGGGTGGTGGTTCATGGGAAATGTTCATCCTGGAGTTCAGTTACTAGTGGGGTTCCGCAAGGATCTGTTCTGGGGCCAGTCATTTGTTATTTTTATAAATGACCGAAATGTGGGCGTAGAAAGATGGGTTAGTAAATTTGCAGATGACACTTAGGTCGATGGACATGCGGATAGTGCTGAAGGATGTTGCAGATAACAGAGGGACATAGATAGGCTGCAGATCTGGACTGAGAGGTAGCAAATGCAGTTTAATGTGGAAAAGTGTGAGGTGATTCACTTTGGAAGGAGCAAAAGGAATAAAGAGTACTGCGCTAATGGTAAGATTCTTGATAGTATAGATAAACAGAGAGATCTCGGTGTCTGTGTTCATAGATCCCACCCAGGTTGATAGGGTTATTAAGAAGGCCTACGGTGTGTTAGTTTTTATTGGTTGAGGGACTGAATTTCAGAACCACGAGGTCATACTGCAGCTAGACAAAGCTCTGGCGCGGCCACACTTGGACTACTGTGTACAGTTCTGGTCACCACATTCTAGGAAAAACGTGGAAGCTTTGGAAAGAGGAGATTTACTAAGACGTTGCCTGGTATGGAGAGAAGGTCTTTGAGGGACTAGAGGCTGTTTTCATTAGAGAGGAGGTGGTTGACAGGTGACTTAATTGAGATACAAGATAATCAGAGGGTTAGATAGGGTGGCCAGTGAGAGCCTTTTCCCTTGGATGGTGATGGCGAGCACAAGGGGATATTGCTTTAAATTGAGGAGTGATAGTTATAGGACAGATGTCAGAGATAGTTTCTTTAGTCAGAGTAGTAGGGGTGTGGAACACACTGCCTACAGCGTAGTATACTCACCAACTTTAATGGAATTTAAATGGTCATTGGATAAATATACGGATGAAAGTGAAATAGTGCTGGATAGGCGGGCTTCAGATTGATGCCACAGGTCAGCGCAACATCGAGGGCCAAAGGGCCTGTACTGCGCTGTAATGTTCTATGAAAAGCAGCTCTATGAAACCCAGCACCAATCCTTGTGGCACTGAACTAGTCACAGGCGTCCAGTCTGAAAAGTAACCCTCCACCAGTTCCAAATGGCTAGTTCTCCCTGTATTCCAGGACATCTAAACTTGCTAACCAGTCTCCCATGGGGAACCTTGTTAAATACCTTACTGAAGTCTATATAGATCACATCTACTGCTCTGCCCTCATCAATCTTCTTTGTTACTTCTTCAGAAAACTCAGTCAAGTTCATGAGATATGATTTCCCATGCATAAAGCCATGCTGACTATCTCTAATCAGTCCTTGCCACAGCATGTGCTTGTACCTACCAGAGAAGATGCAAATCTTGACCTTCTCTTGGGAAATAAGGCAGGTGACTGAGGTGTCAGTGGGGGAGCACTTTGGGGCCAGCGACTGTAATTCTATTCGTTTTAAAATAGTGATGGAAAAGGAAAGACCAGATCTAAAAGTTGAAATTCTAAATTGGAGGAAGGCTAATTTTGACAGTATTAGGCAAGAACTTTCAAAAGTTGATTGGAGGCAGATGTTCGCAGGTAAAGGGACGGCTGCAAAATGGGATGCCTTCAGAAATGAAATAACGAGAAAGTATATTCCTGTTAGGGTGAAATGAAAGGCTGGTGGAGAATGCTGAATGTCTGGAGAAATTGAGGTTTTGGTTAAGAAAAAGAAGGAAGCCTGTGTCAGGTATAGACAGGAGAGGTCGAATTAATCTTTTAAAGAGTATAAAGGAAATAGGAGTATACTTAAGAGGGAAATCAGGAGGCAAAAAGGGGACATGAGATAGCTTTGGCGAATAGAGTTAAGGAGAATCCAAAGGGTTATAACAAATACATTAGGGACAAAAGGATAACAAGGGAGAGAATAGGACCCCTCAAAGATCAGCAAGGCAGGAGACGGGGTGATACTAAACAAGTATTTTGCATCAGTGTTTACTGTGGAGGAGGACATGGAAAATATAAATGTGGGGAAATAGATGGTAACATCTTGAAAAATGTCCATATTACACAGAGGTGATGGTGCTGGATGGCTTTAAACACAGAGAAGTGGATAAATCCCAAGGACCTGATCAGGTGAATCCTAGAACTCTGTGGGAAGCTAGGGAAGTGCTTACTGGACCCCTTGTGGAGATATTTGTATCATCAATAGTCACAGATGAAGTGCCGGAAGACTGTAGGTTGGCTAATGTGGTGGTATTCAAGATGGTAAGGAAAAGCCAGGCAAGTTTAGACCGGTAAGCCGGACATCAGTGGTGGGCAAGTTGGAGGTAAACCTGAAGGACAGGATTTGCATGTATTTTGAAAAGCAAGGACTGATTCTTAATCCTTACAATGCAATTAAATGCAACAAAATGAATGATCAGTATTACTTCACTCTATTTACATACTTAACAAGACAATGTATTACTTAAGCACTAACCACCAATTCTAACATTGGCAGCATCCCATAGACACCCTTTGGCAAAAAGCAATGCAGCAAACACAGTTATTATTCTCACGTGTTGTCTCCCTCCACCCCAATAGAAAGAAAGAAACAAACCAACCAACAAATAATCTGCCCCTTCTGATTTCTAAGAGGAAAACTTTCTAAATCTTCAATCTAGCAATACAGATAACATGAACCATTCACTCCAGCAGATGGTTAGTGAAAAAAACTAAAGGCAAAACCAAAGTCCTCTGGGTGTGACAGCCTGACCCCACCCACTCAGGATTCTTTTGTCTAATTCTGAAAAGACACCCCGGGAGAAACCCAAAGCTGTTTACAGACTGTCTGCTGGGAGGAGACACGTTGGCACCATTGTGACAAAATCCCTGTGCCAAAGAAACAGGATAGAATACATCTTTTAAAGGCACAGTATTGTCACAGTGGTGTAGTTGTACTGGCACTAGAAATCTAGAATCTCAGGTTAATGTTCTAGGGTCAGGGATTTGAATCTCATCGTGGCAGATAGTGAAACTGAATTTAATAAAAGACAGAATTTAAAATCTAGCCAATGGGTGGTCACGTAGCATTGACAATTATTGTAAAACCTTATCTGGTTCACTAATATTCTTTACGGAAGGAAATCTGCCAATCTTTTCCAGTCTAGCTCCCATGCAATTCCAGACACACAATTTTGAAATTGTTTATAATTTTAACATACACTGCCAAATGTGCCACAGATTCACTCAAAGCAAATTAAGTCATTTCATAAGAAACATAATAGTAAATTACTTTTAAAGCAAATCTGTCTTCCTTCCAAAAAACTCTGCTAAAATAAGAGTAGGGGTCCAGGCATCCAAAAGACCTCAGTTATACTAAGTCAATATGGGGTAAAACAGCTGTTCAATATAGGGGTGCACTTTCACAAATCATTAAAACCCACAACATAAATTAGCAAGTCTATTATGACTGAGGCTGGAGGAATGAATATACTCTTACACTAGTGCCACTACTCCACAGATCACAACATGAAAGTACTTTTCCCTGTTACCAAAATGGTCAAAATAAAACCTGATCGACATGAAGTTTTAAATAAAAAGATCACTCATGCTTCTTTAATAAAGGTAATTTTTAGCTTACAATACAAGACAAAACTTTCAATGAAGATGCAATAACTGGCAAACACAATCAGTAAGCTTAAAGTACAGGTACTTCTTCTATAATGTGATGGTTGCTTTCTTGTGCAACTCCGCATTATGGAAAATCATGCTTTGGAAACAGCACTTAGTATTGGTTATGTAATCACGTTACAGACAACATGCTTAACAAGTTCATGTAGCAGGTCAGGCAGCATCTAGGGAACAGGAGAATCGACGTTTCGGGCATTAGCCCTTCTTCAGGAAGAAGGGCTAATGCCCGAAACGTCGATTCTCCTGTTCCCTAGATGCTGCCTGACCTGCTGCGCTTCTCCAGCAACACATTTCCATCTCTGATCTCCAGCATCTGCAGACCTCATTTTCTCTTAACAAGTTCATGCTTTAGAAACAGTGTCTCCAACTTGTCACTCAAAATGCAGCAAATTCCTTCTAAATATCCCACAGCATTCACACAGTCCTCAAGAAAAAAGTGCACTTTTAAAAAATAATTCCTGACCTTTGGGGGTTATTCAAGAAAACAAGTAGGATAAAGCTTAGAATATTTCTGAATTATGTTGCTCTGATATTATGCTGCATGTGGTCAAGTTACTAATCATGCATAGTTGTCTCTGGAGTTTTAGCAGACAACTTGCTCAAGAAATATAAAATTAAATAATCACTCTTTCAGAAGAGCAGGTAGGGCTTCACCATGAACCCAATAAAGAGGATTTCCTTGCAGAAAATGGAGAGCTCAACTGGGAAGCCCTTCCACACAAACGTCTTTAAAAAAATTCTCCAACATGTACAGTGATCTGTCATTGACCTATTTTAAAGAAATTATTCCAGGCTATTTCCATAAGACTTGAAATCAATCAATTTTTCTACAATCAAAATTTGAATCCTCTCAGAAATATTAAATACAATGTATCGTAACATCATGAATAATCCAAGTTAAACTGCTGGAGGTTAATTTCCAGAGGAATTGCTTGGAATGTTATGTTAACTAAATATAGAACTACACTTAAAGCATACTGTGAACAGCTCTCGTCATTGTGCTACAGCCAGCCTCGGAAAAGCTACAAAAATTATTTATAAAAGGATGATGCCTGAACTGACTGATTTATATTTTAGATTAGATTTAGATTACTTACAGTGTGGAAACAAGCCCTTTGGCCCAACAAGTCCACACCAACCCTCCGAAGAGCAACCCATCCCAGACCCATTCCCCTATGTTTTACTCCTTCACCTAACATTACAGGCAATTTAGCTTGGCCAATTCACCTAACCTGCACATTTTTGGACTGTGGGAGGAAACCGGAGCACCCAGAGGAAACCCACGCAGACACAGGGAGAATGTGCAAACTCCACACAGACAGTTGCCTGAGGTGGAAATTGAACCCAGGTCTCTGCACTGTGAGGCAGCAGTGCTAACCACTGTGCTACCCACCATCAAACAGGAAAGGCTGGAAAGGCTAATGTTACTCTGTCTAGAAAGGAGAAGGCTGACAGGTGGCTTAATAGAGAGCTTTAAAATAATGAAACAATATAACTGGTTAGCTGGGTAGAAGGTGATTCTACTGGTGAGGTTCCAACTCAAAGTGGTTCATTGTTTACATCTAAATTTGTTAAAGCTTGCTTGGCTTTCCTACTAAAATGAGAGAACAAGAAAGAAGTAAAGTATTAAAGATCCTTTATTGATTGCTCCTCACCACGTGGCAGGGGAGCCCAGCAATCCCGAGTGCAGCAGGCGCTCTTCCGTGTAATTACACAAACCAAGGCTGTTTATATATTTTTATAAAAGAGGCATTTCTTGCAGTTTTGCATGCAACTGCTCCCCAATTCAGTTACTGCTGGGACATGTTGGGGCAGGACTACTGCTGGGACATGTTGGGACAAGCCTTTTTTTAATTTTCTTTGTTTACACTTGGCCATGTCCAAGCTAACCACACCCTGCCCCGACACGATTTTGTTTAACATATCAGTTATATCAGTTTCAAAAAGTTTCATATGGTAAGAGATTAGCAACAGCACAGATGTTTACGTGCGTTTTCAGCTATTTGTTAGATATGATCTCACATAGCTCTCTAGCAGTATTGCTGTAGACAATCGGACAGATCTAACTGATAATACACTATTAAGTGACAAACTTCAGGCCACCATTAGAATTGAAGATATTTTAATGTTAGTTACATCCGTCCCAATGGAGCTCCAGATCTGTGAGATGATACCATGGCTTTAAGTGTATTTTGTCCTTTTTTTTGTGAAGAAAGGTTGAGACCGAGATACTGAGCTGTCGGCTCAAAGCTAATAAAGTAAATAGATTACGTGGCTTTGGGTTTTTTTAAAAAACAAGTTGGAACAATAGAAGCAGCCTGGTCAGGCTCCCACAGAACCAGGATTTTTTAGTTTCAGCTTTCCTGCAGTTGTTGGGGTCATGAAGCTGAATGTAGAAGTGTCTGTCTCTCTCTCTCTCTCTCACACAGATAAAAGCCAAGGTTCTCTTATGAATGCAAACAAAACAACTCAGTGTAAAAAGAAAACAATACAGTACAGATCAACAAGTAAAATGTAAAATTAGATAACTTCAGGAAAGCTCAGAACAAATTAGATTGTAAATTAATCCATAAGGAACATAACTTACAAAAGGTCTTAAATAGTCAAACGCTTTTTGTGATGGGGGTGAGGAAGAGACAGAAAATCCTCTCCTGCCCTTACTCTCTCATCACTGCCTCCTCACCTCTTCCCTTCATTTTGCCCACTTCTCAACTTTATTCCAGCCTCTACACAGCTTCTCATCCAACTCCATGCTCTCCTTCAGCCCTCCCCTGTAAAGCTGTTTTGGGGAAAATACATTAATCTCATACAAACGCCTTAATTCAATATCTAGTTAGTTATTTGCGGGCAATTATGTCCCCAATGATCCAACATTTACTAATGTGGTCACAGCATGTTTATAAATAGATCTACAATCTTTCCAAATTGAACACACTACCACAATGTGAAAAAGTACTTTGCTTAGGATTTAAACTAAAATACATTTGGAGGAAACTTCATTTTTTGAACTTCAATTCAAATCCATTCCAAACAAAAGGACAACATTAAAAAGATCTGAATGGTAAAAGTCTCTATTAGCTTCAAGTGAAATTCCAGAAAGAGAAATTCAATAAAACATCCAACGGGAATAGAAAAGCAATTGGAAAAAGCCATTCCACAGAAGGATCCTTACTCAAGTTTTATAGATGATCATAGCATTCCTGATACATCAAGAATATAGCTCCCAGTTTCCAATTACACTTTTAATGCTCAAAGACATAATGAAACTTTCAGTCACCATACTATACTCTACTTTTTTGAGAACTGTCTTTACTTTATGACACTGAGCAAAAATGCATTTAAGAAAAATCCTACCGTTTGCACCTGCTGTTCAGCATTAAGTGTATATCAAACATGTTAAGGCTTGTAATTTAAAGTAGCAAATTTAAGAACAGGAATGGGCCATTCATCCCTCAAACTTGTTCCATATTCAATGAGATCACCATTTATCCACCATTGCTTCAAACGTCTTAAAACACTTAAACTAAAAACTACTTTTCTTAGTCTTTCATGTAATTCTCTATTTGTTTATCATTTCATTTTTTTAAAAAAACAAAAACAAACATTGCTGGGAAAACTCAGTTCTCCTGGCAGTGTCGGTGGGAAGAAAGAAAAGTTAACATTTCAAGTCTGGTGACTATCATTTTTGAGTTTCACCAGTAATTTCTGTTTTTGTTCATATCACCAGCATCTGCAGTTCTTGAAGTGTATTTTCTTTTTACATTATGACCTGTGTATAAATGTTTATTAATGGTATGAAAATGTGCACTTAGAGTGCCTTTAACATAGAAATATCCCAAGAACCTCCACAGAGTCATAATCAGAACAGAAGATCTGGATGTAGGTTTGCTCGCTAAGCTGGGAGGTTCATTTCCAGACATTTTGTCACCCTACTGGTAACATCTTCAGTGGGCCTCAGGCAAAGCAGTGTACATGATTCCTGCTTTCTATTTATATGTTTGCGTTCATTTGGGTTGGTGATGTCATTTCATGTTCTTTTTCTCAGGTGGTGGTGGATGGGGTCTAACTCGATGTGTTTGTTGATAGAGTTCAGGTTGGAATGCCCTGATTCTAGGAATTCTCGTGCGTGTCTCTGTTTGCCTTGTCCCAAGATGGATGTGTGGTCCCAGTTGAAGTGGTGTCCTCATCTGTATGTAAGGATAGAGAGAGAGGATCATGTTGTTTTGTGACTAGTTGGTGCTCATGTATCATGGTGGCTAGTTTTCTGCCTGTTTGTCCAATGTGGTGATTGTTACAGTCCTTGCACGGTATTTTGTAAATGACATTAGTTTTGCTTGTTGTCTGTATAGGGTCTTTCAAGTTCATTAGCTGCTGTTTTAGTGTGTTGGTGGGTTTGTGGGTTACCATGATGCCAAGGGATTGAGTAGTCTGGCAGTCATTTCCGAGATGTCTTTGATGTAGAGGTAAGTGGCTAGGGTTTCTGGACGTGTTTGTCTGCCTGTTGGGTTTGTTCCTGAGAAATCAGCGGATTCTGTTCATTGGGTACCCATGCTTTTTGAATACACAGTATAGGTGATTTCCCTCTGCTCTGCTAGTTCCTCTATGCTGCAGTACATGTTGGCTCGTTGAAATAATGTTCTGATGCGGTTTCATTTGTGGATGTTGGGATGATTGCTTCTGTACTTCAATATTTGGTCAGTGTGTGTTGTTTTCCTGTAGGTGCTGGTTTGAAGTTGCCCATTGGCTGTTAGCTCTACTGTGACATCTAGGAATGGCAGTTTGTTGTTGTTTTCCTACTCTTTTGTGCATTTTATGCCAATAAGGGTATTATTGGTGGTCTTGGAAGGTGTCATCCACGTAGCGACCCAAAGCTTGGGTTGAATGGTTAGCAGAGCTGTTTGTTCGAGTCTTTGCATTACTGCCTCTGCTAAGAACCCTGATATTGGAGATCCCATGGGTGTTCCGTTGGTTTGTCTGTAGGTTGTGTTGTTGAAGGTAAAGTGTGTGGTAAGGCATAAGTCCAATAGCTTGATGATACTATCCTTGCTGATGAAGTTAGTAGTGTTTGGTGTATGTGTCTTTGGGTCTCTAATAGTGTAGTCAGTGTTTCCTTGGCCAGGTTAATGGTGATTGATGTAAACAGGGAGACCATTTTGTCATCCTCTTCTATCTTAGTATCTTTGATGGCCTTCAGGAATTCTTGGGTGGAGTGGATGGAATGGCGTGAGTCTTCTACTAAGTATTTTAGTCTTTGGTGTAGCGTAATCTGTATGTTGGTGTTCCAAGTAGCGAGACTATGGGTCTGAGACTCACTAAGAACAGAAGATATTAGAAAGTGAGGAATTCTTGGTGAAAGTAGTAAGTTTTTAAGGGGAATTTTAAAAGATAAGGAGGAGCATTGGATGAGAATTTAACAGCATGCGTGCCAAACATCAGTATACAGTCGTTAATGGTAGGGCAAAAGATAGAAAGAATCCACAAGAAGCCGAAGTCAGAAAAATAAATTGAGACATTATGAACAGTTGGATGCAGTTGCAAAGGTAGGGGAAAAACAAGTCCCTGAAAAGATTTAAACAGGTAGACAAGCACTGTAAACTGATGAGGTTGAAAATAAATGTAGGAAAGGACTGACTGATGAGTATAATTTAGTGTGAGATAGAATGGAAAAGTATAGTCTTGGATGAACTAAAGTCCAACATTTAAATTCTTAAAACTACAGCTCATCCAATACTGATTGTAAAAAAAAGTAGCCAGGCAATGGAGGAGGCAAAATAAAACTGAGCCCCATCAACATATATACCAGCTAGCAACATATCTTCAGCGGGTAGAGGCTTAGCGGTCGAGGCTAAGGATCCAGTACTAGGAAACACCTGAGGTAAAACGTATTCAGGCAAGATGGAAAACAACTGTTAGAAGATGGAAACCAGATATACAAGAATTAATGTAGGAATCACAAAGTTAATGCTGGACTGTGCATGTGTAAAACTGATGAAGGGCTTATGTCCGAAATGTCGATTTGCCTGCTCTTCGGATGCTACCTGACCAGCTGTACTTTTCCAGCACCATATTCTCGATTCTGATCGCCAGCATCTAGAATCCTCACTTTCTCCTCATTAGTGTAAAACATGTAATTGTTACATGACTGCCAATGCTTTATTACCATTTTCTGAATGGCAAGCAGTAACTATTGGGGTACCACACGGATCAGAACTAGAATTCACCATATGTTCATTACATTTAGTTCCCTCATCTAAATCATATCTCAAAATCTGCAAATAACACAAAATTGTGTGGAGATGTGAGCTGTGAGGAGTGAGAGATACTTCGGTGTGACAGCTACAGGTTGAGTGAGGTGGTAGATATAGTCTAAGTGGATAAATATTGGTAAGTGGATAAACTTTGGTAACAAAAATAAGAAAGCAGATTATTGCTTGAATGGCTGTAAACTGAGCGATGGGAATGCTCAACAAGACCTGGGTATACTCATGCACCAGTTGCTGAAAGAAAGCATGCAGGTATCGCAGGCAGTAAAGGCAGCAATTTATACATTGGCCTGTACACAAACAAGCACATCTTATTGCAATTATACAGGCATTGGTGAGGTCATATCTAGAATATTATGCAGGGTTTTGGTCTCCTTATCGGAGAAAGGATGTTCTTGCTATAGAGGGAGTGCAACAAAGGTTGACCAAATTGTTTCCTGAATGGGAGGACTGACATATGAAAACAGACTGAGTCGGTTAGGATGGTGCTCACTGAAGTTTAGAAGAGGGGAATCCCACAGAAATGTATAAAATTCTAACAGGACTGGACAAGTTAAATGCAGGAATGTTTTCCCAATAGTGAGTCAGTCCAGAACCAGAAACTATGGATAAGGGGCAAATATCTTTTCGGGCTTGCCTTAATTGGTCAGTGCACTAGAACATCATGTTGCGACGATACAAGACATTGTGAGGTCACCTTTAGAATTGTGGTTGCCCTTTTACAGGGAGGAAGTTGGTAAAACTTGCAAATCTTTTCTGCACCCTTTCAAGAAGAATGTTGCCAGGATTGGAGGGAGGGGCGGAATAGGCTGGGGCTATTTTTTACCCCTGGAGCATCAGAGGCCGAGAGGTGACCTTATAAAGGTTTTTAAATCACGAGGCGCATGGATAGGGTGAAAAGCCAAGGTCTGTTTCCCTGGGTGGGGAGGGTATTCAAGACTAGACAGCATAGGTTTAATGTGGAGTGGAAAGATTTTAAAAAGACGCTGAGGAATAACTTTTTCACATAGATCATGGTGTGTGTATGGAACAAACTGCCAGAGGAAATGGAGGACACAGATACAATTCAACATTTAGAAGGCATCAGGGTGGGTTTAGAGGGATATGAGCCAAATGCTGGCAAATGGGACTAGGTCAGAGTGGGATGGCTGGTCAGTACAGACGAGTTGGATCAAAGGGTCTGTTTCCATGCTGTATGACTCTAGGACTCATAACAGAGATGAGGAGACATTTCTTCTTTCAGACAGTGGTGAACCTGTGGAATTCACTATCACTAAGTGGTTGAGATGAAAACACAATCTTTTGGCCTCAACCATTTTCAGTGGTAATGAATTAAAGTAGGAGGCAGATATTGTTGTTATTGCTAAAGGGATCAAGGGATATGGGGAAATGGCGAGATTAGGATATCAAGCTTAATGATCAGCCATAATCATATTGAATGAGACAGCAGGCTAGAGGGGTTAAATGGCCCACTCCTGCTCATATTTTTTATGTTCCTATATTTCTATATATAAAATAGGCTGCCAATTCACTCTCTTTTCACATTAAGTCAACATCTACTCTCCTTTTACACTTCATATATCTGTAAAGCTGACATAGCCTTACCACACTATAGGGCTGCTCTCTCCTTAGGAGGTGACTGATGGTGGTTTAACCCAAGGGTTACCAGACCACAGACAAGGGGAGAGGTTGAGAAAGAGAGAGACTCATTCATGGTAACGTCAGTTGTTGCAGGAATTGAACCCAATGCCATTGGCATTGCTCTGCATCACAAATCAGCTGGCCAGCTAACTAAACTAACTGACCCTCAAATAGTTGAAGTGTATCTACAAGGAAATAAGGCAACGCCCAAGGAAGGTCGAGTGCTTTATCAATATCTTGACCAAAAGTTCAGTTTCCTACTGGAAACACATCCCATATGCAGTATTCTGTGTTTTTGTATATGCAGAACTACTTATAGCCCAAATGATAGATTAATATTCAAATATTGAAGTAAATATTAGCAAAGTCACTTACTACTTATTGGTATCCTAGTTATTTTGCTGAATGGAATTATTTGTGCTGTAGATACAACTAATCGAGAAATAATGATGCTGTGTCTACATTCTAAACTGCAGTCAGTCAATCTCACAGCTTGCAGATCCATCAATATGAGCTTTGTTTTACAGTTTTAAATTGTGTCAAATGGAAATGCTTCAGTAGCCATGTCAAGTGAACTATTGAGGTAAGCATAAAGGGACAGGGAAATGAAGGGCGTAGAGGTTAGACATTTTCTGTTTATGTGAAAGGCAATTCAAATTGTTAACCCAGTTCTGGTGAAGCAGCATTTTTTTTCTGGAAAGGAACACATGAAGAAAGCGGTTTAGTTTTAATATCCACAGTGGCCTCTCTATATTCCAGTCAACATTACTTAAATTAGGCTTCCAAAAAAAAAAGACATATTCTGAAGAGTAATGTAGTCCAGATAATACACAATTGATACCTCTTCCTTTTGTATAGGGACATATTTAGTTCATAGTTACAACATCCACAATGTAGCATGAGTGTATAAAGATGCAAATATAATCAACAATTAAGTGTCGCTACAATAAAACCCTTTTATGATTGCAGAACTGGTGTGCCTTCCCTGTGACTTTTGTTTTAAGACTGCTTTATTTATCCTGGCCACATTTATTTTTTAAAACTGGCCATTGGGGAGGAACTATAATGCGATAAGTAGGATACACTAGTTTAGGCACCCAGCATGAATAAATCACCTACATTGCTCAATGATAGGTCTTGCTTGCAACAAGTGAGTTTCCCTGTTGCAGTTTAAATAGATCAAGTCTATATTGACGTCTCCATTTCTCAGCAGCTTTGCCACCAGTATGTTGATTCCACCTCTTCCCTTCCTCTACCTCGATCTCCATCAATGCTACCTGCCAATTTACAGATGGTGGAAATGACTATCTTTTGCACAAGAGTTCGAAAGCCTCTGGGAGGCATCCAGGTATACTGTGTACACAGGTGCCACATATAAAGGAGAGGTGCAATGACAACAGGCTTGGGACAGAGGGATTATAGCAAGTTAAAGTGTGTGTGCGTGCGTGCGCGTGCGTGCGTGTGAGAGAGGGGGGGGGTATATGCACAAAATTGAGAGAGCTGGAGCAGGGGTGATTGCAAGGAGGTAAAGAGAATGTGCAACAGCAGAGTGGGCAGTTACCAAGAATTGCAAAAGGAGGAGCAGGGGAATCAAGAGTTGCGACAGCAGGAGTAGAATCATGATAATGAGGACTGAGAGAGGATTCATAGAATCAGTCATACAGCACAGAAGTAGTCCCTTTGGTCCAATTGATGAAGTTTCCCAAACTAAACTAGTCCCAATTGCCTGAATTTGGCCCATATCCCCCTCAAGCTTACTTGAGAGTCCAAATGTCCTTTGAATGTTGTAACTGTATTTGCATCCACAACTACTTCTGGCAGTTTATTTCACATACAAACCATCCTGTGTAAAAAGAAATTGCCCCTCACGTCCCTTTTTATATCTTTCTCTCCTCACCTTAAAAATGTTCCCTAGTTTTGAACTGCCCCATCTGAGGAAAAAGACCTTTGCTATTCATCTTATCTATGCCTCATGATTTTATAAACCTCTATAGGTCATCCCTTAGCTTCCAACGCTCCAGGGAAAACGGCCCCAGCTTATTCAGCCTCTCCCTGTAACTCAAACCCTCCAGTCCCATCTGAGATTCGACCAACTATGGTGGTGTCGTCAGCATACTTGTAAATTGCATTAGTCTGGTATTTGGCGACATGGTCATGGGTATACAATGAGTTCAGTAAGGGGCTGATTATGCACCCTTTGGGGGGTGGGGGGGCTCCAGTGATGAGTGTTCGTGACAATGAAATATTGTCCCCAATCTTCACTGATTGTGGCCCTGGGTGAGGAAACTGAGGATCCAGTTGCAGAGAGTGGGGCTTAGTCAGAGATCACTAAGTTTAGTGATCAGTCTCAAGGAGATAATAGTGTTGAAGGCTGAACTGTAGTCAATGAGTAGGATTCTTACGTATCTGTTCTTGGTTTCAAGATGTTCTAGGGAGGAGTGAAGGGCAAGTGATATGGCATCTGACATGGATCTGTTGGTCCGACAGGCAAATTGGAATGGGTCAAGAGTAGTGGGGAGGCTGGAGTTGATTAATGCCATAGGCAAAATTGAGGACTGCAGCTGCTGGCGATCAGAGTCTAGATTAGAGTCGTACTGGAAAAGCACAGCAGGTCAGGCAGCATCCGCGGAGCAGGAAAATTAACGTTTCGGGAAAAAGCCCTTCATCAGGAATGATTAATGCCATGACCAGTCTTTCAAAGCACTTCATGACCACCAAAGTTAGGGCCACTGGGCAGTAATCATTGAGATATGTTACATGAATCTTCTTAGGCATAGGGATGATTTGGCCCTCTTGAAACAGGCAGGGACAGTGGGCTGCTGCAGGGAGAAGTTGAAGATGTCCGAGAAGACATGTGCCAGTTGATCTGCACATGCTCAGATTGCATGGCCTGGTACTCCATCTGGTCCCATCGCTTTCCTTGGATTCACACAAAGGAAAACTGATCTGACCTCTGATGAGGTAACTGTTGGGTTAGGTTCATCAGGAGTTACAGTCAGAGTCAGATGTACAGCATGGAAACAGACCCTTCGGTCCAACCTGTCCATGCCGATTAGATATCCCAACCCAATCTAGTCCCACCTGCCAGCACACGGCCCATATCCCTCCAAACCCATCCTATTCATATACCTATCCAAATGCCTCTTAAATGTTGCAATTGTACCAACCTCCACCACTTCCTCTGGCAGCTCATTACATACTCGTACCACCCTGTGTGAAAAAGTTGCCCCTTAGGTCTCTTTTATATCTTTCCTCTTACCCTAAACCGATGCCCTCTAGTTTTGAACTCCCTGACCCCAGGGAAAAGACTTTGCCTATTTACCCTATCCATGCCTCTCAATTTTGTAAACCTCTATAAGGTCACCNCATTCCAAACGCCTTCTTCACTATCCTATCTACCTGCGACTCCACTTTCAAGGAGCTATGAATCTGCGCTCCAAGGTCTCTTTGTTCAGCAACACTCCCTCGGACCTTACCATTAAGTGCATAAGTCCTACTAAGATTTGCTTTCCCAAAATGCAGCACCTCACATTTATCTGAAATAATCTCCATCTGGTCAAGATCTGAGGTAACCCTCTTCGCTGTCCACTACACCTCCAATTTTGGTGTCATCTGCAAACTTACTAACTGTACCTCTTATGCTCGCATCCAAATCATTTATGTAAATGACAAAAAGTAGAGGACCCAGCACTGATCCTTGTGGCACTCCACTGGTCACAGGCCTCCAGTCTTAAAAATAACCCTCCACCACCACCCTCTTTCTTATACCTTTGAGCCAGTGTTACCTCTCCACTGAAATGCTGCTCAAGCAGCAGCAGCTTACACTACAGCCTGTCGACAATGTCATTGAGCAGCAGCAAATTAATAGGCACCTTTTTTAAGTGTTAGAAAACAATTTATATTTAGCCCCACTGAGTGAAGTTACAGCAAGTGGCCAGATGCTGCAGAAAGTTGTGCATTTGTCAGAGATTACCATGTACAAGACATAAGACAGGAGTGTGATGGAATATTTTCCACTCATTTGGATGAATGCAACTCCAACAATTCTCAGTAAGACCAGCATCATCCAGACAAAGCAGCACAGTTGATTGTGGAGGTTGTTTAGGGAGGACTTGCTGATAGTGCTGGACAGGTTTGTCCCACTGAGGCAAGGAGGGGTTGGTAGATTGAAAGAACCGTGCATGACAAGGGATGCGGAATATCTCAGCAAGAGGAAGAAGGAAGCTTACTTAAGGTTGAGGAGGCAAAGATCACACCGGGCTCTGGAGGGTTACAAGGTAGCAGGAAAGAACTAAAGAATGGACTTAAAGCTAGAGGGGGCATGAGAAAGTTTTAGCAGGTCAGATTAAGAAATACCTGAAGGCATTCTACACTTACCTGAAGAACAAGAAGGTGGCCAGAGTGAGGGTAGGGCTGGTCAGGGATAGTGGAGGGACTTATGCCTGGAGTCAGAGAAGGTAGGGGAGGTCTTAATGAATACTTTGCTTCAGTATTTACTACTGAGAGGGACCTTGATGTTTGTGAGGACAGCATGAAACAGATGCTCAAACAGGTTGACGTTAAGAAGGAAGATGTGCTGGAAATTTTGAGAAACATAGGGATAGATAAGTCCCCTGGTCCAGACAGAAGATACCGAAGGTTACTACAGGAAGTGAGTGAAAAGATTACCGCACCGTTGGCGATGATCATTGCATCCTCACTGTCCACTGGAATATTGCCAGATGATTGGAGGGTGGCAAATGTCATTTCCTTGTTCAAGAGAGAGAATAGGGATAATCCTGGGAATTACAGACCAATTAATCTTACGTTTATGGTGGCCAAACTATTGGAGAGGATTTTGAGACACAGGATTTATGATTACTTGGAAAACCATAGTTTCATTAGAGATAGTCAGCATGGTTTGAGAAGGGCAGGTCTTGTCTCACAAGCCTCGTTGAATTCTTTGTGGATGTGACAAAATAGACTGATGAAGGTAGAGCAGTGGATGTGATGCACATAGATTTTTAGCAAGGCAGTTAATCAGGTTCCCCATGGTAGACTCAGTCGGAAAGTAAGAAGGCATGGGATATAGGGAAATCTAGCTGTCTGGATACAGAATTGGCTGGCCCATAGAAGACAGACGGTGGTCGTAGATGGAAAGTATTCAGGCTGGAGCTTGGTGACCAGTGGTGTTCTGCAGGAATTGGTTCTGGGTCTTCTGGTCTTTGCAATTTTTAGAAGCGACTTGGATGAGGAAGTGGAAAGGTTAGTAAGTTTGCCGATAACAAGGTTGGTGGAACAGTGGATCGTGTGAAGGGCTGTTGTAGGTTGGAATGGGACGTTGACAGGATGCAGAGCTGGGCTGAGTGCAGCAAATGGAGTGATTCATTTTGAAAGGTCGAATTTGAATGAATGATACAGGGTTTCAGGCAGGATTCTTGGCAGTGTGGAGGAACAGAGGGATCTTGAGATCCCTGTCCATAGACCCTTAAAGTTGTCACCCAAATGGATAGTTGTTAAGGTGGCGTATGGTATGTTGGCTTTCATTAGCAAGGGGATTGGGTTTAAGAGTCATGAGATTATGCTGCAGCTCTGTAAAGTCCTGGTTAGATCCCATTTGGAATGCTGTGTTCAGTTCTGGTCACCTCGTTATAGGAAGGATGTGAAAGTTTTAGAGACGGCACAGAGGAGATTTACCAGGTTGCTGTGGATTGGAGAACATGTCTTATGAAAATAAAAACAAGTTGAGGGAGGTAGGGATGGCTTTTCTCATCGGAGCGAAGAAGGATGAGAGCGGATAGAGGTATACAAAATGACGACAGGCATAGATGGAGTGGATAAGCCAGAGACTTTTTCCCAGAGCAGAAATGGTCATCACAAGGAGACAATTTTAAGGTGACTGGACGAATGTTTCAGGGAGATGTTAGAGGTAGGTTCTTTACACAGTGTGATGAATGTGTGGAATGCACTGCCAACGGTGGTGGTAGAGTCAGATACATTAGGGACATTTAAGCAACTCTTGAATAGGTATATAGAAGATAGTACATGAAGGGTATGTAGGTTAGTTTGATCTTAGAGTAAGATCAAAGGTCAGCACAATGAGGGCTGAAGGGCTTGTACTGTGTGAATTGTTCTATGTTCTATATTCTGGAAGTGGGTGGAGGCAACATTCTGTCTCACAAAAAGCATGCAGAATTCCGATAATTGTCTAAATGAAGTGTAAATTACAATGGATAGTTATTTGCTATTACTCCCCTACTATTGTCAAGTTAAACTATAATTCAATCTCTTCCAATCAGAAATGCTTTCTGGCCAGAAGTATGTTGCACCTGCATTGTCTTGGGGAAAGGTTGAGTCAGGAACCTGTCTGCATGACGATTCCCCAGGATCAGGGCATTAGCATTATTTCAGAGGATGATCTAATTCTGCCATTATACCTGGGGTAACATGTGACTGAGTGATGGGGCGGGGGGGTGTTGTCTTGAGTGGCATGTGACTATGGGGGAGTGGCTAGAGCATCTGTAACATTTGTGGGTATTGAGAAGACTTGTAGCTCAGGTTGAGGTTCTGAATGTAGGTTTCCTGACTGAGCTGGAAGGTTCATTTAGAGTCACAGAGTCAGAGATGTACAGCATGGAAACAGACCCTTCAGTCTAACCTGTCCACGCCGATCAGATATCCCAACCCAATCTAGTCCCACCTGCCAGCACCCGGCCCATATCCCTCCAAATCCTTCCTTTTCATATACCCATCCACATGCCTCTTAAATGTTGCAATTGTACCAGCCTCCACCATTTCCTCTGGCAGCTCATTCCATACACATACCACCCTCTGCATGAAAACGTTGCCTCTTAGGTCTCTTTTATACCTTTCCTCTCTCACCCTAAACCTATGCCCTCTAGTTTTGGACTCCCTGACCCCAGGGAAAAGACTTTGCCTATTTATCCTATCCAGGTAACATCAGTGAGCCTCCGGAAAAAGCTTCATAAAGCTAAATCTTCCAGCTCAGTGAGCAAATCTATTTCCATATCTGTAACATTGCCAAGTGACTTGTATTTTCTTTGTTCGGGGTCTCTTCTGACTTTGCATGCTCGCAAAGAGTATCAGAGGGGTTAACCAGCTTGAACAAGCTTTAAGCTTTTAACAGTTTGCAGAAGTTGGTGTGCGCAAATTGCTTCTCAGCTTCTTTTCCCAAGGTTTCGCACACAATATATGGTAGCAACGGTGGGATTCCAACATACACTGAGCTTCCAGGTGGACTAAATAAGCAATTGTCTGAGTGTTGGTTGCGTGAGACTGATGAGCCCACAAAAGGTAACTTGATCTCTCTCGCTATTACGACCCCGACAGCAATCACTGGCCCAGAGACGTCGCAAACTGAATTGCTCACCCCAGCCCACTAACCGAAACAGAACAGGCAACACAGCTCAAACATGAACAGAGACAGTTCCCTTTTCGGACAGTCCCTAATCAAAACTCTGGTGCGGGGAAGAGGCCACCACACAGGTTAACACTCCCTGGCAACACCAAGAGATGTGCTTGATCATGTCCCACGCCCCCCAACCAAAAGACCAATCCAGAGGATTTCATTACGTTACAAGCACAATTCAAATGTATCAAGCCACACCATGGGACCTCTTCAGTCTGGGCTGGGGTCAAAGCCATGAAGCAAAGGGTTCTAGCTGGAAAACCCAGTCAGGGGGTTACAATGATTGGGAGGCATTATCCTGAGCCATTCCCCAGCCTGGGGACCAAATCCAGGTGATGAGGGGCTCTCCAAATAACCCTGCAACAACTGGTAGATATAACTAAGGCATTGGCATGCCAAAGCAGGGGGCAGCTGGTTCAGGAGTTTGGGATCAGCTATACTCCACCTATGCAGATGACACCGCTTATAATGCAGGACACCCCTCGGCCCAGTTTAATGCCCTACTATTACAACATATCCCAGAGGGGGTAGGAGCTGCTATTAGAACCAACAATGACATGAGTGCTCACTTAATATTGGTATAGTCCTAAAGACCCTAAACAGGCAACAGTTAAGCATGAAATGATACAGCACGCCTTGTCTGCCCCCTCACAAAGATTCTAATGTCCCTGTTGCAGGCCCTGATGCCCTCACGAACCACCCAATGGAACCCCACCATTGTCCCCAGGGGTGGGTCGACAAATATGACCATACAAATGCCACTCACCCAAATGGCTCCAATGCACCTTTTCATCGTTCCCCTTACATCCATCCACCCCCTTTCCCCTAACTACCATGGTCGCCCCCGACCCAGTGGTGGTCCGCACCCATGGACAGTTACACAGCCAATACATATGTGTTTTCACTGTGGTGCAGACAGACATTGGCAGTGCAACTGCCCACTCTTGAACCTGCGATATGGACCCCCGGGCAGGGGGTAAGTTCACTACATTGGAGACCCTCCCCAGCCTGACTAACCGCCCCCCTTCTGCTTTACCCTGTCCTGACTAACAATCCAGAGGATGAAGCGGTAGTGCGCTTGACTGTTGAGGGTAAAGAAATCCCCTTCATGATTGATACCGGCACCGCCCGAGATCTCCTGTGTGCGCTAACATAGGTTGGACTCTCACAGCTCTGTACATCTTAGTGGTCTAACTGGACAAGAGAAGCAGTATCCCTCTAACAGAACTACTCACGGTTCAGTTTAGTGCCCATACCTGTACTATCTAATTCACTCAAACCTCTAATTTAGGCGTTAACCTAGCAGGGAGGGATTTGTTGGGTGCCCTTCAGGTTGAGATTCTCTGCCTTGGTGAGGGCATTATAGTTAGACAATTCTACCAAGAGACAGTTCTGAATCTATTGCTTCCCCAATAGTGGGCTCTCTAATTACAGCCAAGGAATTTTATGTCTCCTATACAAGTCTGTGATCCCCATGTAAACCTTTGTTACAATTCCACCAGAGCCTGCACTGAACTGGCAGCCACCTTTACCCTCTTCCTCGAGTCCATTGTCACAGGACACATTGAAGGTAAAGAGGGATCTGCCCTCTTAGTAGACGTTCCTCTCCACCTCTGGAACCAACCAGGGTTGGTTTCTTCCCACATTGTCTTTTTCATAAAAGAGGGCTACAAAGCAAAGGCTCTGGGATTTTTAGCACACCAGTTACAGCAATAGTTGGACCCTGGTATCACTCACCAGGCCCAAATACTGACCAACAGGAAGTTATTTCTCTAGCCCTTACACAGTGGCGGGTTCACTTCGCCACTACCAACCCTGACACAAACCCTCAGAAGAACCCTTTCCTGACCTCTGGTCAGCTCCTAAGCATGAAGTCAGATGCACCTCTGTGGGTCCTCAAAATCCAAATTACATCAGGAGCTGAACTCCCTTCAATACGCTAAGATTAGAGGCCATAGAAGGGATATCAGCTTTGATAGAGTCATTCCTCCAACAAGGAGCTCTATTCCCCTGCAATCACCCTGTAACACCCCCATTCTACTGGTCCCGAAGCCAGGATGCCCAGACTGGAGGTTAGTACAGGATCTCCAACAGACCAACAAAATAGTGCAGCCACTACCCCTGGTCGTGCCAAAACCTGTGACCATTCTCAGCAACACCCCTGCCAGCATCTATGTTTTCACCACAGTTGACGTGCAGCATGCATTCTTTGCTCTCCCCCAGCAGCTGAGTCTCAATATTTATTTACTTTCACCTTTAAGGGTCAGCAGTACACTCAGACATGCCTCCCTAAGGGATTTATCCATTCGCCCACTCTATTCTCCAGGCTATTGCACCAGCAGCTCTGACAGCTCCACAGTTATCTAGCATGTGGACAGCCTTCTCCGAGCTATCTCCTCAGAATCTGCTAACATTGCAGATACCAACCGTCTCCTAAATGCCCTCCACTTAGGGATACGTTATACCATCCAATAAGGTTTAGTGCACCCAGCAACAAGTTACACTCCTAGGGATGTTGCTCAGCACTTCACAATGGCAGTTGACCCCGGATCGCATCACACCCATCCTGGAGACCCCTCCACTCACTAACGCTAAGCAGATGCATGCCTTTCTAAATTTGATTAACTACTGCCAGCAGTGGTTCCCCAATGTTACGTTACTTACCAAGTAGCTAACCCCTTTAGCGTCCAATGAGGCCTCAGGGACTTCTGGTCTTCCACTAGGGTGAAAGTCAGCTTTCAATTAATTTAAAGCAGCCCTTGCCAGTGCCCTGGCCCTCAGGAGACCACTGTATGACAGATCCTTGCAGCTGTATGCCAGTATGTAGAGGACTGCGCAACCGCTGTTTTAACCCAGACTCAGATCACAAGAGGCCGTGGCCTATCACTCAACTCGCCTTGACCCTGTCACCAGGGGACTCCCACAGTACTCAAATTCTGCCGGATATATAAACCCTTGTGACAGCTGCGTCCAATATAACCCTGCAGAAACCCTTGATCGTCTATTTGTCACACCCAATTGTAGCTCTCCTCACTTCCCACCAGACCCAACACCTTTCACAAGCTCGACTCAGCTGTTATGAGGTAGCCCTTCTTAACAACCCCCTTCCTGACCTTCTACTCCTGCTCGACCACTAACCCGGCAACTTTCCTCAGTGCCCCACCAAGAGGAGCTTCCCCATCCTCTCATGACTGCCTTAATACAACTACTTCTTGACATTCCCCAATCAGACCTCTCAGATGTTCCAATGCCCACACTGGATTTAACCCTCTTCGTAGATGGTAGTTGTCAATATCACCCCTAGGAACGCATCTTTCAGGATGCGCAATCGGCACCCTCATGGACACGTTAGAAGCAGCCTTCCTCCACCCCACTGTTTTCAGCCCAGAGCTCTCTGCGCTGACACAAGTCTGTATCCTGGCCACAGGGAAAACAAGTCAATTTCCACACAGATTCACAGTACGCCTTAGGCGTGGCTCACAACTTTGGCCAGCTTTGGTCCCAGTGAAGATTCCTGACCTCTTCGAGCACTCCTTTTCACAACACACTGTCCAAAATCTCCTTAAGGCCATCCCCCTCCCCAAGCAATTGGCCATAATCAAATGGTCCATATCATGAACACCACAGATGTCAGCCATGGCAATGCCAGAGCTGACCAAGCTGCCAAGGTCACGGCAAGGTCTTGCAATTCAATCATCTCCACTATTACCGGCAGGCACCCAACCAAAACAAAAGGCATTCCAGACATTGTCATGGCACAGCGTTTACAGGGCATTGCCCCTGATTCAGAAAAGCAGATATGGAAGACACACAGGGGCTCTGACTCTGCATCAAGAGGCCTCTGGATCACTCCAATTGGTCAAGTGTGCATACCTAATACCTTGTTACCAGTGCTCATTGATTGGCTTCATATCAATACACACCTTGGCAAGGAAGGAATGAGTAGTACTGTGTTGAGAACCGGTGGCACCCCCTACTGGGCAAGGCAATTCAAAAGCACATCAGATCATGTTTGATATCTCAGCAAAATAATGCAGGTCAAGGGGTGTGGTGTGTAACAGGAAAAACTCCCTTGCCAGCGGGTCCATTTGAATGTATTCAGCTTGATTTTTATAACCATTTACAACATTCTCGCATCAGGACTGAATTCCTATGCCCCAGAACTTGCCATGCCCCTAGCCAAGCTTTTCTGATACAGTTACTGTACAACTGGCATCACCAATGTGAAAAATTGCTCAGGCATGTCCATTCCACAAAAGCAGGACAAATCCAATCCTGTAAATTATTGCACCATGAGACTACTCAATTATCAGCAACATACTGGAAACTGCCATTAACAGTGCGATCAAGCAGCACTTACTCCACAGCAGTCGGCCCACTTATTCTCCGTTTGGACAGATTCAGCTTCTGGCCTAATCCCAGCCTTGGTGGACAGACAGACGGACGGAGGTATTGTTGTCACATGCAGAGGTACAGTGAAGTGTTGTGGTGCATGCTATACAGGCAGATTATATGATACAAAGTATAGTGCAGAACATGCTGTTACAGCTGCAGAGAAGGTAGAGACAGGCAGGCAAGAGGGACTGCCGAGGCAGGTCAGAGGTCCATTCAAAAGTCTCAATAGCAGGAAGGGCAAATAAAAAAAGTGTATTCCATTAGACATCAAGGAATCCAAGTTAAATTGAATCAGGAAATAGTCATACATTTTTGGAGTCACAGCAATCACAAAGGCAGAAAACTATGGTTGTTGGAAAAAAAAATCAATCAACTCAGCCACAAAACATCACCACTGTTCCTCAGGGTAGTGTCCTTGGACCAAGTCTCTTCAGTTACTTCATCAATGACCTTCCCATCTTCATAAAGGGGAGAGGGTAGAGATGTTTGCTGATAAGTGCACAATGTACAGCACCACTTGAAGCTCATCAGATGGTGAAGTAGTCTATGTCCAAAGACAAAGACATGAAGAGAGATAGGTGCGTGAAACAGGGTAATTACGATGCTGTAAGACAGGATCTGAGGAGCAAAAGTTGGGAGCATCGGCTGTCAGGGAAGGATGTCGTGGAAATGTGGAACTTTTTCAAGGAACAGATACGACGTGTCCTTGATATGTATATACCTGTCAGGCAGGAAAGAAATGGTCGTGTGAGGGAACCTTGGTTGACGAGGGAGGTTGAATGTCTTGTAAAGAGGAAGAAGGAGGCTTACATAAGGTTGAGGAAACAGGGTTCAGACAGAGCAGTGGAGGGATACAGGATAGCCAGAAGGGACCTGAAGAAAGGGATTAGGAGAGACAAGAGAGGGCATGAAGGATCAAGGATAACCCAAAGGCATTTTATGCATATGTGAGAAACATGAGAATGA
>NC_057720.1:34132835-34136910 GCF_004010195.1 Chiloscyllium plagiosum | reverse complement strand
TAGAAATTGAACCCATGTCACTGAAACATTAGCCTATGGCTCTGAATTATTGGTCTTGTTATTGTTACTGTGTCACCAATTTCCTCTAGAATGATAAAGAAAATAGAGGAGCTGCAAGACATGTATTTTTAAAAGACTGACTACCTGACTCAGTGTAAATGTAGATTTTCCTCCATGGACACCAGTTTGACAGGGAGAGCCTCAGATACATATTCTAGTCATCTGCCTGTTTGTCAAAACGAAAACAGCAGAAGTCTGGAATGGCTTTCAGGCAACAGTTTCAGGTCTGCCTGATACCAATGTCCAGCAAAGGTTTGAACGTTCAAAACTTTTGAATCATCTGAGGGTGTTGGCTTTATAGAGGGAAACAGAATTTATATTTCACATTGCCTTTGTCTTCTTCAGCCTCTTGGATCAGATGCTCACAGGAGCAATCTTCAATGATTCCTATATGGGAATGTTCACTGAACTCAGGCAGAAGGAAAAGAAATTGGAGGCTGGTGGTGATGCTTGCTACCTCACTTTCTTAGTTACATGATTTACACAGACCAAAGAAATCTCATGAAATTCCCTAATTGTTGTGAAGCTGCGATGTGGAAGTGCTGGTGTTGGACTGAGGTGGACAAAGTCAGAAGTCACACAACAGCAGGTTATAGTCCGACAGGTTTAGTTGAAATCACAAGCTTACGGAGCGTTGACTTCACCTGACAAAGGAGCAGTGCTCCAAAAGCTTGTGGTTTCAAATAATCCTGTTGGACTATAACCTGGTGTAGTGTGACTTCTGAAATTGTGAAGCTTGATCATGATACTATCAAGTACTAGAATAATCTTCAAGAGCTTTCAACAAGTTCTTCAAAAGATTTTAAAGACAGGATGCGATTTTTATAAAGCAAATTGTGAAGGCTGGATTTATCCATTATGATAGTAAAAACACCAGTGCATATAGAGTAGACAGTCAGAAACTTTTTTTCCATGGGTACAACAGAGTGTTACAAGGGGACATAAATTTAAGGTGAAGGGTGGAAGGTATAGGGGAGATGTCATGGGTGGGTTCTTTACCCAGAGAGTGGTGGGGGCATGGAATGTGCTGCCTGTGGGAGTGGTAGAGTCAGAATCTTTGGTGACCTTTAAACGGCAATTGGATAGGTACATGGATGGGTGCTTAAGCTAGGACAAATGTTCGGCACAACATCGTGGGCCGAAGGGCCTGTTCTGTGCTGTATTGTTCTGTGTTCTACACCAAAATCAGGTTCAGGTGATAGCTAACAACATAAGCACCACTCAAGTGCAAAGCCATGGCCATCACCAAACAATCTCTCTTTGACACTCAATGGAACTACCATCACTATCTTGAACCAACATCCTGAGGTCCACCATTGACTAGAAACTGAACTAGACTAGCCATCTTAACAAAAGTAGATCAGTAACAGAGAATTTTACAATGTGTAACTCATCTCCTACTTTTCTTTCCAGCAGTGAAGGCCTCTGAAGTCTGTGCATGGCAATGATTTCAGAACTGGAAGTTAACGTTGCAATGTGCCAGCTCTAATAACTGTGCACAGAAGTATGGAGCGGTCTCACCTTAAAGGGAATGCTGCTTCTGACTACTCAAAAGCCTGTTCACCATCTATAACACACAAGTCAGGTGTGTGAAGGAATACTCTTCACATGCCTAGATAATGCAGTTCCAATAACAGGTTTGACACCAACCTGCCCACTTGATTGGCACTCCATCCACCACCTTCAATAGTCACGCCTTTTGTAACAGATGTACAAGTGCAGCACAAAATTAACTGCAGTAACTCACCAAGACATTGCCTTCCAAACCAGCGACCTCTAACACCTAGAAGGGCAGTGGTGTTCACATGCAAGTTTCCCTCCAAGCCACACATCATCCTGTTCCTGGGTCAAATTCTCACAATGACGACATTTTCCGCCCCCCAAACAGCATGATGCATGTACTTGTACCACATTAACTGCAGCAGCTCACCAACACCTTTTCCAGTACAATTAGGGATGGAAAATAAAAACTGCCCTAAGCATTGGCTAATAGAAAAAAAAAGTATTTTTCTCGAAAATACAGGACTAACTTTACCATGAAACAACTCCAACAAAGTGCAAGCTGTGTCCAAAGAGAAGTCTGAAATTTTACTTAACTAGTAATTTTCCACTTCAGTTGCAGATTTACTATGGCATTGCTTGAGGGTAGAGCTTTAACGCTGGATCCTCTTCTTTATCTCATCTTCACTTGAAAAAATATACCTTTGGTTAGACATAAAATTATAACAGATACTGGTTCTCAATCACACTTCCCATAATCTATTTGCAGTTCTTCCTGAACCTGTCATTACTGTTCCACTTCTCAATAAAGTTCCCACCTACACCACTGTCAAGTCACCAATGTACATTTGGTCATTTGATCTGAAGTGGATTCTGGCACCCTTGCCGGTGGTGAGCTTGGTGTTGGGAGAAGCACGTAATCAAATGGATGGGAACTCCGTTGCATAAGAAGGAGTAAGCCATTCAGCTAACGGAGACTACTCCAGCAGTCATAGCTGGTCCGATAAACCTCAACATCACTTTAATGTGTTAACCGCATAACACTTGATACCCTTATTGATTAAGGATTGTTCTCAGCTCAGCCTTGAATATACAAATTGACTCAGCCTCGACAGTGAAGAGCTCCATAGAATCACTACCCTCAGAATAAATTCTTCTTCATCTGTCATAAGTGGGTGACCCCTTACTCAGATTATGCCCTCTGGTCCTAGACAATCCTATAAAGGGGAAGCAAACTCTCCACATCTATCATATCAAGTCCCCTAAAAATCATACATGTTTCAGTAAGTTCACCCCTCATTTTCTGAACTGTAGTGAGTACAAGCCCAAACTACTCAACCACTCCTGCGAAAATCCGTCCATATCTGGGATCAACCCAGTGAGCTTTCTCTGGATTACATCCAATGCCAGTATATCTCTGCTTTGATAAGGGGACCATATTGTACACCTTACAAGATCATAGTTCATCTTATCATTACCTCAACAATTCCCAACTACCCAGATAGGCTCTTGGTAAGCAAGGGGGTGAAAGCTTATCTAGCTGTACTTTATAAATATTCTAATAGTTGACTTCCATTGTCATTTCAGGAAAAGAGATCCAAAGACTGCCAGCCTTGAGGGAAAAAAAGCTTCATCTCTTTAATGGACAACATCTTATTTTAAAGCAATGCTTATTAGAATTCAACAGCAGGATTTCATAATTAATTGCTTCACAAAAGCTGGTACTCCACTGTCTTTTTCCATCATTTTATCATACATAGAGAAGCAGTCAAGAAGTGACAATTTTTACTGTGCATTTCTTCCACAATTTTCCACTGCTGATGTTAAATTTCCAACACCAACCCAGATGAAGTTTCCAAATGTGAAAGGCAACCATATGGGACGAAACATCTCAGGCACTCCCAACCTTTAGCATCCAATTTTGAATACATTATGATAATATTCGTGCATTTTTCTAATTATTCACATTATGTAGCTTTCTTTCTTGCTATATAAACTCAAATTGTACAAAAAATGGGCAATTTGATTTCTTGGGTTTCTGCTGATGCCAGCAATTGGATTCATTGAGATTTTGATATCAGTAATTTGGCATTTGTTCTACAATTTATTTATTTCAAAGTACTTATTTCAAATTGTCTTGATAAGAACTGTGTTTTGGTGGTGTAATGCCACTTTCATATGTAACATTTTTGATGAACCTGAGGGGCACCAGTATCCTTGGTGGGAGGTTTGCTAGTGCGCTTGTGGGGGTTTTAAACTAACTCTGCAGGGACATGGGAACCCAGACTGTAGCTTTAGGGTGCAGGACCTGGAGTGTAGGGAGGTTAGGAACATGGCATCAATTTCAAAGGAGGGTGCCTGTAAACAGGAAAGTGGTTTGAAGTGTGTATACTTCAATGCAAGAAGTATACGAAATGAGGTAGGTGAACTTGCAGCGTGGGTTAGTACCTGGGACTTCGATGTTGTGGCTATTACGGAGACATGGGTAGAACAGGGACAGGAGTGGCTGTTGCAG
>NC_057720.1:34115585-34130261 GCF_004010195.1 Chiloscyllium plagiosum | reverse complement strand
GACAGTGAGAATCTTTTTCCACGTATGGAGTCAGCTATTACAAGGGGGCATAGCTTTAAATTAATGGGGGGTAGGTATAGGACAGATGTTAGGGGTAGGTTCTTTACTCAGCGAGTCGTGAGTTCATGGAATGCCCTGCCAGTAGCAGTGGTGGACTCTCCCTCATTTATGGGCATTTAAACGGGCATTGGATAGGCATATGGAGGATAGTGGGCTAGTGTAGGTTAGGTGGGCTTGGATCGGCGCAACATCGAGGGCCGAAGGGCCTGTACTGCGCTGTATTCTTCTATGTTCTATGTGTCCAATACTTCCAAGATGTGCAAGAATAAAATTATATTTATCTTGCTCTGAGGAAAGATAATCTCGCCTGTAAACTATCCATGCAAGTATCTGCTTTGGTGAGCATGTCAACAACCAGAGGTCACAAATTTCAAACAATTGGGAAGGATCTTGAGAGTAGATTATATCCTGTTCATGCAGGGTTGCCACATGTACAACCGCTGACCTGAAATGGTCATGAAAGCAAAATGCATAAAATGATTTTAAAAAGGGAGTTAGTCAGGTACATGAGGATTTGAAATTTTCAGGGTTATTCAAAAAAGGGACTGTGTAACTAAGTACAACAGCTCGTTCAAAGAGCCATCACCATTTAGATCTAATAGCTCCTTCTGTGCTATAAGTTTGTGAATTTAGATCAGAAACACCTGACCAATCAAACAGCTTTATCCAGGGTTAAGTCACTGATAGATAAAACTGATCGTTCTCACCTCTGCATGCAAGTCCAGGCTGAGGTCAACTAAAGATGCTCCTAAAATCTTCCGGATTTCATTTCTCTCGCTTGGAGGGACACGTTCCTCTATTATGTTCCATAGTGAAGAAGGGTTTTCAACGTTACCATGAAATTTATTGTCACCTTCAGCACAGTTCACATTCATAGCTGTGTGGCAAATCCAGATGCATTAGAAATCAGG
Organism: Chiloscyllium plagiosum; assembly: GCF_004010195.1. NCBI lineage: Eukaryota > Metazoa > Chordata > Chondrichthyes > Orectolobiformes > Hemiscylliidae > Chiloscyllium > Chiloscyllium plagiosum. Next base: position 34,129,290 of record NC_057720.1, on the reverse strand, counting down.
GAGGTTTGTTCTATTTGAAAATTCCCCAATTATTTCTCCTGTGATAGAACTGCAAAGACTCCTTAGTACCAGCCAATGCACTGATGGATATTCTAGCAATTTATGCACATGAGATTGTTTGTAGAAAAAAAAGGAAGTGGCAGGACTACAGTGGGGCCCGAAGAGGGAAAGCAGGGACAGTTGATTTACACAATAGGGCGATTGTAGGTCTATGTGCTTTAACCGGACACAGCAGGCTCACGAGGCAAGGAAATTTTATTCATTGTAATGGAGGTCCAATTGTATCTAAAGTTGAATTGTGAAGCAGCCTGCAATCATCTCAACTGATTAGCACTTGTTATGTTGACAGAAAACAAACATTCCATTTACATTTTAACACTTGGCAGAGCAGATAACTCGCACACTCTGCCAATCTTCATATTCAACTGCCTGTTCTGCTAAAACTCAAAATCAAGTTCACAATTCTGCCAAATATCCAAAAGGAAATTCATTAACAACTATCACAGAATGATAAGTGGGGTTGAACAACCAAATTCCCAAAGCACCAATAAAAAAAAGTCACAATATTAAAAATGAAGTTCAACTTTTGCACTGTAATGGAATAGAAGGTCCAACTGGATAAAAATCGACTTCAGGACAAGCACAAGTTGTAATGAAAGGTCAGAGTTGTGATAAACAAAGGGTCAGTGCTTTCCTATTTTCAAATTATTCATTTTTGGAATACAGAAGAGAATTTCAAATTTGCCGATGTAACAAAACAGAAGAGGAATAAGAAACAATGACAGTGAAAAGAATCACCTACAGCATCAAATGGACAAGCAAGCAGAATGGCAGACTATTTAATACAGACAAGGCCGAACTGATGCAATTCCACAAAAGGAAGGTAGAGTAAATATAAATTGTGTGCAAGAACTGAGGGACCTTGGGAGGTTCATTTTCAAACCAGTCTTTGAAAATGGAGGACTCATTAAGAAAATAGTTAGCAAAGCTTACAGATTCTTGGGTTTCACACAGAGTTGTTGAGTACAAAATGAGAGTGGTTATGCTGAATCTTTATAAATGTAAAAAACCCTTAAAGTATTCCCAAAACACCAAATAGTCAAGGAGCAAAAGAGAGGAGGGAGGAAATAAATATAACTACCACTAGAGAAAAAGTGCTTGACAAATTAACAGGTTAATGGCTGATATGTCAACTGGACATGATGGGCTAAACACTAGGATTTTAAGGGAAGAAGCTACACAGATCATGCGTGCACTGGTACTACTCTTCCAAAAATCCCTAAATTCTTGGATATACCAGAGAATTGGAAAACTGATTTAAACATTTTACATTGGCAAAAATGGAGGGAAACAAAAACAGAAATGTTACCACACAAAGGCAGACAGCCGAACCAAATCAGCCTTTGGACCTCTCTATTCACAACACAGTAAAATTAAACAAAGACCCCCAACAATCACTAATGGCACCTCACCTGACATTTGAATAACCAATCCCAAATCTTTGTGAATGAATAAATTTCCAGGTCCTGTATTTGTACCTTAAAAAGACTTGAAGAAAATTAAATAACAGTAATCAATTAATGTCTCGGCTTTAATCCCAACAAGTGAGTTTTCAGCCCCCATTTACACACAAGATAGACAAACAAATGCAACTAAGGAATAAATAAAAGCAGCAAAACAGGTCAAATTACTTAAATGGCTTTCATGATGCACTGCTTCACAGGCACAGATGTGGACTCCTTGGTTACTTTTCTAAAACTGCCAATTAGCATCACTTCTCAGTTCACTCAGGTATACATAACAATCCTTCTACTTTCTACTCTTTCGGCTTCTGGCAGCTGGTGCAGGAGATTAGGCAGACAGCGGTTAAATCTTCATGCTGTGTTGTCAGCAGCCAAGCTCATCTCCCCAGAAAACATTCAAAATAAAACTTCAATTCCATTTCCGAGTGACAGACTGATTGTCTTCATCACCCACGCCACACACATCCTTCCCTCCCAACCCCCTCACAGAGGCCTCAATTACCATCCAACATCTGTCATCTGCTTGAACATAAGGTTTCTTCCAACTTACCAGAACCAATTCCCAGATACTGATCTCGTTAATAGTAGAAGTTGGCTATCTGTTTAAACACAATAGTCTTCTCTGGCTCACTGTCTGCAGCAAACCTTTTAATCAAGGATTAGCCTCCAATTAGCCTTACAAACAAGCAATTTTTTGGTTTGTTCCTTCCCTTTTACTACAAGCTATCCCAAAGTCCACAAGTCATCCTCAGTTCACAATTCCCAGATCATAACTCCAAACCAAAATTGATTAAAAAAAAATAAAAATAATGCAATATCAGCACGGGATCTAACAGTAACAAGTTAGTGTAATATTTGACATTGGGAAAGTGGAGCATTTTCAGGATAGAAATTTAACTAGTGGAGTGTCACAGTAGTAGGTGCTGGAGGGACAGAATTAATTACAATATATGTTAATGACTTGAAGAAGAAAGTGAATGTACTACAGACAAGTTTGCAGGTGAAACAAAAATAGATAGGAGGATAAGTGGTGAGAATAAAAGTCTGAAGAGAGCTGTGTACAGGCTCAGTGAGTAAGCGTAAATTTGGCAGATGAAATAAATGAGAAAATGTGAAGTTATCCACTTGGGTAAGAAGAATAAAAGGGCTGAATATTATTTAAAATGGAGAAACTTGCAGAAAGAGGTCACATGAGGGATTCAGAGCCCTTGAATATGAATTACAAAAAGATAGTATACTAAGTTAAGCCAACAGTAGGAACAATAAGTGAATTATTGGCCTTTATTCCAAAGGATGTGGAGAATAAAAATCATCTTGCTCAAGTATAAAAGGCATTAGTCAGACCATATCTAATATGCTGTGAACATTTTCGGTTCCCTTTTCTAAGGAACGATTGTCTAGCATTGGAGGCAGTCCAGAGAAGATTCACTCTTAACCCCAGGGATTTTCTTGTGAGGAGAGATTGTATAGGTTGGGCTCAGAAGAAAAAAGATGAGCTTATTAAAACACAAGAGTCTTAAGGGGCTTGATAGGGTGGATGCTGAGAGGTTGTTTTCACTTATGGAACAGTCTCGGACCATAAACACACTCAGAGTAAGGGTTCAACCATGTAGTACAAGGATGATGAGGATTTTCTTTCCACACTCAGGTCACTGAATTCACTGAATTCTTTACCACAGCGGGTTTAAGGCTGGGTCATTAATTGTATTCAGGCCAAGATAGATTTTTCAATCAGTATAGCATTTAAGCGCTATGATGATAAGCCTTACATAGAAACAGAAACATAAAAAATACAGCGCAGTACAGGCCCTTTGGCCCTCGATGTTGCGCCAATCCAAGCCCACCTCACCTACACAAGCCCACTATCCTCCATATGCCTATCCAATGCCCGTTTAAATGCCCATAAAGAGGGAGAGTCCACCACTGCTACTGGCAGGGCATTCCATGAACTCACGACTCGCTGAGTAAAGAATCTACCCCTAACATCTGTCCTCTACCTACCACCCCTTAATTTAAAGCTATGCCCCCTCGTAATAGCTGACTCCATACGTGGAAAAGAGTTCTCATGGTCAACTCTATCTAAACCCCTAATCATCTTGTACACCTCTATCAAGTCACCCCTAAACCTTCTTTTCTCCAATGAAAACAGCCCCAAGTGCCTCAGCCTTTCCTCATACGATCTTCCTACCATACCAGGCAACATCTTGCTGAGTTGAGAATGATCAGATCAGCCATGATCTTACTCAATGATGGAACAGACAGGATGAGCTGACTAACCTACTTCAATTCCTATGTCATACAATCTAACTTTTGTTAGGCCACAACTGTTTACAATGGCTGAGAAAGGATACAAGGGTCTCTAAACAGGTGCAAAGAGAAATTTACCAGAATGGTTCCAAAGATGTGAGATTTACAGTTGGGTTGTTCTGTTTGGAGTGAAGGGGATTGAAAGGAAATTTAAGATATAAAGCGTACAAGATGACAACAGATTCATGCAAGTATTGAAAACTGTTCTAGTCGGCTATTCTAAGGGCCAGAAGACTTAGATTTCAGTTTTGGGCAAAAGTTGCAAAAGGGTGAAGGGGAAGCTTATTCTTTTCAAAAGTATAAAGTGTAATGAGTGGGAACCCACTATCAACAAGAGCCAGCATTTATTATCCATCCTAAATTGGATCTGAAAACATGGTGAGCTGCCTTCTTCAACCATGCAGTCCCTACAATGTAGACATACACAATCTATTTTGTCAGGCAGAGAATTCCACGTTTTTGATCCAGTGAAAGTGCAGTGATCTAGTTCCAAGTATGCATTTAATTCAAGATGTTGACTTAAGTATTTTTGTCAGTTTTAGCAAAAATTTCACAAATCTCAGAACACAGATGTGCATGACTAAAATCATAATTTCAGTGAATGCCAGTCACTGTGTAAAGAAGGTCATTGCATGGACAGAATATAAAAGCAAAGAATGACTAAAAATAAGGATGAAAAAGTAGAGCATGAGAGAAAATTATTCAGAAATATAAAAATAGATAAGAGTTTCTATAAATATTTAAAAAGAAAACAATTTAACAAGATGAGTTTTAATCTTATAGAAAGTTATTTTGTATTATTAATTCTTCAACTAAGGAAATGGCAATGGAACAAGTATTTTGCATGAGTCTACACCTAACAACTATGGTTAAGCCACATTTGAAGTATTGTGTGCAATTCTGATCGCCAAACAGGAAGGACACGACACGAGAAAGAGTGCAAAGGAGGTTTACCAGGCTGCTCCCTGGATTGGATGTATTAGCAATAAGGACAGATTGGACAAACTTTGATTGGTTTTGCTATAGAGTGTTAGACCACTGAGGGTTTTACCTGACAGAAGTATATAAAGTTATGAGAAACATGCACAGGGCGGACAGACTGAGTCTTTTTCCCCACGGTGGTAATTGAAAATACTAAGACTCTTAATATAAGATTGGGGGCTGGGGTGATGTTTAAAGGACAGGCGTGGCATATTTTTTGTAAAACAAAGGTTAAGTGGAAGGTGCCCGTCAAGGGGGGTGGTAGAAACAGATGCAATAGCAATGTTTTAGAGGTACTTCAACAGACATGTGAACAGTCAGGGAATAGAAGGAGAGGGACCCTGGGATGCATGCAAAATGGGATTAGTTTAGAATGGTCAGCACAGACATGGGCAGAAGGGCCTGTACTATACTAACTTCATTCCCAGAGCAGCAAAAATATAAGGCAATGGAAAGGAGGGGAGGAATTCAGGAAAATTACCAGAGAAGTGGTACTGAGCAAATTGCTGACAAGTGCTTGGGTCCTGATGGCCTTCATCTTAGGGTCTTAAGAGTGGCTAATGAAATAGCTGAGATATTGACTGTAGTTTTCCAATGTTCCCTTGATTCAGGGATGATCCTATTACATTGGCAGATAGCATTCTCCCAATGACTTTGTAAAGACATTATAACAGGCATTAGATCATTAGTTCAAAGAAATCAGGCTTGCTTTTGTGTAAAGGAAACTAGCTTTGACAAATCCACTGAAATTGTTTAGAGAACATGCTGTAGATAATTAGGAACTGGTGGATGCCCCTGTTCTTAGATTACCAGAACGCATAAGGTACCACATCAAACATGATTACAGAAAGTAAAAGTTAGTCATATAGAGGGCAGCATATTAGCACGGTTAGAATTTTGGTTGACCAACGGAAATCAATAGGCATGAGTCTTTTTTTTTCAGGTTAGCAAAATGTAACAATTGTTGTACTACAGGGTTTGGTGCTAGAATCTTAACGGTTTACAAGTTACATAAATAATTTGAGAAAGCACAGGAGGTATGGTTATCATATTGTCTAATGGCACAAAGCTAGAAAAGTATGTTGTGAAGACGACACAAGGGGGTTACAAAAACATATGGTTGGATTATATGATGGGGCCAAAGATCTGGCAAGTGGAGTAAAATGCAGGAAAGTTTGAAATTATCCATTTGCAAAGAAAAATAAAAAGTGCAATATTTAAATGCTGAGAGATTACAGGGCTCAAATGCAGAGAGATCTGGGTATCCTCATACTTGAATCACAAAAGATTGCATGTGGGCACAGAATTAAATTACTAAAAGGTTATAGGATTATAAGAGGACTTCAACACAATAATTTAGTTATGCTTCAGTTATACAGGACACTTGTTTGATTTGATTTATTGTAGTCACATACCTCAGTACAGTGAAAAGCTTTGTTTTGCAAGCAGTATGGGCAGATTAAAGCAAACAAGGACATACAGACCATAGGGTGCTTAGACAGTGACAGGCAGACAAGGTTATGGCTGCACAGGAGGTAGACAAAGGAAGATCAACATTAGCAAGACCAACAATTATTTGAAGTTAGAGAGGTGTTGAGCCCACAAGTGGAGTACTGCACAGTGTATTGGTCTCCCCAGTGAAGGATGTCAATGCACTAGCAGCAATTCTGAGAAGGTTTACCAACCAATACGTAAATGAAAGAGTTCTCTCGTGAGCAAAGTCTGGAGTTTCGAAGAGCAAGTAGTGATTTGTGTCCAGAACAATAAATTCTAGAGCAGTCTTGACAAGGATGTGGAGAACACAAAGAATCAAGAAATAGGGATCGCCCATTTAGATTAGATTCCCTACAGTGTGGAAACAGGCCCTTCGGCCCAACAAGTCCACACCTACCCTCCGAAGAGAAACCAACCCAGACCCATTCCCCTACATTTACCCCTGACGAATACACCTAACACTACGGCTAACTTAGCATGGCCAATTCACCTGCACATCTTTTGGACTGTGGGAGGAAATCGGAGTACCGGAGGAAACCCAACCCAGACCCATTCCCCTACATTTACCCCTGACGAATACACCTAACACTACGGCTAATTTAGCATGGCCAATTCACCTGCACATCTTTTGGACTGTGGGAGGAAATCGGAGTACTGGAGGAAACCCACACAGACATGGGGAGAATGTGCAAACTCCACACAGACAGATGCCCGAGGTGGGAATTGAACCTGGGTCCCTGATGCTGTGAGGCAGCAGTGCTAACCACTGAGCCACCGTGCCTAAAACAGAGACAAGAGGAAATCACTTCAGAAAACAGAGTATCTTTGGAACGCTCTTCCTGGAAAAAAAGGGAATTGGAAGCAAGGTCTTTTCCCCAGGGTAGGAGTGACCAAAACTTGAGGGCATAGGTTTAAAGTGAGAGAAAAGATTTAAAAGTGACCAGAAGGGCAACTTTTTAAAATTGAGGGTGGTGCATATAGAACATAGAACAATACAGCGCAGAACAGGCCTTTCAGCCCTCGATGTTGCACCAACCTGTGAACTATTCTCAGCTCGTCCCCCCCTACACTATCCCATCATCATTCATGTGCTTATCCAAGGATTGTTTAAATCTCCCTAATGTGGCTGAGATAACTACATTGGCAGGTAGGGCATTCCACACCCTTACCACTCTCTGCGTAAAGAACCTGCCTCTGACATCTGCCTTAAATTTATCACCCCTCAATTTGCAGTTATGCCCCCTCGTACAAGCTGACATCATCATCCTAGGAAGAAGACTTTCGCTGTCTATTCTATCTAATCCTCTGATCATCTTGTATGTCTCTCTCAAATCCTCTCAGCCTTCTTCTTTCCAATAAGAAGAGACCCAAGTCTCTCAGCCTTTCCTCATAAGACCTTCCCTCCACACCAGGCAACATCCTGGTAAATCTTCTCTGCACCTTTTCCAATGCTTCCACATCCTCCTGTAATGGGGCGATCAGAACTGTACACAATATTCCAAGTGCGGGCATGCTAGCGTTTTGTATAGTTGCAGCATGACATTACGGCTCGAACTCAATCCCTCTACCAATAAAACCTAGCACACCGTATGCCTTCTTCACAGCACTATCCGCCTGGGTGGCAACTTTCAGGGATCTATGTACATGGACTCCAAGATCCCTCTGCACATCCACACTACCAAGAATCTTTCCATTGACCCAGTACTCTGCCTTCCTGTTATTCTTCCCAAAGTGAATCACCTCACATTTAGCTGCATTGAACTCCGTTTGCCACCTCTCAGCCAATCCTGCAGTTTATCCACGTCCCCATGCAACCAGTTCTTCCAAACTGTCCACTACTCCACCAACTTTAGTATCATTTATAAATTTACAAATCTATCCATCTATGCCTGCATTTATAAAAATGACGAACAGCAGTGGTCCCAAAACAGATCCTTGTGGCACACCACCAGTAACAGGACTCCAGACTGAATATTTTTCGTCAACCACCACTCGCTGCCTTCTTTCAGAAAGCCAGTTTCTAATCCAAACTGCTAAATCACCCTCAATTCCATGCCTCTGCATTTTCTCCGACATCTTACCATGTGGAACCTTATCAAAGGTTTTACTGAAGTCCATGTATACCGCTTCAACTGCCCTTACCACATCTACATGATTGGTCACTTTCTCAAAAAACTCAATGAGGTTTGAGAGACGACCTGCCCTTGATGAAACCATGTTGACTATCTGCAATCAAGTTGTTACTTGCTGGATAATTACAAATCCTCCCTCTCAGTTTTTTCCAAAATTTTTCCTACAACAGAATGAAGGCTCACCGGTCTATAATTACGTGGGTCATCTCTACTGTCCTTCTTGAACAAGGGCACAACATTTGCAATCCTCCAATCTTCTGGTACTAAACCTGTAGACAATGACGACTCAAGGATCAAAGCCAAAGGCTCTGCTATATCCTCCCTAGCTTCCCAGAGAAGCCTTGGATAAATCCCATCCAGTCCAGGGGACTTGTCTACTTTCACTCCTTCTAGAATTGATAACACCTCTACATAACTAACCTCGATCCTTTCTAGTCTAATATCTCATTCTTCTCCTCTACAATATTCTTCTTTTCCTGAGTGAAAACCAATAAATGTCCGTTTAGCACCTCTCCAACCTCCACAGGGTCCACACTCAACTTCCCACTTCTGTCTTTGACGGGCTCTATTCCTACCCTAGTCATCCTTTTATTCCTCACATACCAATAGAAAGCCTTATCCTACTTACTAAAGACTGCTTGTGTCCTCTCTTTGCTCTTCTTAATTCTCTTTAAATCCTTCCTAGCTGATCTGTAACTCTCCATCACCTCATCTGAATCATCTTGTCTCATCAACACATAAGCCTCCTTCTTCCACTTAACAAGAGATGTAATTTCTGTAGTAAACCACGGTTCCCTTACCCTATCAAGGTATTATCATATATGGAACAAGTTGCCAGAAGTGTTGGTGGAAACAGGTACGGTTACAACATTGAAAACATATTTGAACAGGTACATGGGTAAAAAAGGTTGAAAGGGATACCGGCCAAACATAGCAAAAGTGACCAACCTGGTTGGCATGGATGGGTGGGTCAAAGGGCCATTGCCGTGCTGTATTACTTGATGACCCCTCCCTTCAGTAACCATAAATGCAAGTATGCTCACCTCCCTTGAATGTTTTTAAACCAGAAGTAGATGGATTCTTGTTAAGCAAGAGGGTGAAAGGTTATTATGGATCAGCTGGAATGTGAATTTGAGATTATAATTAGATTGGCCACGATCTTATTGAATGGCAAAGTGGTTTGAGCAACTGAACTACCTATGCTTGCTCCTTAATGACCTGTTCTAATGCAAGTCACTAAGGTATTAGTGAAAAAAAAAAATTCCATCTAATCTACACGTAACTATTTACTCGGTGGGTATATCACATTAAATTTAATATTCCCCCAGCAGAAGTTACTTCTAATGTCTATGTCTAAGGCTGTAATTTCTGACTCCAATTGACTTGCCTCAGAAAATATCAAAAACAAAGTTGGTCTAATTAATAAAAGTATTTGTTAAAACATCAATCAAGGTTTTAACAATGGCAGAGAGAGGCAAGTTTCACTTTTAATCAGTACAAACATGAGAACAAATCACAAACATCAACAAGTCAATTGTCTACAATAATACTGTAGATACAGGTTTGATGAACAGATTGACAACGTCACCAAATCACTACATTACAGAAACTTAAGCAAAAGAAATGGGAAGATTCCAGTTTATCTATGGATGCAATAAAAGAAAAACTTGAAGTTAGGATAAATAGACAAGGCCTTTTCCCTAGACTGGGAAAGTCCAGAACAAGAGGGCTGAAAACGTGTTACTGGAACAGCGCAGCAGGTCAGGTAGCATCTAGGGAACAGGAGAATCGACGTTTCGGGCATAAGCCCTTCTTCAGGATTATACCCAAAACGTCGATTCTCCTGTTCCCTGGATGCTGCCTGACCTGCTGCGCTGTTCCAGCAACACATTTTCAGCTCTGACCTCCAGCATCTGCAGACCTCACTTTCTCCCAGAACAAGAGGGCACAGGTTTAAGATGAGAGGGGAAAAGTCTTAGGAGAGACCCAAGAGGTAACTTTTTCACTCAAACAGTGGCGCATGTAATGGAATGAGCTGCCAGAGGAAGTGGAGAAGGCTGGTACAATTACAACATTCAAAAAGTATCTGGTTGGGTACATGAAATAGGAAGGGTTTAGAGGGATATGGGCCAAATGCTGGCAAATGGGACTAGATTTGGTTAGAATATCTGGTCAGCATGGACGAATTGGACCAAAGGGTCAGTTTCTGTGCTGTACATCTCTAGATACTGAAGAGAGAGATCAATCGGAGATTGGTACCGTTGAGAAAAAAAGCTAGTCAAACAGCCATGGCAGGCAGGGACAAAGCAGAGAACAAGGTAGGATTGATATATAAAACTGCATTTATTTGAATGCAAGGAGCCTAACAGGGAAGGCAGATGAACTCTGGGTTCAAAGAATGGGGCTGGGAAATCATAATTACAGAAACGTGGCTGAGGGATGGACAGGACTGGCAGCTTGACGTTCCAGGATACAAATACTGCAGGAAGGACAGAAAGGGAGGCAAGAGGAGGAGTGTCGTTTTTGATAAGGGATAGTATTACAGCTGTACTGAGGGAGGATATCCCTGGAAGTTATTTGGGTGGAACTGAGAAATAAGAAATAAGAAATAGTCAGAGGGAAATTGAGAATCAAATTTGTAAGGAGATCTCAGTTATCTGTAAGAATAATAGGGTGGTTATGGTAGGGGATTTTAAACTTTCCAAACATAAGACTGGGATTGCCATAATATTAAGGGTTTAGATGGAGGGGAATTTTGTTAAGCATGTAAAAGAAAATTTTTGATTCAGTATGTGGATATACCTACTAGAGAAGGTGCAAATATTGACCTACTCTTGGGGAAAAAAGGCAGGGCAGGTGACTGAGGTGTCAGTGACCATAATTCTACTAGATTTAAAATAGTGATGGAAAAGGATAGACCAGATCTAAAAGTTGAAGTTCTAAATTGGAGAAAGGCTAATTTTGACAGTATTAGTCTCGAGCTTTCGAGAGCTGATTGGGGGCAGATGTTCACAGGTAAAAGGACAGTTGGAAAATGGGAAGCCTGCAAAAGTGAGACAACGAGAATCCGGAGACAGTATATTCCTGTTACGGTGAAAGCCTGGTAGGCAGAGAGAATGCTGGATGACTGAAGAAATTGAGGGTTTGGTTAAGAAAGAGAAGGAAGCTTTTGTCAGGTATAGACAGGATAGATGGAGTGAATCCTTAGAGTATAAAGGCAGTAAATATATAGTGAAGAGGGAAATCTGGAAGGCAAAAAGGGGACAGGAGATAGCTTTGGCAAATAGGGTTAAGGAGAATCCAAAGGGTTTTTACAAATACATTAAGGACAATGGGGTAACTAGGGGGAGAATGGAGCCCCTCAAAGTTCAGTGAGGCAGCCTTTGTGTAGAGCCGCAGGAGATGGGGCAAGATATTAAACGAGATTTTTATATCAGTATTTACCGTGGAAAAGGACATGGAAGATACAGAATATCGGAAAATAGATGGTGACATCTTTAAAAAATGTCCATAATACAGAGGAGCAAGTGCTAAATGTCTTGAAATGCAAACAGGTGGATAAATCTCCAACACCTGATCAGGTGAACCCATGAACTCTGTGGGAAGCTAGGGAAGTGATTGCTGGACCCCTTGCTGAGATATTTATATCATCAATAGTCACAGGTGAGGTGCTGCAAGACTGGAGGTTGGCTAACATGGTGTCACTATTTAAGAAAGATGGTAAGGACTAGCCAGGAATTATAGACCAGCGAGCCTGACATTGGTGGTGGGCAAGTTGTTGGAGGGACAGGATTAATATGTATTTGGAAAGGCAAGGACTGATTAGGAATAGTCAACATGGCTTTGTTAGTGGCATCATGTCTCTCAAACTTGATTTGAGTTTTTTGAAGTAGTAACAAAGAGGACTGATGAGAGGAGAGTGGTAGACGTGATCTATAATGACTTCAGTGAGGCATTCGACAAGGTTCTGCATTAGAGACTGGTTAGCAAGTTTAGATCTTGGAAAACAGTGAGAACTAGCCATTTGGATACAGAACTGGTTCAAAGGTAAAAGTCATGGGGTAGTCAAGGGTTGCTTTTCAGACTGGAGGCCTGTGACCAGTGGAGTGCCACAAGGATCGGTGCTGGATCCATTGCTTTTCATCATTTATATAAGCGATTTGGGTGTGAACATTGGAGGTAAAATTAGTAGTTTTGCAGATGACACCAAAATTGGAGGTGCAGTGAAGAAGGTTACCTCAGATTACAACAGGATCTTGATCAGAGGAGTCAATGGGCTGAGGACTGGCAGATGGAGTTTAATTTAGATAAATGTGAGGTGCTGCATTTTGGGAAAGCAAATCTTAGTAGGTAAGGTCCTAGGGAGTGTTGCTGAACAAAGAGACCATGGAATGCAGGTAGATAGGATAGTGAAAGCGGTGTTTGGTATACTTTCTTTTATTGGAAAGAGCACTGAGTACAAGAGTTGGGAGGTCATATGTTGCAGCTGTACATTGGTGAGGCCACTGTTGGAATATTGCATGCAATTCTGGTCTCCTTCCTATCAGAAGGATGTTGTGAAACTTCAAAGGGATCAGAAAAGATTTAAAAGGATGGCGCAAGGTTGGAGGATTTGAGCAAAAGGGAGAGGTTGAATCGGCTGCGACTGTCTTCCCTTGAGTGCTTAGGCGGAGGCTGAGGGGTGACCTTATAGAGGCTTATAAAATAATAAGGCTATGGATAGGATAGGCAAGGTCTTTTTCTGGGGTGGGAGAGTCCAGAACTAGAGGGCATAGGCTTAGGATGAGAGGAGAAAGATATAAAAGTGACCTAAGGGGCAACTTTTTCCACACAGAGGGTGGTACATTTATGGAATGAGCTGCGAGAAGTAGTGGTGGAGGCTGGTACAATTGCAACATTTAAAAGGCATACGAAGGGTTTCGAGGGATATGGGCCAGGTGCTGGCAAACGGGACTAGATTGGATTGGGATATCTGGACTGCATGGATGAGTTGAACCGAAGGGTCTATTTCCGTGCTGCGCATCTCTATGCCTCTATGTGAAAGGTTCAAGCATCTTAATTTCATTTTTGGTGGAGTTGCTGTTGGAGGACTTTCCAGGGGGTGTTGAAACACCACGCAAAAAAAAAAACAGTATGAGCAGCTGGGCATGGTGCAAACAGGTACTTGGGGACTGGCTAACCTGCAGCCAACCCCATCGAACAGCACAGTGTTAGCTTGCTTTCCCTCCGTGGATGCTGGCTGGCCCGCTGTGATCAATCGGGGAGGGG
>NC_057720.1:34067015-34114593 GCF_004010195.1 Chiloscyllium plagiosum | reverse complement strand
AGGGGGAATGGGGGTGGAGGGGGGAGGGGGAAAGGGGGTGGGGGTAGGAGAGAGAGGGTGGGGACAGAGGTGGATGGGGGATGGGATTGGGGACGCGGGGTAGATGGGGGCGGGATTTAGCCGGAGAGCGTGACTGAAACACCGAGAACGACACTTGGCACGCGGAGCACGGCAATGTCGGCCGCAATGTGCACTCACCTCCGCCTCACCTCAGCTCTGCCCGGACACTGACCCTCCCCGGCACCGTCGCCATCACAAACTCCCATCTCCAAGGCCCACCTCTCGCGAGAACAGCCGCCGCCAATTTACGATCATCCAACCCCTAAATGGAGTTCTTAAAGCGAGACCCAGCAGCAAATCCGTGCAGGGTCAGTGCATCATCCAGGTGCTGGTCACCATAAGCTTGATCACTTCCACAAGCTACTGGAGATGTGCTTGAACGAAAGGACGTGCAATATTAACGGTTACAGAACTCAGCAGGGGGAAAACACTGAAATAAAACCAAGGACTGCAGATGCTGGAGATCTGAAACAAACAAAACCAGAAATTGCTGGAGACACTCAATTTGTCTGGCAGCATGTGTGTGTGTGCGCAGAGAAACAGAGTTAGCATTTCGACTCCTGTTTTTCTCTCTTCGCATGCTGCCAGACCTGCTGATTTTCTCCAGCAATTTCTGTTTTTGTTGCTGAAGGAGGATCAAATTGAACTCGCAATGTTAACTCTTTATTTCTCTCAATAGATACTGTTGAGTTTCTGTCTTGGTTTCAGATTTCCACTATTTCCCTTTTAGATCAAGTTCAGAATTGTGTTTTCCCCCCTTTCAGAGTGCAATTGCTACTTATAAATCTTAATATTACACATCAAGATCAGTTTACTCAAACATGCACCTGGACAATTAAAACCATTTTGTTCCAATGTTAAATTGAAAGTTTTCAACTTATGCACATAGCCCTTTTAAGTCAGTTATTTCTGATATGCTTGAACTGAAGATGCAGCAATATTAATGGTTACAGAACTCACCAGGAGGGAAACACTAAAATAAAACAAAGAACAGTAGATGCCAGAGGTCTGAAACAAACCCAGCCAGAAACTGCTGGAGAAACTCAGCAGGTATCTGTGGGAAGAAAAACAGAGTTAATGGTTCTAATCCAGTGACACATCCTCAGAACTGATAGCTGCTTGGAAAAAGATAGTATTTATGCTGATGATGGTTAGGGTAGTTGGAGATGAGTGAGAGAGGGGGAAAAGGAAAGGCAGACAAAGCGATGAACTATAATAAGCCAACAAAGAAGCAAGGCTAGATATATGATAATGGGAACTATGAGTGGGTGAAAATGGCTTGGCTGTGCTGAAAGCAACTAATGTTATTATAGCGCCTGAAAACAATGTCATATAATGATAAATAAATGAAATTGCATAAATGCCTGTGTAATCAGTATTCCATTTCAAGCTATACATAAACAGTACAGAACTTAAACATTGGTAAAAGGAGACTATAAGTTGAAGCTTTTCACCTTGCACTCATCAGAACCAGGATGCAAGAAATGGATTTAAAAATAAACGACTCCATTTTATAGGAAGAGGTACTGATTTGCTGGACCATCCTTAGCAAAGGCAACAGCCTGGCCAATCAGAATCTTCTTACCTGGTCTGAGAATTAAGATTGTTAATTTGAATAAAGATTCGTGCACTTTGTGTCCTTCACTGTGTCTCACACCTGCACACACACACACCATGGGTGCTGGGGAAAAAAATAAGCACTACCGCACTTAGGTGGTAGTGTGGGGGTTAATGAAAAAAAACAGGAAAAAAAAGAAAATAAACAAGGGATTAAAAAAAGAAGAAAAAGAAAGAGAATTAAGATTGTTGTTTTCCTATCTTCCTGGTGGTGGAATTTGAATAAAGATTCGTGCACTTTGTGTCTTTCACTGTGTCTCACACCTGCACACACACACCATGGGTGCTGGGGGAAAAAAAATAAGCACTACCGCACTTAGGTGGTGGTGTGGGGGTTAACTTATATTAAAAAAAAGAAAAAGAAAAAAAGAAGAAAAAAAAATTAAGATTGTTGTTTTCCTATCTTCCTGGTGGTGGAAATTGAATAAAGATTCGTGCACTTTGTGTCTTTCACTGTATCTCACACCTGCACACACACACCATGGGTGCTGGGGATAAAATAAGCACTACCGTACTTAGGTGGTAGTGTGGGGGTTAAAAGAAAAAAAAATTAAAAGGGGAGTGTCCAACTCTATTTTGATTTAAAGAGAGAGAAAAAATAAATAAAGGGGAGTGTTCACATTAAAAAAAAGAGAATTAAGATTGAGTCCCTACCCTCCCCTTCACTGTTTTGATCACACAGCACTGCCCTTTGATGTGAAGGGCAGTGTTTGTCACTGACCACCCGGGTGTTTTCCTATCTTCCTGGTGGTGGAATTTGAATAAAGATTCGTGCACTTTGTGTCTTTCACTGTGTCTCACACGTATACACACACACCATGGGTGCTGGGGAAAAAATAAGCACTACCGCACTTAGGTGGTAGCGTGGGGGTAAAGAAAAAAAAGAAAAAAAACTAAAAAGAAATTGACAGTTAAATGGTCTTGTTGCATCTCCATGTCAATGATGACTCAACCAGTCAGCACCCTCTTCTCATGCTGTATAAAATGGTTTATTCGGAGGTGCAACGGGGTGGGTGAGAGCCCAATGGTACGTAGGGGCAGACCGAGAGCCAGAAGGCGGGTAGCCGTCCTCAGCGCTGTCACCCCAGGCAGGTACCGGGGAGGGCTGCTCCAGAGGTGGTCGGAAGGTGCTGAGGGTGGTTAGTGAAGCCGGAAGGTGGGTAGGCTATCCTGACCACAGTCACCCCGGGCGGGTACCAGGGCGGACTGTCCTCGAGGTGGTCGAAAGGTGTGTCAGGGCAGACCGAGAACTGGAAGGGGCCTGGGGTGGACCGAGAACCGGAAGCTGGGTAGGGGCGGGCTTCCTTAGAGTGGTCGGAAGGTGGGAGGGGCGGGGGCTTGCTGGGTCTGTATAGTCTGCACTTTTGTATGTAACAGTACTGTGTAGTGTACAACTGTCATTGCTGTTGTCTCTTTATATCTTTATGTGAAACTGGGATTTGAGGTTTGTCCTCATGTCCCTGTAAACTGTTTGAATGGTAGGGTTTGGGTCCTGGCTTTGCTGCTCCTCTCCCTTGTAAAATTGCTGTCTCTTGTATGCAGCTGTAAATGTAACTGTTTGTTGTAAACTGTTTTTGTAATTTGTTTAATAAAATAAAAAATAAATAAAATGGTTTATCTTTTATTCAAGTCTTTCGTCCTAGTTCAGACGATTGCATGTTGAAAAGCTTCAACCTCCAGTCTCCTTTCAGCAAATGTAAAGCTTGCCTCCTGTTTCCTTAATATATGTTCAGATACAATCCAATTAACACTAACGTTTTCATATGCCATATTCCCTGAAGTTAATCAATCTTAAATGTGGCTTGAATGATGAACACAAGCTTCAGAATTAATAATTATAATTTTGCATTTGATGTCAGACAGTCGGCTCCATTTTACTATTGCGCTCACTGATGGATTGAATAAGTTACATAGCCAGGTTGTTTTATTTAGATTCAACCATGAAATGATTATTTACAAAATTGTATCAGAAAGGATAATGCAAGGTTGTAATCATATAAATATTTAGAACATAGCAAAGATTGAATTAAGATTGTAGATGCTTGAAAGTAGGTATACCTTATGCATAATATGCATACTCCAATGAACTTATGATGCCTCTATTATTGAATGGGTGCTGTGCTGGTCTCACATCACAGAGCACAGGTGTTATCCTGAATCAGGGGTGTACTACATCCCAATATGTCCATGAATGCTCTTTGAAGAAGAGACCTCCAATGTTAAAGCATTGTAATATCATTCATAGCATAACATTGTTATGATTTCTGCTGATACTTGATTTTTTATTAAATTAACATGACAATCTTTTACTGACAGTCTCTGATTGAAACACAAGGCTGCAGATTTCTCTTTAACAATAAAAGAGAAATTTATTGTGCAAAATTAGTAAAATTAAGTTAAACCAAACTAATTTATCCAAATATAACATGGAGTCATAGAGTCGTGCAGCACAGAAACAGACCCTTCAATCCAACTCATTCACACTGACCAGACATCCCAATCTGACTGAGTCCCATTGGCCAGCATTTAGCCCATATCCCTTTAAATCCTTTCTCTTCATAAACCCATTCAGATGGCTTTTAAACGTTGTAATGTACCTACCTCCACCACATCGTCTGGCCGCTCATTCCATGGACACACCATCCTCTGCATGACCATCAGATTTTTTAAAAAACTTTCTCCTCTGACCTTACACCTATGGCCTCTGGTTTTGGACTCCCCATGCTAAGGTTGAAAATTGTCAAAACATGAAGCAAAACCAAATCCCATCTACTCCCTACTAACACCACCTTATAGTTTCTTAAAATCCAGAGAATGCTTCCTTCTCTTGCAAATCAGTGAGTTTGATTAAACTACCTTCCTCATTAGTTCCTGTCCTGTAAGCAGTGAAACATTTTCCTCGAATTCTTGCACAAGTGATATCTTAGACTTGTCCTGCTTTGAATAACCAAAGCGAACTTCTAACCAAACACTCTGGTCTGGAGCTTTCACAAGCAAAGCCTTTTACTGTGGTAAATTATTTCCTTAACGGGTTGAACAATCCCTTGTCTAGCAGAACCTTTGCTTGTATATGATCAGTTAAATCTTCTTCAAATTGCCCCCAAAGCTTACCAAATTCTGGTTTTCTCTAGATTAAAATCAAGTCTTGATTATTGTAAGCTCAA
The DNA here is from genome assembly GCF_004010195.1 of Chiloscyllium plagiosum. Classification (NCBI taxonomy): domain Eukaryota; kingdom Metazoa; phylum Chordata; class Chondrichthyes; order Orectolobiformes; family Hemiscylliidae; genus Chiloscyllium; species Chiloscyllium plagiosum. The sequence goes on along the minus strand of NC_057720.1, from coordinate 34,109,752 downwards.
AAGCAACCTAATATCTTTCAATGTTTTCTTTCTCCTGTTGTAAACCCATACAATATAGACAAGCCTCCGTGAACACTTCAGGACATACAGGTTTAAAATCATGTTTTTGGAACGATTGATCTTCTTAATGTCTAAAATCCTTTACAAAATACATCAATACTCACATACCACAAGTTTGAAATCCAAACTGTAAATCATACATCTTTCATTATAACACGCTGGTTCACAAAATGTTCTATTTGAACAGGTCATTCCTGAAGAAGGGCTTATGCCCGAAACGTCGATTCTCCTTCTCCTTTGATGCTGCCTGACCTGCTGCACTTTTCCAGCAACACAATTTTAAGGTCAGTCATAATCCAACAAAGGGAACTGAAATAACAGGAATTGCCAACATTCCTCAAAATATATTCCAATTTTAGTAAGCATGGAGCACAGAGCTGTCAATCAAGTCAAATCACAAAAGATCTTTCACATTGGTCAGTTCCTTTCAGGGACCTTTGATTATTTAGGGCTAGTAATTGTAGTACGAAGTGCAGTGATTGTAATGCGGCTAGCCAGCTCGACCTCATTGAATAGGAGGTCACTGTTTGGACATGTTAACCTCATCCAATCAGGAAGCCCTAGCTGACAGATAAAAAGGGGTGTGTCAGAGATACTGATACTCTGATAGCTGACTCTGAAGGGGCAATACTAACGTCAAGGACTGTTCATGGGCAAATAAAATGGAGTAGGTGACAGGGTACATGGAGTTAATTCATAAACAGTATTTGTTATTTGAACGGATGGTAGTATTTCCATCATTGCTTGCAGACATGTTTCCTAAGTAAGGTCAAAAACAAAATATTTTGAAATTCCATTGAGCATAACACCCCTTTCAAGCTTCAGCCTACATCTGACAAGTGGATGCAAAATGACTAACTCACATGCATTTCTATGTGAACAAAGTGAGGTAGTAACTAAACAAACTTGATCTAATTAGGTTTTATTTATATCAACAAAAGAAGACTAGTTTCCTTTGAAACTAATCATGCACACCAGACAGCATTGCATATTTCTTAAACTCAGTCCAAAAACACTACTTTGAAAATGAAGCAACAAAGTTGTATTTAAACCTAACTGAAAGTTTAGGTGAAGAAAAAAGACACAACAACATTATAGATGAAAGTGAGTGAGAATTCTTTATTCATCATATACTTCTGTAGTGAATTCGACATATCTCTTCAGAGAGGCGATATGGAAGCAATGGGCTGAATGGCCTACTTCCACACTGGAGGCATTCAATAACTTCACTCATTTACCTGATTCAATTCATTAAATTTGGAAGTTGACATAACCATAGCAGATGAAATTCAAAACAGCTAAGTTAAAAGGATCTCATTTACTCTATGCAGAATGTTGATCTGGCTAGAAAAAGGGGTAAAGAAATTTAAAGCAATAATAGACTTAAGACGTAGCCCATCCAATGAGTGCAATGTCACAAAATACAAAGCTGACAAAATATTAACCAGTAAAGTAAAGTCATTACAGTGGTGCATATCCAGATATCTCTAAGAATACTGAAGTTGGAATAGAGATAGAGGGCTTCTGGCAATTTCCTTAGTTTCAGTTCCCTGTATTAACCAGAAGTGAACTACCTACATAGTAGATCATGCATGTGACCCAGAAATGGTTCTACAGCACTACATAATTGCTGTCCCTTGCTTCAAAGAGAATTCATAGACCTCTTTGTGATATTATAAACTTCAAAAATTTAATAACTGTTCATGGATTAAAATAATCAAGATAACTTGTTACATACGGAAAGAAGCAGCAACAACTCATTGGAATAAATTATTAAGGGACAAAAACAAACATATGCAGGGATTGAAAGCAATTAGCACTAAGCAAGGAGTCCAGGCTACAGAAAAAAGACTGTTTTGACTGCCTTGTTTTGACAAATGACTGCCTTGCTGAAGAATTTAAGCAGTTAATTACAAGACAGGATGTGGCTTAAAACAAACAGTTCAGGCCAAACATAACAAGGAACAGAGAAGTTTAATTCTCATAGCAGCAAGCTGTGCACCCATGGAATCTAGACAAGTAATCAATGTTTTGAATGAAATGAATCTAAAGAAACATCAATAATATCATGGACTTGAAGAACAAAAACCTGTATCAAAAAGCAACTCCTGAACTCTCCCTTAGCAGAACTTCAAAGAACAACACTACATAAGAATCGAACCCTGAATGCATCCAGAGACAGACACTGTTGGTTGCCATCGTAGATAAGTTCCATCATTAATCAGGTAATAGCCAAGTTGAGTTGTGAGGCTTAACTTGTTTACATGAGTGGTCTTATTTTGGTTGCTATGTGTAATAAAGTTCAAATCATTGTTTTAGTACCGGATTGTCTGTGAGATTTCTTCGTAGAGTCAGAGAGATGTACAACACAGAAACAAACCCTTAAGTCCAACTGGTCCATGCCGACCAGATATCCCAACCTAATCTAGTCCCACTTTCCAGCACCCAGCCCATATCTCTCCAAATCTTTCCTATTCATATACCCATTCAGATACCTTTTAAATGTTGTAATTGTACCAGCCTCCACCATTTCCTCTGGCAGCTCATTCTATGCACACACCACTCTCTGAGTGAAAATGTTGCCTCTTAGGTCTCTCTTATATCTTTCCCCTCTCACCCTAAACCTATGCCCTCTAGTTCCGGACTCTCCCACCCTAGGGAAAAGACCTTGGCTATTTACCCTATCCATGCCCTTCATGACTTTATAAACCTCTGTAAGGTCAACCCTCAGCCTCTGAAGCATCAGGGAAAACAGCCCTAGCCTATTCAGCCTCTCCCTATAGCTCAAATCCTCCAACCCTGGCAACATCCTTGTAAATCTTTTCTGAATCCTTTCAGGTTTCACAACATCTTTCCGATAGGAAGATCAGAATTGCACGCAATATTTCAAAAGTGGCCTAACCAATGTCCTGTACAGCTGCAACTCTTGTACTCAATACTCTGACCAATAAAGGAAAACATACCAAATGCCTTCTTCACTATCCTATCTACCTGCGACTCCACTTTCAAGGAGCTATGAACCTGCACTCCGAGATCTCTTTGTTTAGCCAACTCCATAGGACCTTACCATTAAGTATATATGTCCTGATAAGATTTGCTTTCACAAAATGCAACACCTCACATTTATCTAAATTAAACTCCATCTGCCACTTCTCAGCCCATTGGCTTATCTGATCAAGATTCCGTTGTAATCTGAGGTAACCTTCTTCGCTGTCCACTACACCTCCAATTTTGGTGTCATCTGCAAACTTACTAACTGTACCTCCTAAGTTCAGTAAGCAGCTAAATTAAACTTGTGTTGATTTACCTGCAACATCTTGAAGCAGTTCAAACCCTAAAATGACAACTATGACACTCAAACATCGAAACTAGGAAGAGAAGTAGGTCCACCATTCAATCTGATCGTGGCTGCTCCTCGATCTCAATGTCATGTTCCTGCTTTCTCCCCATACTCCTTGACGTCTTTACATCTACAAACATTTATCGATCACTTTCTTGAATATATTCAGTGACTTCACCTCCACTGTGTTCTCCAATAGAGAATTTCACAGATTCACTACCTTTTGTGTGACAAAACCTTCCTTCATCTCAGACCTAAATGATCTATTCCATATTGTTAGACTGTATCCATCAGTTCTAGACTTCCCCAAGCAGCAAAAATATCCTCCCTATACCTACTCTGTCCAGCCCTTTTAGAATTTTACACATTTCAACCAGATTCCCTCTCACCCTGCTAAATTCTAGTGACCCAGTCAAATCAATATTTCCTGCTAAGACAGTCCTGCCAACCCCAGTATCAGCCGAATGTAACCTCTGATACACTCCCTCCATGGAAACTATATGCTTTCTTAGGGAGTCTACACAATACTTCAGGTGTGGTTTCACCAAGGCCCTGTATAGTTTCAGTAGGATATTCCTATATCTGAACTCAAATTCTTTTGCAAGGAAGGCTAGAATGTCATTTGCCTTCCTAATTGCTGGCTGCACTTGCCTGTGTGCTTGCATTTACTGGTTTACAAGAACACCCAGATCCCTTTTTACATCCATACTTCTGAATATATCACCATTTAAAAACATAGGTTTACACACCTAAGTGTACGACTTCATGTTTAGTCATGTTGTAACGGCCATGTGTTTGCTAACTCACTCAATTTATCTTAATCACTTAGAAGCCTCCATGCATTCTCTCAGAACTCATAATCCCACTCACGTTTGTGTCACCAGTAAACTTGGAAATATTTCTCATGGTTTCCTCATCCAAGGTACTCTTATGGTCACATATAATGAATAGCTGTTGCCCTAAACACTGATCTTTGCAGTATCCCACTAGTCATAGCCTGTCACTCGGAAAAAGACGCATTTATTTCCACACTCTGTATCCTGTCTGTCAATCAATTTTTGATCCATGCTAATATATTCGCCCCAATCCAATAAGGTATAACTTTACCCACTAAGGTTTTATGAGGAACCTTACAAAAGGCAAATTAAATTCAAAAGTAGTGATCTTATGATCAACTTGTAATGCACCTTAGGCAGGCCACATTTACTGTGCATTGTTCTGGTCTTTTATTCAATAAAAAGAACATAGATGCAGTGGAGAAAATACAAAAGAAATGGAAGACATCTGACCAAGAAATTACAGCAATTTAAAACATTTGAGCAGGTTCTGTCTCTTTTGTTGAGAAAAAGAGAAAATTGAGAAAAAGATCTTAGAGAGGTTTTTATATCAATAAATTGGTTGGTCAGGTTAAGTGTGAAGGGAACATTTTCACTTGCAGGAGAATCTAAAACTAGGGAACATTGCATAAAATAGATAAAAACAAGAAATTTCTTGACTCAGAATAGTACAATTGTACAACACAATACTGCAAGCAGTGGTTGAAGCAAGTAGCTTAGAGGCTTTGGAAATAAAACCAGATGAACACAAGAGAAAAGGGAATAGAAAGACTTGTCTGAAATAAATGGATTGGGTTGAAATTCAGGTCGAGTACATACAACAACATGGACTCATTGGATCTAATAAGCTGTTTCTACAACTCTAAAGCCAATGTATTTTTATTTTTCTTGTTTTTTTAATTGTGGCTTAATATGAGAAAAGAACTGTTTTAAAATTAGGGATTGCGAGGATTGTTGTATGGTTCGAAAGCAAGTAACTTGATACTTATTGTGTAAACTGTGCACAGCAGTGGATTACAGCAGTGGTTGCAGATGAACTGGAGACGAAGAGTGTGTACTAATGGAGCTTTCATTGACAAAATGTAACAGATTAGTTTGTGGGCTAGTGACTAGTTACCAATGACAATGATCTTCTGCTTGTTAACAATTACGTGATTGGCTCCCAGGTACCTGACCAGTTTGGGGCTGTGAACAAGATGCAGAGAAGCTTTTGGACCACCAGCTCTCTTGTTTCTCTATAGTAAAAGCCAATTTAAGCCTAATGAAAATTAGCTTATCTTTCCTTTAACAGGTTCTATATGCTGTGATGTTTAATTAATAAGCCTGAGACATTTTATAAAAGAACCAGCCACCATGTGCCTCTTGAAAACTCATGAAAACACCTGGAGAAGAATGATTGAGAAGCAGTGTTCAGGCCAACACAAGAATCATAAGAAACATCTGAACAACCCTTGTGAACAGGAATCACTGAACTCTTTTCCTAGCTTTTCACTCCAGTCATAATCTGTTTTTTCCTCTGTGTCTAAGTGGGAGTTTATAAGGGGATTAAACTTTTAATCAGTAGAGATATATGCTGACTGTTCAGAACTGTTTAGGGTCTAAATATTTGTAATAAATTCTGTGAAGTACAGAAACATGATCTGTGCTTTCTGTCAATGTGGATCTGAAAAGCAGATACATTGGGGAATCTTCGCATTTGCAGGAACTACATGGCCAATATCAGTAGACCAAAGCATAGGGTTTAAATGTGCCATATGTTTGCAAAGGTTGGGATGTTATACCAATATTGTGACAAGTTTACATAAACAAAACTGATTATAAATGTGGTCATAGGAATTCGTAATAAACAAAATGTGGCACAAGAAACATTGCAAATGTATTAAGAATAAATCAACTTGTGCAGAAAAAAAGTGTGCATAGATATAATTCATTAATTTGAGACATATATTACTAATTATTATTATTATTATTATTCAGTTACAGGAATTTGCCTGATTTCATAAATCTCCTAGCATTGACCTTACTGGAATCATATGTCTGAATTGAAGTTGTGTCATTCATCTAACCCTGATGTGTAAGTCATTCAGCAGCATCATAAAATTTGGACAATGGCTATTCAATTAATTCCCACCTGTCAACCTTTTTTTGAAAAGATTCTGTAAAACAACAATAATTTGTATTTACATTTTAAAAAAAAACTGTTCCAATGCACTTCCGAAGAGGATTAGCAAGTGCATTTTAACATTAAATTGAATTGAATTTATTGTCATGTGTATCGAGGCACAGTGAAAAGCTTTGTCTTGCGAGCAATACAAGCACCTCACATAATTAAATAGCATAGATAAGTTAATAGTAGGTAAAGAGCGACAAAACGAAAGCACAGGTACAAGCAAGTGCTAAGAGTTTGTGAGTCCATTCAATATTCGAACAACAGGGTAGAAACTGTTTCGAAACCGGCTGGTGCGTGTGTTCAGGCTTCTGTACCTTCTCCCCGATGGTAGAGGTTGTAGAAACGCATTGCCAGGGTGGGATGGATCTTTGAGAATGCTGGCAGCCTTTCCTTGACAGCAGGCCTGGTAGATGGATTCTATAGATGGGAGGTCACACCAACAGATATTAGGACAGAAAGTTGAAAGCCGAGTCAAAGAGCCAGGCGAGAAAGAAAGATGCAGAGATTCAGAGAGTAAATTCCAGCAGTTAGGGTACAGACAAGAAGATCAAATTCAGCAATAGGCTGGAATTGGAGGGAGAGATTTTGCAAGATTGTCAGGTTAGAGGACGTTACAAGGATAGAGAAAATGAGGGCATTTTAAAACAAGAATGAGAATTTTAAAATTAAAGCAAACCCCAAATGATTCTATGAATTCAGAGATGATTGGTGAATGGAACAATGTGTGTTAGAACATGAGGGAAAGAAACTCTTGGATAAACTCAGTGCTATGTAAAATGGATGATGAAATGCTCACCAGGATAGCATTGGAATAATTAAGACTAGAAGTATCAAACAGATGGATGAGTGGTTCAGTAGCAGATTGGCTGAGATAGGGAAATAGTTGGCAATGTTACTGAACTGGAATTAGGTGGTCTTGACAATGAAGTGAATTCTTGCCACAAATGAGTTTGTTATGCTGATGCTAATTGGAACTCTCATGGGTGCCTTTTGAAATATTGGATCTGTCATTTGGTGGCATTCCATTCCACAAAAAAGTAAATGAAATTTAAACATGCAAATGTTGTAACTGCCTTGATATGATTTCACACACTTCATACCATAGAATCAGAGGAAAATTATGTAAGAGATGTTATTCACTCAGATGAAAGAAACCTGATGAGCATTAAGGTAAAAACTGAGGTTATGTCCCTTAGTTACAGATTGCCTTGTGTTTTAATAGATAAATAAATAAGGGCATCTCAAGTGCAATCATTTCTATCCCTGTACATCAAACAAGAATTTCCTGAGTGTAATTGTTTCCTGTTTTTCCTGTTTTTATTTCAGGCCTGTCAGCACGCTCAATTTTCCTTTCATCTTTAAAATTGTTGCTGCTTACATTAGCTTGTCCTTTGTGGCTCTTCACTTGATGTACAACCAGTAGAATCTATGATTTGTTTTAAATGTGACATTGCATGATTCAATGCCTTATAATGAAATTCCATATTAAATGCAAATATCAAAATCGTCAATCTGATTGGTGATTGCTTGGCAGAACAGGCTCAACAAGCTGTACAATCTTCTCCTGTTCTATTCTTTGTGTTCATCAGCTGGAAATCCCATTATGGAATAAACTCCACAGCACACTTTAAAACTCAAATGCTGTGTGTACTTGAGTAATGATCAAACCTACATAAAACTCAACCTGTACTTCTAACTTAAAAATCCAATCTCACTCTACTTACCATGCACTCCCTGCTAAAGTCAACCTGGAATACTGTGAACCGTTTTGATCCCTTTATCCAAGGAAAGATATGTTGGCATTGGAGGCAGTCCAGAAAAGATTTAACATTGATCCTGGGTATGAAGGGATTTTCTTAAAAGGAGAGGTTGAGTAGGTTGGGTTTGTAATTATTAGAGTTTAGAAGAATGAGAAGAGACCTTATTGAAACAGATAAGATTTTTAGGGGACTTGACATGGTAGGTGCACAGAGGTTGTTTTCCTTAGCTGGACCAGAGGGCGTAATCTCAGAAAGGTAGGCCACCAATTTGAGACAGAGATGAAGAGGATTTTTTTCTCTCATATGATAATGAATCTGTGGAATTGTTTATGGCAGAGAGCTGTCAAAGCTGTGTTGTTAAGTGTATTCAAGGCTAAGATGGACAGATTTTCTTATCATTAAGGGAATTGAGGCTTACGAAGAAAGGTAGGGAAGTGGAGCTGAGGATTCAGAGGAGCTATGATGAGTCAAATGGCCTACTTCTGCTCCTACATGTTGTGGTCAAACTCATCCTGTGCAAACCTACTCATTGATAGGACCAGACAATAGGACACTTTCATTTGGGTCTGAAAGTTTTAATACCGAGGAGAGCCATAAGCACCATGTTGACGTCATGAGGATTTGTGAAGTCTTAAGGAATGAGATTTAACATCTGGTCCCACTCAATACCTCACTAATAATCTGTCATGTCAATGTAACCTGTAACTAGTTGCTAACATGCAATAGATTATAACTTGTTAATTGTAAGAGACTCTTCTAGTTGAACCAGGAAGTGTTTTTTCTCTACTACATTAGACCAAGCAGGCTCTGAGTTTTCTTTATTTAAGGAGATTACTGACAGCTTTCTCCCTCATGAGCAGCAGCTCATACAGCATAGTGCACTGGCATCCCTATGAAACATACATCATTGAATGTGACTGTTCAGCTCCTCGCATCTGTGCATGGCAACATGTCGTCAAGGTTACCACCTCATGGGTGCATGCTGGGTTCCCACTCGTCCCATCCTCTAATGTGGCAACTTGATATCAAGAAGGAATGTCTGATGCACAGTTCAATTCATACTTAAAGTTGTTGAGATTGCAAAGCAGACAAATAATTGTGCAGCAGCTAGGGATTTCAATATAGCAAAGAATATTAGAGATTAGAGGAAGCTTAGGAAGATGTCTAAGAGTAAATAGCAAAGTCTAGCATGTGGCCACTGTTGAAAGACTAAGTGCAAAACATGTCAATGCAAATTGCCAGAATGGACTCTACTTTTTGAGGATTTGTCCAAATTGTTGCCCTGAAACAAGTGAGAAAATTAGGCATTGTAAATTTCCAAGCAGTTCTGAATGGTGTAACATGTTTATGTTGTTCTGTAACAGAAGACAAAGTTCCACAGCCCCTCTGAGGAGAACCTGATAAGAGGCTTATTGGATTTCAGCTATTTTTAATCAAACATGAACAAAAGCATGAATGAGTTTTGACATGTTGGCCAGTCAAATAGTGAGCAAAGTTGAAGAGAAAACGATATTAGTGAAGATGGGACAAAATTTAAGCCAATGATGATAAACCAGCAATTCCTAAATGAAGTAGTCATCTATGTTCACGATAAAGGATGAATTTGAAGCTGGTTTGAAAATTGTGTGTGGAAAGTTTGGAGATTCTGAGTAGGAGTAAAGAAAAGTCTTCTCTTCTAGGTTATGTCCAGATCACAATTTGTTGATTTGATCCTAGAATTTAATTACAAAATACTGTTGTAATTTGTGGAGGTTGAACCAGCCTTGGTCACCCATTCAATGCCTCTCCAATATGTCCTATTAAGATAATATGAGAAAAAAGCTGAATGTTTGGATGATCAGAGAAGAGATTCTTCAGGGGAGGCAACATAGCATTTTGACATGAACAATCCTGTGTGTGTTTTAGAAATTTGGAGTGTGTTCAACTCATTCAATAAATGTGGGATAACATGATGGCACAGAAAATGGTTTGTTTCTTTTTTTTCTTCTTTTGTGTGGATATTGTTGGCTAAGCAAGCATTTATTGCCCATTGCCACCTGGCATTGAGAAGGTGGTGGTGAGTTCGCTTTTTGTAGTGTAGATACACAATTGCACTCATAGTGCAATTTGGAAGGGAGTGCCAAATGTTTTGATCACATCACAGTGAAGGAATTGTGATATAGCTTCAAATCAGGATGGTATTCGGTTAGGTGGGAATCCTATAGGTGGCGGTATTCCATTGCCTTTGATCTTATGGGTGGTAAAGATTGTGGGTGTTGGAGAATGTACTGCAAATGAGTCTTCATGCAATGCTGAAGTGTATCTTGTTGAAGATGATACACAGTATTGCCGTTGCTGCTGGAGAGATTAAATGTTGAAGGTCGTGGATGGGGTATCTATCAAACGAGCTGCTTTATCCCAGATATTTTCAAGGCTCTCAATTATTCATTGGTGGACAGACTTCAAGGAGTCAGGGCTTGAATTACATGCTGCAAAATTCCTAACCTCTAACCTGCTCTTGTAGCTGCAATAATTATGTTGCTGGTCCAGTTCAGCTTCATGTCAATGGTAATAATCAGAGTGTTGATTGTGAAGGATTCATTGATGGAAATGCTAAGTAATCTCACTCTGGTCAGTTATTTACAACTAAAATGGCAAGCCTGCAGAGCATATGTCTGATCCCTTGGTTATGGTATCACAGTTCTGTCCTTTGTGTTCAGCTTACATTACTTGGCCTGCAAGTGTGGTTACTTTACCAGATTGACATCTCATTTTCAGGCATGTTTTGTCACATGTTGCTCCTGGCATGTCCTCCAACATTGTTTACTGAACAGAATTGAACCCCCGTTTGATCATAAACAGGGAGAGAATATGCTGGACCATGAGGTTTCATGTGGTTTGATTGTGCGAGAAAACAACAAGGAGCAATCAGCGTTGACAGCAAGGTGGAGAATTAAGTTGACAAGCAAATATATGCTCACAGTTGTGCCTGCCAATTAAACAGAGAGGTTTTAAGGAAAAAAAATCATTGACCTGGAATGTTAACTGCCGACCTTCTGAGTTTTTTTCAGACATTTCTAGTTTTCATGTCAGACTACTAAATATCTGCTGTACTTTCCTTTTGTACATTAATGTCTTGCTGAATATGTTTTAATTTTAATTAATAGCATTTGATTCAACTTAGAAGAATTTTTAAAAAAGTATCATTAAAATTTATTCATCAAAAATGCAATGAATAAAGCTGCAGCCTGTTTTTTGTGAGCACCTGGTAAAATACACAAATCTATTAACACAACGGGAAAGGAATTTTGCTTCATCATTCATCATTGCTTCTTGTGTTAAAAATCTTGTATTCAATAAATGTAACTTGAGACTGACACTTTGTGAGTCCAACTGGTGCGTCCTATAAGAGCGTATGATGCTCTCAATAATAAGCTATTAGAATAGTGTACAATATTAACCTTGGATGAAGCAACAGATTATTTATAATTTATCTGACTTTTGTAATCTTCTATTTTGTCTTGACCGCAGTGGTCCCTTTGGTTGAGAAGTCTACAATTAAGTTTTGCCATTCTTTACTTGGCATAGTAATGTCTGATTTAAGGCTCCAGAAACCTGGTGCCCCTGCTAACCATCTAGTTAAGCCAAGATGATCAGGTCATCCCAGCCCCTTACCTTTGAGTCAGAAGGTTTGGCTTGGAGTACCATCTGTCCAGAGGTGTGTCAGAACATCTATGAACAGGTAACAATATCTCAAACCTAACTCCTTGACATAGCGGTCCTTACACCCAATAATTCCAATCTAGGATAGAAACGCCTTGGTAATATGGTGCTATGGTAAGGCCACATTTGCAGTATGTATGTAGTTCTGGTTGTCCTACTATGGAAAGGATATTATTAAACTAGAAAGAGTGCAGAAAACATTTGCTAGGATGCTACCAGGAGTGGTAGGTTTGAGTTATAAGGATAGGTTGGAAAGGCTGAGACTTTTTTTCCCTGGAGTGTAGGAGACTGATAGAGGTCTATAAAAATGAGAGGAATAGCTAAAGTAGATAGCTAACAGCTTTTCCCCATGGTAGGGGAGTCCAAAACTACAGGGCATAGGTTTAACTTGAGACGGGAGAAATAACAAAAGGGTTCAGAGGGCCATATTCTTCACAAAGAAGGTGGTGAGTGTCTGGAACGGGCTACAGAGGTAGTGGTGGAAGGGACTACAATTTGTCATTTAAGAAACATTTAGACAGGTTCATGGATGGAATAGGTACGGAGGGATATGGACCAAAAGTAGGCAGATGGGACTAGTTTAAATTGTGAAAATTGGGCGATATGGACAGGTTGGGAAAAGGGCCTGTTTCCATGCTGTAGACCTCTTTGACTTTATTTTGTTTTCCAGCACAGACTCAGTCCCCTGAACTGCGGGGACTCTAAATCTCCTGGTTTTTTAAATTCCTTTTTTAATATTTTTTCTCTGTAAAGAAACTTCCAATAAAAGAAACAAATATCTTCCCTAAACGAAGAGGGAAAAAGACAAAGAAACTCTCCTCCTCAATACCAACAGGAACACACAGACTGTGGCACCATCCAGCCCAGAGTCAGTTCCCTAAACCGAGGAGACTCTAAATCTCCTGGGTATTTTTTAAACATTAGCCCCATACTACTGCCTAATTGCGGTAGTGCTTATATTTTCCCCAGCACCCATGATGTGTATGTGCAGATGTGAGAAACAGTGAAAGACAACAGGTGTACAAATCTTTATTCAATTTTGGTTTGGAGATGCCAGTGTTGGACTGGGGTGTACAAAGTTAAAAATCACACAACACCAGATTATAGTACAACAAGTTTAATTGGAAGCACTAGCTCCTTCATCAGGTGGTTGTGGAGTACACAATTGTGAGACACAGAATTTATAGCAAAAGTTTACAGTGTGATATAACTGAAATTATACATTGAAAAATACCTTGATTGTTTGTTAAGTCTCCCATCTGTTAGAATGACCATGTTGCTTTCACTTCTTTCATATGTAAATCACAAAACGTGTTTTAAACTTACATTCTCAGGTTAACTTTAACATTGGGGAAACCGAGCAGAGGCTACGGCAATAGATGAATGGGCACCGCACAACAATCAACAGACAGGAGTGTTCCCTCGCAGTTGGGGAACATTTCAGTGGTCCAGGACATTCGACCTCGGACCTTCGAGTGACCATCCTCCAAGGCGGACTTCAGGACAGGCAGCAACGAAAAATGGCTGAGCAGAGGCTAATACCTAAGTTCGCTACCCATGGGGAGGGCCTCAACTGGGACCTTGGGTTCATGTCACACTACAGGTGACTACCATTGCACTCTACACAAACACAGACACTCCTGCATACACACACACACACAAAGGCACTCCTACACACACACAGACACTCCTATACACAGACACGCACACTGACACACACACTCCTACAGACACACACTCCCACACTCACACATGCACCCTCCACAGACTTTGACCCGTTTACACGTTTCTCTCTCACAGACGCTCACAAACCCCCACCCCTGACACACACACATACACATATACATATGTGGGGTGAATTTATACTTGCAGAGTTACATTGTACTCTGCTTAAAAACTGCATGAATCCACGTAAGACTCTGTTAACTCATTTTTTAGATTAGAATCAGTCTAAAGATTATGGCACAGACAGAGAACACGGGCTAACACCTTCAACATATTTTCTGATACCAATTTTTAAAGTTAACGTGAGATTTGTGATTTATGTATGAAAGAAATGAAACTAACATGGTCATTCTAACAGATGAGAGCCTTAACAAACAATCAAGGTATTTTTCAATGTATAATTTCAATTACATCACATTGCAAACTTTTGCTATAAATTCTGTTTCTTACAATTGTGTTCTCCACAACCACCTGATGAAGGAGCAGCGCTCTGAAAGCTAGTGCTTCCAATTAAGCCTGTTGGACTATAACCTGGTGTTGTGTGATTTTTAACCTTTTTTTATTGGTCCAGCACGTGCGAGTGGGTGGGACGACTCTTGGTATCTGCAGTGACACAAGATAGGCAGGAAAATCAAGACAAATCGATAATCCTGGGCAAAGAATCCCTCCCACTGAGAATAACAATCAAACTCATGTCCTGAGCAGACATTGCAGCGTCAAGCTCTCGCTGGGGGGGGAATAAAGGTGGAGAAAGTGAGGTCTGCAGATGCTGGAGATCAGAGCTGAAAGGGGGACTAAAGGAGACATTTGGGTGACGAACCAATAGACATAAGCAGTGACTTTTATTTTGCATTTCGTTTACAGCTGGAATTTGAACGTTTTGCAAATTCTACATTTACAGCTGCTGCTGCAGTTACTCCCCCTCTTCCCGAAATCCACAAAGATAGATCTCGGCGTTTTCCCAAAAGAGTTTTAAAAATCTGTTCGAGCATTTATTTGAAACGAAAGTTTATTTTTTCGCAGTGACCGCCGTATCCAAACGTCTGGAAACGGAGAGAGCGGAGGAGACCAGATCGATACGGCAGCATTCCTGCGCATTTGGACGGAAAGTTGCCTCTCCAATCCCAGATGCTACAAACAATCCTCCCGCATCATTGCAGCCTCCGGATTTACAAGGAGCCACCAAGCAGCATGTCAGTGCAGGCGGGCCAGCTGCTTTTCTCCCTGCTCCTGGCACTGTTAGGAGGGCACAGCCTGGCATTCTCAATGCCCAGGACTTGCGAGGCGAACGGCAGGGTTTATTATGTGGGTGAGTGGTACACGCTGGAGTTGGATCCCTGTAGCCAATGCGAGTGCACGCTGGCCGGCCCAGTGTGCACCCCTCACACCGAGTGTGGACCGCTGCCTCCAGCCTGTATCCATGTCAGCCACTACCCGAGCGACTGCTGCCCCCGCTGCGAGAGGATCGGCTGTGAATACCGCGGAGCTGTGTACGAGCTGGGCCAGCCCTTCCAGGTATCAAAGCGGCCATCGAGAAATCCCATTGTTGCAGGGGACAGAGCTGGCATTTTGTTAAGGAGGACTCAGGGGCAAAATCCCAATTAGATGATAAACTACAATTGGGATTCTCACAGAAAGTTGCTTCATGTCTGTCTAGTTGTTTCTGTTCCCTTTCTGGTCTGCTTTCTGGTGTTTCATATTCTCTCTCTCCGAATTTTTTTTGTGATATTACTTTGTTACATGACATTTTCGTCTCCACCCGACATTTAACTACGATGTCTGGTCTTTGTCTAGCCCTTAAACTCGCCAAATCCTTTGCCATCATCTTTATTTCACGGCTTCGTTTCTTGCTGTCTCTCTACTCTTCTGTTTAACGCTATGATCCGTAAATGTTCATTCCCCAACTTTTATTCCAGGTTTGTTTTCTGTAGTCTTTCTTTCCGCAAGGCTGTGTAGATGTGCAGTCAGTTTAATCCCTTGAGCGCTGACAATGCTTTTCAAGAATATTCCACTCAAACAGTCTGCCGTGGTTAAAATAAACTTTTTTGTTAATGTCTACCACAGAAGATTTTGGAACAGCTGTATGGATAACAACACATAAGCATTCAATTAACTGCCTTCTCAGAAAGAATAGTGATATTTATTGTTTTGTGTTCACACTTAAAAGGGTTGCCTGAAGTACAGATGTACTTCACAGGTAGAAGCACTTTGATGAAAAACACTATTAACTACACTTCAAAAGTACTCATCCTCTTTAGAATGTCTCCCTCTTGACTGTGCTCTCACCAGCTGTCCAATTTCCACTTTTCAGCAAATTCTTTCAAGATGTTATCATTTAGATTTGTGCTTTTGTCTCTGTCTGAATCTCTCCAATTCTGTCCCAGACTGTCCCTTCTACAACACCAAAATGGCTCCAACCAAAGTCATGAATGATCTATTCTGGTACCATCATGTGTCATAACTCCTCATCGTTGTAGCCTTTAGCACAGTTAAAAACATCATTAAAAAAAAACTATCCATCTCCTCTTTCAATGCTTTCAGTGATTTAGCCTCCAAAATGCTATGGAGTAGAGAATGCCAAATATTCACTACTGTCTTGGAGAAGTCATCGAAATGAACAGCACGGAAACAGACCCTTCGGTCCAGCTTGTCCATGCCAACCAGATATCCTAATCTAGTCCCATTTGCTAGCACTTGGCCCATATCCCTCTAAAACCTTCCTATTCATCTAACCATCCAGATGCCTTTCAAATGCTGTAACTGTACCAGCCTCCACCACTTCCTCTGGCAACTCACTTCATACACGCATCACTCTCTGTGTGAAAAAGTTACCCCTTAGATCCCTTTTATATCTTTTCCCTTTCACCCTAAACCTATGCCCTCTAGTCCTGGACTCCTCCACCCTATGATTTAATAAACCTCTATAAGATCACCCCTCAGCCTCTGGCACTCCAGGGAAAACAACCCCAGCCTCTGACCAGAATTGTACACAACATTCCAAAAGTGGCCTAACCAATTTCCTGTACAGCTGCACCATGACCTCCTAACTCAATACTCTGACCAATAAAGGAAAGCATACCAAATGCCTTCTTCACTATCCTATCTACCCATGACTCCACTTTCAAGGAGCTATGAACCTGCACTCCAAAGTCTCTTCGTTCAGCATCACTCCCCAGGGCCTCACTATTAAGTGTATAAGTCCTCCTCTGATTTGCTTTTCCAAAATGCAACACCTCATATTTATCTAAATTAAACTCCATCTGCTACTCTTCAGCCCATTGGCCCGTCTGATCAAGATCCCATTGTAATCTGAGGTAACCTTCTTCGCTGTCCACTACGCCTCCAATTTTGGTGTCAGCTGCAAACTTACTCACTATGCCTCCTATGTTCACATCCAAATCATTTATATAAGTGATGAAAAGTAGTTGACCCAGCATTCATCCTTTAGTTTTTCAGTAGTCTCGCTGGGAATTTTGAATAGTGAGAATGGAAGTTAGGGCAGTTGAATGTTCCTTCTGTAGAATGTGGGGGGTAAGGGTCACCACTAGTATCCCTGCTGACTGCATCTGCGGGGAAGTGCACCCAACTCCAGCTCCTTGAAAACCGTGTTAGGGAGCTGGATCTGGAACTAGATGACCTTCGGATCATTTGGGAGGCTGAGGGGGTTATTGAGAGGAGTTACAGGGAGGTAGTCACACCTCAGGTACAACAAGGTGGGAGATGGTTTACTGTCAGGGGACAGAAAGGGAACTGGCAGGCAGTGCAGGGGTCCCCCCTGTGGCCGTTCCCCTCAACAGCAAGTATCCCGTTTTGGATACTGTTGCGGAGGATGACTTACCAGGCATAAGCCATGGGGTACAGTTCTCTGGCACGGAGTCTGTTCCTGTTGCTCAGAAGGGGAGGGGGAAGAGAAGCAAAGCAATAGTTAGGGGGACAGATAGGAGGTTCTGTGGGAACGAGAGACACTCACAGTTGGTGTGTTACTTCCCAGGTGCCAGGGTCCATGATGTCCTTGATCGCGTTTTTGGGATTCTTGAAGGGGGAGGATGAGCAGCCCCAAGTCGTGGTCCACCTAGGCACCAACGACAGAGGTAGGAAAAGGGATGGGGACTTAAGGCAGAAATTCAGGGAGCTAGGGCAGAAGCTTAGAGCTAGAACAGACAGAGTTGTTATCTCTGGTTTGTTGTCTGTGCCATGTGCTAGCGAGGTGAGGAATAGGGAGAAAGAGGACTTGAACACGTGGCTACAGGGGTGGTGCAGGAGGTAGGATTTTGGATACCTGGATAATTGGGGCTCTTTCTGGGTTAGGTGGGAGACCTCCACAAACAGGATGGTCTTCAACTGAACAAAAGGAGTACCACTATCCTGGGGGGAAACATTTGCTCATGCTGTTCGGGTGGGTTTAAATTAATTCAACAGACGGTTGGGAACCTGAATTGTAGTTTGAGCATACAGGAGGTTGAAAGTAGTGAAGTCAGAAATAAGGTTTCAAGGATGCAAGAGTGCACCGGCAAGTAAGAAATTGGTCTGAAGTGTGTCTACTTCTACACCAAGAGCATCCGGAATAAGGTGGGTTAACTTGCAGCATGGGTTGATACCTGGGACTTCGATGTTGTGGCCATTTCAGAAACTTGGATAGAGCAGGGACAGGAATGGTTGTTGCAGGTTCAGGGTTTAGATGTTTCATTAAGAGCACAGAAGGTGGTGGTGGATGGCTGGGAGGATTGTTCACCAAAGACAGCATTACAGTTGCAGAAAGGACATTTGAGGACTCATCTACTGAATTAGTATGGGCTGAGGTTAGAAACAGGAAAGGTTACCCTGTTGAGAGTTTTCTATAGGCCTCTGAGTAGTTCCAGAGATTTAGAGGAAAGAATAGCAAAGATGATTCTCGACAGGAGTGAGAGTGACAGGGTAGTTATCATGGGGGACTTTAACTTTCCAAATATTGACTCGGAATACTATAGTTCGAGTACTTTAGATAGATCAATTTTTGTCCAATGTGTGCAGGAGGGTTTCCTGCCACAGCATGTAGACAGGCCAATAAGGGGCGAGGCCACATTAGATTTAGTACTGGGTAATGAACCAGGCCAGGTGTTAGATTTGGAGGTGAGGTGAGCACTTTGGTGATAGTGACCACAATTCGGTTATGTTTACTTTTGTGATGGAAAGGAATAGGTATATAGATTTACTAAAGAAGTTGAATCTCTTGTCAAAAGGAAGAAGAAGGCTGATGTTAGGATGAGACATGAAGGTTCACTTAGGGCACTTTTGAGTTTCAAGTTAGCCTAAAGACGTAAAGAAAGAGTTAAGAAGAACCAGGAGGGGACTTGAGAAGTCGTTGGCAGATAGGATCAAGGAAAACCCTAAAGCTTTCTATAGGTATATCAGAAATAAAAGAATGACCAGATTAAGATTAGGCCAATAAAGGATAATAGTGGGAAGGTGTGTGTAGAGTCAGGGGAGATAGGAGAAGCACTAAGTGAATATTTTTCATCAGTATTCACACTAGAAAAAGATAATGTTGTCGAGGAGAATACTGAGAAACAGGCTACTAGACTAGATGGGATTGCGGTTTACAAGGAGGAGGTGTTAACAATTCTAGAAAATATGAAAATAGATAAGTCCCCTGGGCCGGATGGGATTTATCCTAGGATTCTCTGGGAAGCTAGGGAGGAGACTGCAGAGCCTTTGGCTTTGATCTTTATGTCATCATTGCCTCCACAAATAGTGCTAGAAGACTGGAGGATAGCAAATGTTGTCCCCTTGTTCAAGAAGGGGAGTAGAGACAACACTGGAAATTATAGACCAGTCAGCCTTACTTTGGTTGTGGATAAAGTGTTAGAAAAGGTTATAAGAGATAGGGTTTATTATTTAGAAAGGAATAAGTTGATTAGAGATAGTCAACACAGTTTTGTGAAGGGTAGGTCGTGCCTCTCAAATCTTACTGAGTTCTTTGAGAAGGT
This sequence comes from Chiloscyllium plagiosum, assembly GCF_004010195.1. Classification (NCBI taxonomy): domain Eukaryota; kingdom Metazoa; phylum Chordata; class Chondrichthyes; order Orectolobiformes; family Hemiscylliidae; genus Chiloscyllium; species Chiloscyllium plagiosum. Next base: position 34,090,193 of record NC_057720.1, on the reverse strand, counting down.
GACCAAACAGATGGATAAGGGTAAAGCGGTTGGATTTCAGTACGACGTTTGATAAGTTTCCCCACTGTAGGCTATTGCACAAAATACAGAGGCATGGGATTGAGGGTGATTTAGCGGTTTGGATCAGAAAATGGCTAAATGCCTTACATTGAATTGAATTGAATTTATTGTCACGTGTACCGAGGTGCAGTGAAAAGCTTTGTCTTGCAAGCAATACAGGCAGTTAAACAGCATAGATAAGTAAATAAAAGGTAAACAGCAACAAAAACAAAAACACAGGTACAGGCGAATGTTAAGAGTTTGTGAGTCCATTCAGTATTCTAACAACAGGAGGGTAGAAACTGTTACGAAACTGGCTGGTGCATGTGTTCAGGCTTCGATACCTTCTCCCCAATGGTAGAGGTTGTAGAAAAATATTGCCAGGTTGGGATGGGTCTTTGAGAATGTTGGCAGCCTTTCCTTGACAGCGGGCCTGGTAGATGGATTCTACAGGTGGGAGGTTGGCCTTTGTGATTGTCCAGACCGAGTTCACCACTCTCTGTAACCATCTCCGATGTTGAAAGGTACAGTTGCGATACCAGGTAGTGATACATCCAGACAGAGTGCTCTTGATGGCGCAACTATAAAAGTCGGCAAGGGTATTCGCTGTCATGCCAACTTTCCTCAGCTGCCTGAGGAAAAAGATACATTGTTGGGCCTTTGTAACCAGTGTGTCCACATGAGGAGTCCAAGAAAGCTTGTTGTGGATGACCACTCCCAGGAGCTTGACACTCTCCACTCGTTCCACCTCTGTTCTGTTAATGGGTAGAGGGGGCATGAGTAACATCCCGCCGAAAGTCAATAATGAGTTCCTTGGTTTTGCTGGCATTGAGAGCTAGGTTCTCAGTGCACCATTTTTCCAGGTCTTCCACCTCCCGTCTGTAATCTGTTTCGTTGCCATCTGAGATTCGACGACTGTGGTGGTGGTCATCAGCGGACTTGTAAATGGCATTAGTCTGGTATTTAGCGACGCAGTCATGGGTATACAGTGAGTACAGTAGGGGGCTGAGTACACACCCCTGGGGGTCTCCAGTATTGAGTGTTAGTGAGGATGAAATATTGTCCCCAATCTTCACTGATTGTGGCCTGTGGGTCAGGAAACTAATGATCCAGTTTCAGAGAGTGGCGCTTAGTCTGAGATCACTACGTTTAGTAATCAGTCTTGAGGGGATAATAGTGTTGAAGGCTGAACTGTAGTCAATGAGTAGGATTCTTACGTAGCTGTTCTTGGCGTCAAGATGTTCTAAGGAGGAGTGAAGGGCACGTGATATGGCATCTGATGTGGATCTATTGGTCGGATACATTTCAGATTTAAATGGTGTCCCTTTATTTTGTAACTATGTCCCCTAGTTCCTGTTCCCTCATTAGGGGGAAACATCTTCTCAACACCTACGGTGTCAAGCTCCATCAAAATCTTGTGTTCCAATTCTTCTAAGCTGTCATGAATAAGGGCCTAACCTGTTTAACTGTTCTTGATAAGTCAACTGCATTACCATAGGAACTGCCCTCAGTGCCGGTATGTTTTCTTAAATATTGAGACAAACCTGAACTCAGCGCTGCAGTTGTGGCCTCACTAACACCCTGTACAGTTGTTATAAGTTGTAACTATTTTTTAAACTCCAGCCCTCTGCAGAAAAGGTCAAAATTCTGTTTGCCTGTTTAATTACTTGCTGTGCGTGACGTTTTCAGTTTCATGCACAATAATACCCACATTCCTCTGTGCTACATCTTTTTACAGTTTCTGTCTATTTTAATAATAGTTTGCCTTTTGATTCTTCCTCATAAAGTGCTTGACTTCATTTTAAACTCCATATGCCAAGTTTTTGCTGCTCATTCAACCTATTTATATCTTATGTACTCATCACAACATGCCATCCCATCTATTTTTGTATTGCCAGCTAATTTGGGTACATTACGCTGTGCCCCTCCTCCATATCATTAATGTAGATAGTAAAAATTGAGCCCCTCAAACTGATCCTTGTGGTACTCCACTTGTTACATCTTTCCAACCTGAAAAAGACCCATTAATCCTGACTCTTTTTCTTCTGCATATTAACCAATTTTCAATCTATGGAAAGTCAAGTCCATTATCTTAGCCTCCAGAAGAAACTTTGTACCCTGGAGACTCCTCCTACTCAACATTATGTAAACTTGCAACATTTTAAAATCAGGAACAATACCATGCTCATAACTTTGGCAAAAACATTATGGTAGGCCAATAGCAGGGAGACAGGAAGTTTTGCATGCTTTGAGTTGAGATTACTGGTCTGTTGCTACTAATGTAACCATTTTAAGTAACTTGTTTTCCAAAGTTGTCGTTAGAATGATTCGTATTCTTGACAAATATTATGGAGCCTGAACTCATAACATTTTGTATGATTTCCAAAATAGCATTAGAAAGGGTTCTATTATATTTGATGTCCACAAATCAAAGGACATTACTTCCAGGAATTTTTCACAAAAGTTTTGAAAGGCAACAATTTGAATTGGCTAATAATCCAATTAAATGCCTCAATCCATGACTTTTGTATTTTTTGTTTTATAGTTATTGTGTCAGGTTGGCTCAGAGCTATTGGCAGAGCTTTTTGCCTCAAGTAACATGAGGCATTGCTCTGGTTTTATTGTGAATTTTGTTCATTCTGGATCCATTGGACTATTTAGACTCAGGATGTCTCAGGGTAAAAGCAAGGACCGCAGACGCTGGAAACCAGAGTCTAGATTAGAGTGGTGCTGGAAAAGCACAGCAGGTCAGGCAGCATCCGAGTGGGGATGGAGGTGATAGGTCAGAGAGGAGGGTGGGGAAAGTTAGCAGAGTGAAACTCACAAAATATTTTCAGAGACTAAACCAGTTTTGAAGTTGGTGAGCAACACTGTTTCCCATCAAAAATTGAGAACAAGCAAATCCATTGTCTTTAATCACAGTCACTTCATCCTTTGCTCTTATCACTGTCTGGATCTGAGCAAATAGTTTGTAACCTTAGCACACTATTTGATCCCTGCTGAGCTTCTGACTCCATGTCTGTTCAATCAGCAAAAGATTACCTCCTCCTTCTCTGTATCATCACCTGACTCAGCTCTTCCCATGGTCCCTCTATTCGTGAATGGAGGGGTTGAGTTATAAAACCAATCTGGATAGGCTGGGACTTCTTCACTGGACCGTAGGAGGTTGAGGGGTGACCTTATAGAGGTTTATAAAATCATGATGGGCATAGATAAGGAGACGAGAAAAGGTCTTTTCCCTCAGATGGGGGAGTTCAAAACTAGGGGGCATATTTTTAAGTTGAGAGGAGAATGATTTGAAAATGCCCCCAGGGGCAACTTGTTTTACACAGAGAGTAGTTAGTGTATGGAATGAATATATATAGAATATAGAACATTCCAGCGCAGTACAGGCCCTTCAGCCCTCAATGTTGCGCTGACCTGTGAAATTAATTTGATGCCCGTTAAATCTACACCTTTTCATTATTATCCATATGTATATCCAATGCCCATTTAAATGCTCTTAAAGTCAGGATGTCTTCTACTGTTGCAGACAGGCCGTTCCACACCTCTACTACTCTCTGAGCGAAGACACTACCCCGATATCTGTCCTAAATCTATCACCCCTCAATTTAAAGCACTGTCCCCTTGTGTTAGCCTTTACCATCGAGGAAAAAGGCTCTCACTGTCCACCCTAACTAACCCTCTGATTATCTTATATGTCACGATTAAGTCACCTCTCAACCTTCTTCTCTCCAATGAAAACAGCCTCAATTCCCTCAGCCTTTCCTCGCAAGACCTTCCTTTCATACCAGGCAACATCCTAGTAAATCTCCTCTGAACCCTTTCCAAAGCTTCCACATCCTTCCAATAATGAGGTGACCAGAACTGCACGCAATTCTCCAGGTGCGGCCGCACCAGTGTCTTGTACAGCTGAAGCATGACCTCGTGGTTCTGAAACTCAATCCCCCTACCAATAAACGCCAACACACCATATACCTTCTTAACAACCCTATCAACCCGAGTGGCAACTTTCAGGGATTTATGCACCTGGACACCAAGATCTCTCTATTCATCTACACTGCCAAGAACTTTACCATTAGCCCAGTACTCTGCATTCTTCTTACTTCTTTTGAAATGAACTACGTCACACTTTTCCGCATTAAACTCCATTTGCCACTTCTCAGCCCACTCTGCATCTTTTCGATGTTCCTCTGTAACCCACAACATCCTTCGGCACTATTCACAACTCTGCCTACCATAATGTCATGCGCAAATTTACTAACCCATCCTTCTATGCCCACATCCAGATCATTTATAAAAATGACAATCAGCAGTGGCCCCAAAACAAATCCTTGCAGCAAACCACTGGTAACTGAGCTCCAGGATGAACATTTCCCATCAACCACCACCATTTGTCTTCTTTCAGACAGCCAATTTCTGACCCAAACCACTAAATCACCTTCAATCCCAAACCTCCGTGTTTTGTGCAATAGCCTACCATGTGGAACTTTATCAAACGCCTTACTGAGGTCCATGTACACCACATCAACTGCTTTAGCTTCATCTACCTGTTTTGTCACCTTCTCAAAGAACTCAATAGGGTTAGTGAGACCCAACCTATCCTTGACAAACCTGTGTTGACTATCCCTAATTAAATTATTCCTTTCCAGATGATTATAAATCCTCTGTCATACAACCTTTTCCAATACCTTACCCACAATCGAAGTAAGGCTCACTGACCTATAATTACCAGGATTGTCCCAAACTCCCCTTCTTAAACAAGGGAACAAGGTTTGTTATCCTCCAGTCTTCTGACAGTACTCCAGTTGACAAATCCCATCCGGTCCAGGGGTCTGTATATCCATATTCTCACCAGCATTGCCCTTTTCCAATGTGAATGCTGATGAAAAGTATTCATTAAGCACTTCCCCATGTCCTCAGATTCCACACACAGCTTCTCACTACTATCTTTGATTAGCCCTAATCTTACTCTAGTCATTCTTTTATTCCTGATATACCTATAGAAGGCCTTAGGGTTTTCCTTGATCCTATCTGCCAACAACTTCTCATGTCCCTCCTGGCTCTTCTTAGCCCTCCCTTTAGATCTTTTTGGCTAACGTATAACTCTCAAGCCCCTAACTAAGCCTTCACGCCTCATCTTCACATAATCCGCCTTCTTCCTCTTGACAAGAGTTTCAACTTCTCTAGTAAAGCATGGCTCCCTCTCTTGACAACTACCTCCCTGCCTGATGGGTATATACTTACCAAGGACCCGCAGTAGCTGTTCCTTAAATAAGCTCCATATTTCACGAAACACCTGGCCGGATTCATTATCTAGTACCAAATCCGATATGGCATCTCCCCTTGTGGGCCTGTCTAAATACTGTGTCAGTAAATCCTCCTAATGAACTGCCAGAGGAAGTGGTCAATGCAGGTACGGTTAAAACATTTCAAACACATTTGGTAAGTACATGAGTAGGAAACACTTGGCCAAACACAGGCAGGTGGGACTAGTTTAGTTTGGGAACATGGTCAGTGTGGACTCGTTGGACCAAAGGGTCTGTTTCTATGCTTAACGAGTCTGTGAAACCTTAATTCATAGCTTTATTACCTTTAGACTTGACTATTATTGTGTTTTCCTTACTGGACACCTGTTCTCTACCTTTATAATGTTGCATTTGCCCAAAGTCTGCTGTTGTTTCCTAATTTACACCCAATTCTGTTCACCTCTCTACTTGCCACCAACACTGGCTCCCAGTTTGAAATGCAGCAATTTAAAAATTCTCATCCTTACTTTTAAGTTCCTTAAATTGTTTTTTTTTAAACACCCACCCTTCTGGTAAGATTAGAATCAACTGTCTCAATATTCCGGCATGTGGTAGTGTCAAATTCTATTTCATAATGTTCCTGTGAAACATAATCCAGGCATCAAAACAAAGCAAATTGAATTTATATTGCAACTTTTTCTTGGATGTTCCAAACAATTTTGTAGTCAATGTAATACATTTGAAGTTAAGTTAAAAATATCAGACACAGTAAGAATGTGGGGGCCAAGGCGGCAGCAGTGAACTATAGTGGGCTGTTAATTGTTGAAAGCGTTGACATTTTAACTGTAAGTGTAAATTTTATTATCAGAAGGTGGCTCCTGGTTCAATATTAGTAAAATCAGTGTTAGCTCAGAATGGCTAGTGTCAGGAACAGGTGGGTCAACATAGGATGGGAGATTGTTTTTCTCTGAGAGGATGTGAAATTCACTTCACCAAAAAACAACGAAGGCAGGGTCATTGAATAATTCTAAGGCAGAGGTAGACAGATTCTTGTCAAAGGGTAAAGTAGGTGGGCAGAAAAGTGAAGTTGAGGCTATAATCCGATCAGTTCCAATCTTATTGAATGGTGGAGCAGGCTCAAGAAAACTTCTCCAAATTTGTAAGTTCACGTGTACTTTCATAAAAGCAAACTTTCATCCCTTAAAACACTTGGTTAACAAAATTATCAATCTCATTCAAAATTAATAATCTATTAAGCATCAATTAGCATTTGAAGAAGAGTTTCAAACTGTTACATAAAAGATTTGACTCTAACTTAAATTCGCCCACTAGTCCTCGACCCTTTAATTCGCAAAAGTTGTTGCTCCCTGTCTATACTAGTTATTTGCCTTAGTACCTCTTAAACCTTCACTGAAATTAAACTTTTCATAGGTTCCAGGGAATTCAACTCGAATTGTTGCAATCTTGCTTCATAACTTAACCTTTGGAGTCTAGGTATCATCCTGGTAAATCGGTCATGTTTCCTCCAAGGATGATATATCTTCAAAAGGTGTGGAACGTGGAATGTTCACAGTACTCCAAATAGTCTTTAGGCTTTAGTATGACTTTCACATTTTTGTCCTCCAGATAAAAAGACCTACATTCAATTAACATTGATTATTTTCTGCACCTTTTCATAATATGTTAATCCATTTATATGGGACCCTAAGTCTCTGTGGACCTCCAATGTTATAAGTTTCTTTTCAGTAAAAGGCTCTCTGACTTACCTATTTAATTAAAACGTTGACCTGACAGTTGCCTACACTGAAATCCATTTGCCACTGTTTCACAGACTTGCTTACTTTATTAATATCTCCTTATAATTTATGTTTCTATATACACTGCTCATACTGCCACCTACTTTTGTGTCATTGGCAAACTTGGCTAAATAGCTTTCTAGTCTGTCAGTAAGTCTTCAGTAAACTTGGTGATGTCCCAAAACAAATCACTGCAGGCCGACAGCACACCACTAACCAGCTCCTGTCACTTGGAGGATCTTCCCAATATCCCTAGTTTCTGATTATTGACCTGATAAAGAAATTGAGTAGCAACAATGTGCCTTCAATCCCACGAGTTCCAATTTAGCTTAACATCATCAAGTGCCTTCTGGAAGTTTGCATATATAACATTCATTTGCACTAATTTGTCCTGTAATTTAGTCAACTCTTCAAACGGTTCAGTCAACTTCATCGTGGATATCCTATCCTTTACAATTGAATATAAATTTTCAAAGTGTTCAGTGCTCTATCCTTAAATATAGACAAATAATTTCTAACAATACTGTTAATGACCTGTAATTCCCTGTTATCCTTCTCACTTTTCTCCAATAATGGAGTAACATAATTTTGCATCTAAAGGAATTGTTACTAAACCAAAAAATCTTTGGAATACGGCAACAAGGGTTTTCATCTGTTTGTTTTTTTAAACTCTTGGGATGGAAACTATCTAGTACGAGGAAGTTGTGACTATCTAGTGCCATTATTTACTCCAGTGCTAAAATTTTGCTTAAGAAGCTGCCTGTTAGCTTCAATGACTAATGTTTAAGATAATGCGATGGCAAAGTTTTATTTCTGATTTGACTTAAGTAAACTTGTCCCTCTGAGTGGAAAGCAATTGCAAACCATCACTGACTAAAACACCAAGAAAAAATGGTTCAGTAATTCGCGATCCAAAGACCTTCGTTTGGGCAGGAAACTCATAGAATGGAATTATTTTGCTTATGTAATCTTGTTAAGCTTCCTTGGGATTTTCAGAATGCCACCACCTTCCTGTACTGCAAATATTAATGCAAAGTAATTATTCAATGTTTATCATTTCTTTGACAATATCACTAGGCAATTCCTGATCACCCTGTATTTCCTAAATATTATTGTAAATGTGGTGAGCCTTTATAGCTATCATGCAACAATATTTATCTTAAACTGTAAGATTTCACTTGGGAGTGTGAAGTCCCAGATTGGGTATTTTTAAGCAACCTGTTCAAATATGTGATGGCACACTTCTGGAGTAGGTGGGACTGGAAACCTGGCCTTCTAGCCCAGAGGTAAGGACACTAACACTGCACAGAGTGGGAGATATTTTTAAATAATTTGTTCAGATATGTTATGAGCAGGTGGGATTTGAAACCCTACCTCTTCATTCCAAGGTAAGGACACCATCACTGCACCACAAGAACCCTGAAGTCCAAGAATAAGCTGGGAAAAATGTGCCAGTGAGGATAAGTGTCAGAAATTAGATCATACGTAATGGTTCAGATGAGGTTGGACACTTCCCTCCAATTCAAATTCTATTCAAGAATGGACACCTAGCCATGAGTGCAGGAAATTGACATCTGTATTAGCCCCCCCTTCGAACGGCCCACCACACAACTCTGCTCAACTGCAGTCATTATGTTTTCAATGCCCCAAGTAAGAGTATAGTTTTTGAAAAATGAGCAATTTTCAAGGATTCTGATGACTTGCCTGGCTGTATCTCACCATGGGATCCAGCCTTTTGAACATTGGCATTGCTTCATTCACTTGACATATTGGCTGCCAGACAAAAGCTGAAGCATCAGTAGGAACTTTTAGTTTGAAGATAGACTTAGACAACAGAAAAAATGAAATTAGGATGCTTTTTTAAAAAAAATATAAGACATTGTGGTAATCTGGAGCTCTGATTTACCAAATGTTTATGGATCCTAAGGGTCAATTGATACTTTTAGGAAAGAGATTAATGTGGAGTTGACAAACTATCCTGATGTAATAGATGTGAATGGTAGATCATTCTCGAAGAGCTGAATAGCAGACTCCTGTTTCAAATTTCTTGCCTTTAATTCATTTTATGACAGATTGCTTGCAAACTTTCATGTGAATATTTTCATGTTGTATTTCAGCCATCAGAGTGTGAACAATGTACCTGTGACATGGATGGCATTGCACGCTGTCTAGTCGCTGATTGTGCTCCGCCTGCATGTGTTAATCCAAAGTATGAGAAAGGAAAGTGCTGCCCAGAGTGCAAGGATGGTAAGATTTAAAAAATAATATAGATCACTGAATGGGAAGACATTGGAAATTATTTGGTCATGTGGGAATGTTTTCCTAATTGAAGTGCCGGCTATTTTCTTACTTAACTGCAGAGATATCTTGAGGTGAGAGAATGGTCCTGCAAATCCTAGATTAGACCATTTTGGAAAGACTTACTCAGTTTTCACCACAAATCATTGTCGTTCTTCCCTTTCATCTCTCAATGCAACTGCATTGTAGCAAATGCCATTGTTCAAGACATAAAACATTCCTTCTATCCGGTAAAGATTTAGCTAACATATATGGTGATCATGGTGGAGCAGTCTGTTTTATTTGGGAAGGACAAATACAGATTAGGATCAGCTTTGCTAAATATTGCTATTTTATCAGCAAATATGAACGTGCGTTGATTTTGATTTGACCTTTTGACTCCTGCTGCCCTCCTACACCTCCCACCTTGATCTCTCAGACTGCTGCATGCCCACACAGCTTAGCAGGAACTTTGCTCCTGACTCCTGAAAACCTTTTGATCATCCATAAACTCAAGTCTGAAGTGCAGTGTGGTGAGTGCAGCTTGCTATGATTCTGTGTCAGCACCTCCAAAACAGACTAAATAGATAAGGCACATAGGAAATGCCCATCCAAGTCACAAACCGTCCAGATATGGCAATATATTGCTATTATCACTGCATCAAAATCCTGGGAACTGTGCCTCATCGGTTCTGTGGGAGTACCTTCAGCACACGGATTGTAGTGGTTAGGAAGGTGGCTCACCTTTCCCATTTCTATAGCAACTGAGACAGGCAATAAATTCCAGCAACATCCATATACCATAATATGTTTTTAAATGTCCTATACGCTAATTGTGTCAAACCTTGTCCTTTTTCTTTCTGGTAGAGGAAACTGATTAGGTTGATACTTGGGATGGAGTTCATTTAACACAGTGCTGGGAGAGGAGGTGAATGGGGGAATTGCATGGGTCTGCTTCTGCGTTTGACCTATTGTTTTGTTTTGGAGAATAATGAGAGATGCACTGCTTACCAGCATTTTGTATTTTAAGTACAAATGTGATGGACAATTCCGGTCTCAATTTCTCCCTTTTTTAAATATTTTAGACAATAGATAATAGACAATAGGTGCAGGATTAGGCCATTCTGCCCTTTGAGCCAGCACCACCATTCATTATGATCATGGCTAATCATCCTCAATCAGTATCCTGTTCCTGCCTTATCCCCATAACGCTTGATTCCGCTATCCTTAAGAGCTCTATCCAACTCTTTCTTGAAAGAATCCAGAGACTTGGCCTCCACAGCCTTCTAGGGCAGAGCATTCCACACAACCACCACTCTCTGGGTAAAGTAGTTTCTCCTCAACTGTGTTCTAAGTGGCCTACCCCTTATTTTTAAACTCTGTCCTCTGGTTCGGGACTCATCCATCAGCGGAAACATGCTTCCTGCCTCCACAGTGTCCAATCCTTTAATAATCTTATACGTCTCAATCAGATCCCCTCTCAGCTTTCTAAACTCAAGCGTATACAAGTTCAGTTGCTCCAATCTTTCAGCGTAAGGTAGTCCCGCCATTCCGTGAATTGACTTTGTGAACCTACGCTGCATTCCCTCAATTGCCAGAATGTCTTTCCTCAAATTTGGAGACCAAAACTGCGCACAATATTCCAGGTGCGGTCTCACCAAGGCCCTGTACAGCTACAGAAGGACCTCTTTGCTTCTATACTCAATTCCTCTTGTTATGAAGGCCAGCATGCTATTAGCTTTGTTCACGGCCTGCTGTACCTGCATGCTTGCTTTCATTGACTGATGTACAAGAACACCTAGATCTCGTTGTACTGCCCCTTTACCTAACTTGACTCCATTTAGGTAGTAATCTGCCTTCCTGTTCTTGCCACCAAAGTGGATAACCACACATTTATCCACATTAAACTGCATCTTCCATGCATCCGTCCATTCACCTAGCCTGTCCAGGTCACCCTGTATTCTCCTAAAATCCACCTCACATTTCACCCTGCCATCCAGCTTTGTGTCATCAACAAATTTGCTAATATTACTTTTAATACCTTCATCTATATCATTAATGTACATTGTAAAAAGCTGCAGTCCCAGCACTGATCCCTGCGGCATACCACTGGTTACTGCCTACCATTCCAAAAGGGAGCCATTTATCTCCACATTTTGTTTCCTGTCAGCCAACCAATTTTCAATCCATGTCAGTATTTTGCCCCCAATACTATCTGCGCTAATTTTGCTCACTAAGCTCCTACGTGGGACTTTATCAAAGGCTTTCTGAAAGACCAGGTATACTACATCCACTGGATCTTCCTTGTCCATCTTCAGAGTTCCATCCTCAAAAGATTCCAGCAGATTAGTCAAGCATGTTTTCCCCTTCATAAATCCATGCTGACTCTGACCTATCCTGTTACTGTTATCCAGATGTGTCGTAATTTTCTCTTGCATAGGATTCTTCCTGCCTTTTATATACACACTTTATTTCATTTCTTTGATGCATTCAATATTTCTTTGTGTGCCTGGCTGAAGTAACCATTAGCTGAAAAATGTGTTGCTGGAAAAGCACAGCAGGTCAGGCAGCATCCAAGGAGCAGGGGAATCGACATTTCAGGCATAAGCCCTTCTTCAGGAATGAGGAGGGTGTGCCAAGCAGGCTAAGATAAAAGGTAGGGAGGAGGGATTTGGGGGAGGGGCGTTGGGAATGCGATAGGTGGAAGAAGGTTAAGGTGGGGGTGATAGGCCGGAGAGAGGGTGGGGGTGGAGAGGTCGGGAAGAAGATTGCAGGTCACCATTGCAGTAACCATTACTTTGCTTAACAATCTCTCTGCTTGGAATATTGGTTCCATTTTCTATTTTTTTTCCTCATCCTCCAATTTAATTTCTGATCTTATTAAATACAGGGCAACCGCAGTGTAGCGAATCCATTCATTTAAATGGGAAATTTACCTCTCAGGCAGGCCCCGATTCCTGGTTCTGGAATGTTCCATGTAATAAGTTGGGGACGCGGTAAACTGCGGTTAACTGAAACTATGGTAACCGGATCTGTGGATACAAAGGTCGCCCTGTACTTGCTTCTCTTTTCATTTTTCGTGCTGAGGAAGTACAATTAGGCCCTGCCCAAATTGTTAACTTATACTGACTGATCCTTCTGTTTTATGTAGAGTCATAGAGATGTATAGCTTGGAAATAGAACCTTCGGGCCTCTCAAACTTTGATATTTTTGCTTTTCTGGCTTTAATTCTTTTAAGTGTTGCAACCTGATAACTTGATTCCTTCATCTCCAATCCATAGATCCACACTGAATAATTTGAATTTTTTTCTCCACTATTTCAAATTTTAAGGTCCAAATTGTTACAGCGACTTCACGCAAAGTCATGTAATCCCAGGAGGGACCACTGTGTGGGTTGACAAGTGCACCAGCTGCCACTGCCATGATGGTCAGGATGTTGGTTACTGGGAAGGCAATCGTGTAGCCAAGTGTGTGATGGTTCCTAATTGCATTTTGAATGATGATCAGAATTAATGAATACAAGACTGTAGATAGTATTGATATTTTTTGCATCTCCTCAGTTCCCTGATATATACTGAAGGATGATTGATGTTAAAAAAAGCCATGGATCTATAATTGTAAACTGAAGTTTAATGAAATACACAATTGTACAGAAGATTAACCTTTCTTATTACAATGGTTCTGTGGATTACTTTTTGTCCTTAGGCTCCATGATCGTTAGATATGGTTTATTTTTAATAACAGAGCATTTTGCATATAATAGGAACTGCTCAGTGTATTACATTGTTAATGATACCAGGAGGGAGAAAGAGAAATTATCTTTCAATGTGAGATTCATAACTCACTGTTAAATTGATTTCATTGGACGTAATATAGAACATTTTCTTTAAGTTCTGTTGCTTAGAAAGGATTATAATAGCAAATTCTGTTGTTAAGTTAATGACTATTCATAATTTTTTCCACGAAAAGATTACAATGGAAGATCAATTAGCATTTTAAATGCCATCAGAAATGTGTTGGAATTTCACCATAATTCAATTCTTCCAGCTGAGTGATTCTTCTCAATAAACCTGCCAGTGTGAAACAAATAAACCCCCAACTGGAACCAAAGGTTTTGTATTCCACAATTAAATTTGCTACCACTTTGAAGTCAAAGGAATTAATTTTTCAACACCACAATATTTTTCCCAACAATGATCAACTATTCTCTTCCGTGTTTTGAGTGAAGAATTTAGGAGCATTCAAATAATAATGGACAATGAAACATCCAGCTGTCCATCCCTGTTCCACAGACTATGATGTCTGGTGCATCACAATACGTACACTCCCCATTTTACCCCAAAAGCAAGCAAAACAAAACCTAAGCCAATTTGGGAAAAACAAATGTGAGAATGTCCTCTTTGTACATCTTAAGTGATCAAAATAAGTGCAGGAGACCAATCTGACCCTGATAAATATTAAACAGTAATTACCTTCTTTACAAGGTGATCTCTAGGTAGGAACAGATCCAAACTTGTCTTTCACTGCACAAACCGGTAGCCTGTTGTCAAAGTCTACTTTTCTCTTACAAAAGGCACAGTCTTCTGACATCTAACCTTGCTCTGTCTTTACGTTCACCTGCCTCTCTTCCAACCTGGTTTACTGCATCAGATGCTCCCGATGTGGTCTTCTCTACATTGGGAAGACCAAACGTAAACTAAGGGAACGTTTCACCAAGCATCTCAGTCAAGCACACATGGTCCGACCGGACCTCCCAGTCACCGCCCATTTTAATTCCCCTTCTCATTCCTTTTCCAACATGACCATCCTTGGCCTCCTCTAGAGGAGGCCAACACGAACCAAACTGCAAACTGGAGGAACATCACCTCATCTACTGCCTGCGCAGCCAACAGTCTGGAGGACTCAACATTGAGTTCTCCAATTTCAAATAACCTCCCTTCCCTTCCCCTCCCTTTCACTCCTCCTGACCACCTACCAGATTCATTTCTCCCAGGTCATACCCTCTGCCTGTCTTCATCTGTCCCCACTTCACCACCCTGTCCCACCACCCCCTTTATTTGCAGCTCCCCATTTATGCACCCCCAGTTGAAGAAGGGTTACACCTTAAACACTAACTTCTCCACCTTCTGCTGCTGCTTGGCTTTCAGCGTTCTTCTAACCTCCTGCCTGTCTACTGTCTTTGTGTAACCCAAGTCCCGACATACTTAGTTGAAGAACCTGTCTAGATATAACAAACTCCAGCTTGCTTGGAGTTTCTTCCAGATATGATTGATTAGTTCAGATGGATCACTTTTTGTTTCATAATTGAGGATAAAGGTGTAAGAGAGTGACCAATACAGCATTCCAAGCTGAAACAAAGTTTCAGGTTCAATAGTTGTGTAATTATTGATTTGGGACCAGTTCAAGCTTCCTCTTGTCAATCAGTATTTAAGTTAAAGTCAAAATTACTTCCATTTGAGATCTGTGCATCTTTTCAATCAACTGCTGACATAATGCGATGGATATCCCAATGCAATGATCATAATTTAGAAACTGCAAATTTACAGTATAATGGTAGGCATTTAGTCCAGTGTTCCTAAGCTGACTGTTATAGCCTTTTGAGTACATGTTCAAATATTTCAAAGTGTGACAAGTATCGTTCCCACTACCATACTTTAAGACAGTTAGTTCTAGACCCTGACCACCCTTTGGGTGAAAAATTGTCTCCACAACTCCTTTCTAATCCTGCTACCAATTACTTTAAATTTATGTTCTGAATTATTGACCTCTCTGATAATGGAATTTTATTTTGTATGTACTCTGTCTGGGCTTCTCATAACTTGTACACCTTTATTAAATCCTTGGAACTCCTGTTGCAAAAAATAGAACGTAAACCTATGCAAATTTGCCTCATAGCTAAAATGCTTCATTCCTGAAAACATCCTCAAAAATCGCCTCTGTAACCTCTTTGATGTGATCACATATTTCCTGTAAAATGTTTCTGAAAATTATGCTGCACAGAAATAATAGATTAGGTCCCTACAGTGTGGAAACAGTCCACAGCGACCCTCCAAAGAGCAATCCATCCACACTTATTTCCCTCTGACTAATGCACCGAGCACTATGGACAGTTTAGAATGGCCAGTTCACCTGACCTGCACATCTTTGGACTGTGGGAGGAAACCCACGCAGACATGGGGAGAATGTGCAAACTCCACACAGACAGTCGCCCAAGGCTGGAATCGAACCTGGGACCCTGGTGCTGTGAGGCAGCAGTGCTAACCACTGAGCCACCATGCCACCCCGTGTCATTAATTAATAGGTCCTTGGAGAATTTGAATCAGTGGAAATGTGCTATATTATAGGGCTGGGGATATATTTTGTGGTTAACTCATACTATATTGCAAGACTTTACTGTGAAGTTACTAAGAAGTAATTTGGGAAACAATCAGCTGGAGAATTGTGCACAGAATCTTTCTTTATGAAGGGCTTTTGCCCGAAACGTAGATTTTCCTGGTCCTCGGATGCTGCCTGAACTGCTGTGCTTTTCCAGCACCACTCTAATCTAGAATCTGGTTTCTGGCATCTGCAGTCATTGTTTTTACTGAATTGTGCAAAGAATACAAGGTTGAACAATCCAGTGGAAAATGAAAAAGTAAACAAGGAATAATCAAGGGTGACATAGGATTAGGAGCAGGTCAGAAATTATGAATGGCAGGAGTTGAAGAAGGAATGAAGAGGAATATGAATACTGCCCAGATACCTTGCATCCACTTTAATGGTGGATAATGTTGCTCTTCAATAGCACCTCAGTACTGCACTTTTTTTCAAGGCTTTTTAAGGCTCTTGTGACGCAGTGATAGCACCTCTACCTCCTGAGTTCAAGTCCCATCTATTCTAGAGCTGTGTCATAATTTCTCTGAACAGCTTGATTAGAAAGTAAATAGATCTCTACTCAAGTACCTTGAGTGAGGATGAACCTACAGTTTTATGACTTGGAGGCAAGAAATCTTGAGCCAAGCTGACACCAGCAGAGATAGTTTCAGAATGAAGGAAGTGTTGAATTGAACCTGAAATAAAGGCTTGTGAGAGGAACAGGGATGCTTCCACTTAACAATTAGACTGCTGCACTGTTGATCATGTCTATCTTCTGTTATGCATGTTTAAAAGTAAGTGCTTTTTATTTATACAAAGAGAAAGCACAGCAACCTTCAGATGTAACTTTCTTTCTGCTTGAATGACTCCATGCATATTTGCTGACACTGATTGCTTTCAACTGTGGGAAGTCCATGGAAAGAAACTTACAGCTAAATTAAGGATTTACTCACCATCACTTCTTTCCCATTGCTGCACAGCAAGGGGACAAGGCTTACAAACAACTAGGTTGCCCTGCAGATAGCCTGCCTTTCTGAAAATTATGCATTTAAAAATTCTTGGCATGCAATATATCGACTCTCTACACCAAATGTGGAATGTTCATTGGACTCAGAATGGAGGCAGTCTTTCATTGCATCTGGGATTGTAGTCAATGGTTTAGATACAGGAAACATCACTGTCACATTCCTGGTTAAGTATCCCATTTCCTGGTTAAGTATCTTCATTTAGGATAGTTATAGCCAGCAGTCTTTACTGCAGAAAATCCTATGAACCTAAATTCCACGACTTGGAAGAAGTTATGTTTCTGAATGGAAACCTTGATTAGAGAGATTGCAAACACAGGAAAGGTGATTTTAGAAATTAATTTGTGTTAAATTATTTATTTTGTGTCACTTCTATTGAAACCTTATTTTAGCATATCTTCAGGATACAAATTAAATGAGATGGTGACAAAAGTGTTTATTAAAACTATTGTGTTTTCACTGGCTTCAGTTATCATCTTTGCTAATTGTTTGTTGATATTGATTGGTAATTTTGTACTTCCATCTTTTGCATTAGATGCGTTGTTTTGCTACCTGCTTGACCTACTTGATATTTGTTCATAAGTTCCCAATATAGTTGCATTTATTTTTGCTTTTTATGACAACTATTAACGTTCAGTCTCAATTGTGTCATCTTATGATTCTGCAGCATAATCAAGACTACATCATAATTACTATCTGTACATATCACATGACTGTCATAGTTACAAATCAAATTATGGATTGCTAAGGGAAATCATTACAGATTAGGAATTCTAGAATTCAATCCAATGCTGATCTCATGTAAACTGGACGTGCAAACATTGCTTGGCTCCAAGATAACAACAAACAGGAGTGATGCTCCAATGCATTAGTTGGGTACAAAGGAAATAGAAAACGTAACAGCTATCCGTTTCTATTTTGCTCCTTTCACAAGATAGCTAAGTTATGAATTTTCAAGCATAATAGAATTTGTAATTTGAAGTAGTTATCCATAAAGCATATTTATCCGTAAAACCCTAGTGCTTATCATTTTGGTTACTGATGATTAAAACTCATGAATATATTTGTAATGTACTCAGTTGCAATGTTTAAAGAAAAGAACAATCTGGACTTGTATCAGTTTAGAGGAAGATAACAGAATTGCTGAGCCACTAATGTTGGTTGATTTTCAATCTTGGTTTACTGTCCCTTGCAAGTTCATATGTTATTATTGTCCTGAAAGGGAAACTGAGGAGAAACTAAACAGAGCTTTCTACTGGACTACATTTTAGTTAGTCAACTTGGATGTTACAATGCGAATAGAAATAGACTTATTTGATGATTTTCTGTTACTTCCTTCCAATAGCTAAAGACTTCCTTTTGCTGCACTGTTGTATGTTAAAGCTGAAATTCACAGTATATTTTGTTAAAAGGTCAAACATTTTTTTAAAAATTGAGAAAAAAAAAGACCCAAGAACGTAGTGTGTTTGATAATGATGGAGTGCTGGAAATTAATATCACACTGATGCTCAAATACAATTCGCACCAGGGGAACCACAATGGAAATGAGTCTGATCTAAAAGAGCTGTAAGCTGTGTGTTCAATATTGCATTGTATTTGAATGGGCAACTTTAATGTAGACCACTTTAGTCAATATTGTATTCATAGCAAGATTTTACTTTCTTTCCATTCACAATAATTTGGTGCATTGGTTGTTTTACCTGCAAAGTCAAGTTTCCTCACTGATTACTTGTCTTACATATGGTTCTGCAGTTATCAGCTCAGCCCATACAAGAGCAAATTCCAAGGAAAATTATAAATTGGACCCTATTGTTTAAAGAGCATCATCGTATTGTTCAAATATCACACCATAGTTTTACCTTTAAATTGGCGCATACTTTTGTCAACTTTCTTTTAAAATGTCATGAATTCCCAAAATTTTAAAAAGAAGCCATACAATAATAAGTAACACTTTGCGATCTATCTAGAAAATGCAATCAACTCAGCTGCTTAATTGGTTTAAATAAACATGCTACAGTTGACTCAGTATTTTTTGGAACTACCTATGCAAATAACATCACTCAAAATTTTGTTTCCCATTGGTAAGGTCTGCTATTAGAATGATCTCAGAGAATGATTGAATAATTATTTCATCCTTCTCGTATTTGTGCAATGTTCAACAGCAACCTGGAATAGATTGCTTCTTTGCAAATCTCAATGTGCTGTTCATTCAGAAATCATCTTTATTTCTGTAAAATCTGTATTACATTGGTACAAATGCATTTTCTATTACTGTACTATAATAAAAGTGGAGTACAGATGTTAATGCCCATCTTGGAATTCATTCATATTATAACAAAGCACACCTCAATGTTTGTATGTGCAACACACTCTTGTATGATTGCCAATTTTCAGTCAATTTTTAAATAATCTATATTAGTTCTCAGCAGCTGGTTCATATGATGCACACTGAGATGACTATGAGAACATGGAATATTTTACCAAATGATTTCTTTAACTCCTGTACTATTTTTAATTAAAATATATTCTCTCAACATCTTTTCAAAATGGATTCTGCAATTTTATTAAAAGGCCTGCATTTGTTTCAAGACAAATTGGCTGTAAAATATTGCTGATATAACAAAATGGTTTAACTGGAGAGTTATGAGAATTGATGTCTCACTAAAACTCATCCTGTTACCTTCAACAATGTTTCACCAATATTATTCAGCATCTCAAATGTCTTCTCCTCAGTAAGGTCATTCTTACCCCTATCATGATCAACAAAATAATAATCCTTCAATTAGATTAGATTACCTACAGTGTGGAAACAGGCCCTTCAGCCCAACAAGTCTACACCGACCCTCCGAAAAGCAACCCACCCAGACCCATTCCCTTACATTTACCCCTGACTAATCACCTAACACTATGGGCAATTCACCTAACCTGCACTTCTTTGGACTGTGGGAGGAAACTGGAGGACCCGAAGGAAACCCACGCAGACATGGGGAGAACGTGCAAACTCTACACAGACAGTTGCCCGAGGTGGGAATTGAACCAGGTCCCTAGCTATGAGGCAGCAGTGCTAACCACTCAGCCACCATGCCACCCATTAAGGGCTTAGCCAGACTGGTTAATCCTATGGGTGCTGTCAATTAACAAAAATCTTGAGAAATAGCTCAAATAAGACCATAGTACAAAAGAAATGCTAGATATACTCACCAGCAGTGAATAAAGTGACTGAATCTAGTAAAGGAAAAAAGGTTGAATCCAGATGAGGTGTGAATAACTACATACCAACCATCTAAATGCAACATAAATGGATAAAGAAAGAAACAAGCTATCAAAATAAGTAGAAAATAAAAACACACATAGAATAAAATGAAGACGGAGATCATTATTTAATGTTGTTCGACTCAATTTTAAGTTCAGTAGGTTGGAGAGTACAGAGTTGAAAGATGATTGGTTTTTACATGAACTTGCATTGTTTTCACTGAAGCACTTTACTAGGTCATGGAAAGAAAATTCCCAATTGAAACAAGGTGGAGAATTAAAATGGCAAGGGACAAGATCATGCTTGTAGTCTGAATTGAATGAGATAATCTGCAAAGTGTTTGGTTTCCTACTGTTGAGTAAATCACATAGTCAACAATGAGTACAGTATACAAAACGGAAAGGAGTACAAGTACATCACTGCCTCAATTCCAAGGAACATATAGGCTCTTGGGTCACATGCAGGAAGGTAGCAATGAAACACATTGCATCTCTGATGCTTGCACAGAAAGGTGTGGCAGGGTGCCAAAGGGAAGGGTATTAGAATTGAATCAAGAGTAGACCATGGTGTCATGGTAGGAATGATTCCTCTTGAATGCTCAAAGGGGAAGGTGGGGAAGCATGTGTTTTGGTGGTGCCATCACACTGAACTTAGCAAAAATAGTACAGGATAATTCATTGTATATGGAGGCTGGTGGAGTAGAGTTGTATACTTAGAGGAATCTGATAGGTAGGGCAAGTGGTGAGATTGAAAGTGGTCAAATGGATCAGACCTGGTGGAGGAGTCTGCCAATTATACTGGATGAGAATCTTCAGTTGAAGAATAAGGAAGATATGTTTGCTTGTGCTCTTGAGGAAGGTTGCATCATAAAAACAGATGTTACAGAGACAAGACTATATGGAATTTTCTGTAAAGGCAATTATGTCAATATTATCACTGCCCAATTTCTGAGGTATGTTCGAGTGCACCTTAATAAGACAACCAAAACATCCCAGTTATCTCGCAGCTGTGACTTGTTCTTCCTGATCTCTGACAAAGTTGTTGGTTTCTATGCAATATATTCTTTCAAATGCTTATTTTTAGCTTCAAACTTGGCTAAGTCCATGAAATGTTTCTGAAGTGAAATGTCGCCTGCTGGTGTAAAACAGAAGGAATTCCTGCTTTATTACATAGTGTGTGTATGAAAATGGTGTGATATTACTCAGCGTTAAAACTTCTTCCTGTTGCAGGTAAAATTAACTGATCCCACAGGGAAGCATCTGAACCAAAGTAGAATTGGGTCCGAATTGCTAGCTGCGCACCATCTATTCATGCATAATATCAGTTTCTGTAGATCACAAACAACATGCACTCAGCATTTTAGTGCACAAAGCAGGTCACTTTCTGTGATATTTGTGAGTACTAAGTCAACTCTTGGATTGCAATATTTTACCAGAAGGAGTGAGTGTGTGAACTTATGGCTGGTTCATTGTGGTCAGGCTTGCAGGCTGCTTTTTGGACTTCAACCCACAACCATGGAGATGTACAGCATGGATACAGACCCTTCAGCCCAATTCGTCCATGCTGACCAGATACTCTACATTAATCTAGTCCTATTTGCCAGCATATTCCTTTAAACCCTTCCTACTCATATACCCATCCAGATGCCTTTAAATGTTGTAATTGTACCAGCCTCCACCACTTCCTCTGGCAGCTCATTCCACGTATGTTCCACCCTCTGCATGAAAAAGTTGCCCCTTAGGTCCCTTTTAAATCTTTACCCCTTCACCTATGTCCTCTAGTTTTGGACTCTCCTACCCTGGGGAAAAGGCCTTAGCTATTCACCCTATTTATGCTCCTCATGATTTTATAAACTTATATAAGGTCACCCCATATCCTCCAATTTAACATGAATAGCATAGTAGGCCAATGTTTTAATACTTATCACAAGTTTGTTTCATCTCTCTTGGCTGGATGCATGGCTGCCCAGGGATAACACATTACTGTTTCATGCATTTATATGAGAAGCTATACATATATAGATCCCCATCCGTGTGATTTGATGTCTTCCATCTCTTGTTCTCAAATGTCAAAGGGAAGAGGCTTTAAAAATTCAAGATTAATAACACAGAACATGCAGCTGAACACATTTCACAAGTGTAGGTACTTGTTGAAGCTCCTCAAATTTCAAACTGAATTCATCATTGATATTTTCACATCAATGGAGTTTGACATCTTTGAATTGTTAGGAGGTTTTCATGGGCATCTGACAAGCCATCACCAACTGCAGCCTTATAAATCAGCACAAATATAATGAATGACAGTGAACACAAGTTAGAACAACATAGAGGAATAACATATTGGCATACAGGACAGATTGAGACTAAATGACAAAGGTAACTGTGGGAGTAAAGAGATAATAATATTTACATCAGGCAGCTCCCACAAACAAGGACACAAATGGCTTGAGAGGCTTTACAGTCTTACTGCATAGTTAGTGGAGACAATCACGGAAGTTAGTCATAATTTGTACAGGGAGATTTGGGGGCCAGAATAGAGTGCTAATTCGGGTGCATTTACTTCCTGCTCAACATTCTGGGTCTCAATAGGTTGAATAACACCTGAAAATGTCATTGTTCAGCCCCACCTGAACCCTCACCAAGTTTGGAGCTAAAAAAGGCATCAATGTATTTGACCAATGGCAAATAGGCTGAGGTGAGGTAAGAGTAATGGAAAGCAATATCAATGTTTGGGATATACAGAATCAGTCCTACAAGGTAAGAGTTCATATTCAAGACAAAAGGCTGGAATTGGTCAAAGGCTTACCTGTGTCACTCTTTCTGGTCACATCTACCTCACACTTTGTCTCACATCAAAGCTGTTAAAAGGCTGCAAGAACATGCAAGTAACCTTCTAAGCATATGGCATCTTTTGACCTCAAAAAAAAGTTCACAAATTCCCACTTTGACCATTGTCCTTCTCGTTCCTTAACAAAAACCATGAATATGATAGACCATAAGACATAAAGCAGAAATTAGGCCAATCAGCCCATCGAGTCTGCTTCACCATTCAATTATTGAAAAATGTGGTGCTGGAAAAACATAGCAGGCTAGGCAGCACCTGAGGAGCAGGAGAATCGACGTTTCGGGCATAAGCCCTTCTTCAGGAATGAAGCTGGTGTGCCAAGCGGGCTGAGATAAAAGGTA
>NC_057720.1:34029642-34064687 GCF_004010195.1 Chiloscyllium plagiosum | reverse complement strand
TATCTCAGCCTGCTTGGCACACCAGCCTCATTCCTGAAGAAGGGCTTATGCCTGAAACGTCGATTCTCCTGCTCCTCAGATGCTGCCTGGCCTGCTGTGTTTTTCCAGCACCACATTTTTCAACTCGGGTCTCCAGCATCTGAAGTCCTCACTATCTCACCATTCAATTATGCCTAATAAGTTTCTCAACTCCATTCTCCTGCTTTCTCCCCAAACCCTTGATCCCCTTGAAAATTAAGAAGCTATCTATTTCAGTTCTAAATATACTCAATGACCTGGCCTCCACAGCCCACTATAGTAGTGAATTCCATAGACTCACCACTCTCTGGCTGAAGAAATTTCTTCTTATCTCTGTTCTAAAATGTCTTCCCTTTACTCTAAGTCTGTGCCCTCGGTTCCTAGTCTCTCCTATTAATGGAAATATCTTCCCAACAATCACTCTGTCCAGGCCAATCAGTATCCTGTAAGTTTCAATTAGATCCCCCTATATCCTTCTAAACTCCATCAAGTGTGGACCCAGAGTCCTCAAAAATACCTCATATGTTCAGCTTTTCATTCCTCAGACCATTCTCGTGAATCTCTTGTGGCCTGCTGCTATGCTGTTAATGTAACACAGGAGGAAGTAAATAATGACAAACAAACTATGTTGAGATATTGACCACTGAACACAGCTGCAATGCTTAAAGTACGTGCAGGCTCCACTCTACAGAGTCCCAAAGGTTTCTCTTGGGGGCAGAGTGTATCACACTGCATGTCAAAATAATTGTTTTAAGTTCAGTCTCTGTTTGTAAAAGAAACTAAGGAAATGATAAAGGTGTGTTTAACTCCTGTTGTACTGATCACATCACAGAATTATAAATGGCCAATGAAACCTACACACCCTAGACAGGATAGTTCTAGGTCCATCATTTGTCAAAATGGCAAATCTTGATCCAAATTTGGCAACAAATGCCCAAAGAATGTAAATTTCCTGTAATCCCTCTAGCTGGAAGAAAGAAAACAGCTCCCACAGTTAGCATAATAAGTGAAATGTAAACTCTGGGAAAATTCATCAAAGGAGACCTAAGGCCTACAGATGCAGAGAACTAGCACTTCGGCGCCCATTTGTATGATCAGCAATGGTGAGCACAATGTGGGAATCTCATTCCAGGTAGTTCTCCTATAACGCCATAGTTGTGTTCCAGCAAAACCTCACTTAATAGAAAATTGCTGAACATAAATAATGGGGCCTCTGGGAAAAGTGGGGCTGGGACAGATCAGCAAACAATATCACTCATGATCACTCAAAAATCACCCAAACGTCTAACACTGTCTGAATGAAGGTATAAATCATATCTATCAATGAAACAAAAGTAAATTTAACAGTACATTTTTTAAAAAATTGTTAATTCAGGGACAGATGATCTTCATGGTGCGTAAGGTAGACTCCCTCATTCTGTTAAGCGAGTTACATCACATATTCTCTCCTAATGCTCAAAGCATTTTACAATATCCAGCTTCTTTTCCAGTGTTGTACCTTGTCTTTTTGCGTTCCACCCAGAATTTTATCTCGGTACGCTTCTTGCTAACATTCTTGTCCCTATACCCCTCCATTTTTTCAACAAAAGGGATAAATCCAAGGGTAGTGTACCTTTCACAGGAAGCTGTTCAATGTGTCTCTCTCAGGAAGCTGCTCTCTGTACAGTATCTCTCACAGAAAGCTGCTCTGTCGGCAGCTGACATCGGCGCATGTGCAGGACTAACGGCACAAAACAATTCCTGCTGGAAATGTGCTTTTGTGAACAGAGGTAAGCATTCTCGAAAATACTGTTCCTTAATTCCTCAGCAATGTTAAAAGCAAACTGCTCTGCTGGAACATGCGCTATCTGAGAACTACCTATATATATATATATATATATATATATGTGTGTGTAATACTTGGGTTCATTAACGTATTGCAGTTATACATCAGCAATTTGTATTGACCATAGCAAGTGCACTAAACACAAATGAGAGCATATAATAAACTATACTCACAAATGTTTGTACAGTAAGGAAAACAGCACTAACAGACTTACCCAGTGCAGGGACATGAAAGGCTCCTCAAGATGAATTGGCATAATTATATCTGACTAATGCAGCGGAGAAAAATGTGAAGCTATAATAATTGTAGAGCTTACTCTATGATCAATACATCTCTTGGTAACACACCACAAAGGTTATGGTGCTACTGTTAGAGAGCCTACTAAGGTGCGACTATTAAAAATTATGAATCGTAACTATGATTAAAACATCAATCAACTGAAATCAGCCAATGGATCACATTACATATTTCAGGTAAACAACTAACCAACCATACGAATTGTTGCTGGTTAGGGATGAACACGGTGCTGTGAACTCACAAAATACAACTGTGATTAAAGTAGCAATCAATTTAAGCACAAAGACTGATTTCTAACAAAACTGCTAAGAATTACTATTAAGTTTAACATACTGCTACTATGATTTCACTGTATTTAAAGCACTACTACAAATTATTAAAGTTCTGTGTATTGTTATTTAAGTTAACTGTAAACCAAGGATAGCCAAAGGCACCAACATACAAGCAGCTTCAGGCTCCAGACATTTCAAGTTCAAGGCAAGGCAAGACAATATGCTTTGGTAGATTCCTTTCCTATTCCCTTCAAGTCAGCTCTCCAGAGCCTAGGTGCATATGTGCCATAGAATGGAAATGAACACAAAGAGAGGTAAACCTAGCAAGTTATCACACTGTGAAAATATTGTCTCCATCAGCATCGTTGGCAAACACCTTTTATCTGTTCAGCCTGTTCAAGGACATATGGTAATGTCACACTAAAATAACAATACTATCACCATATGTAGAAGCTATGGTTAGTGAGTTTGCAGATGACACCAAAATTGGAGGTGCAGAGAACAGTCAAGGTTACCTCAGAGTACAACGCGATCTTGATCAGACGGGCCAATGGGCTGAGGAGTGGCAGATGGAGTTTAATTCAGATAAATGTGAAGTGCTGCATTTTGGAAAGGCAAATCAGGGCAGCACTTATACACTTAATGGTGAGGTCCTGGAGAGGGTTGCTGAACAAAGAGACCTTGGAGTGCAGGTTCAAAGTTCCATGACAGTAGAGCTGCAGATTGACAGGATGTTTAAGAGGGTGTTTGGTATGCTTGCCTTTATTGGCCAGTTCATTGAGTGTAGGGGTTGGGAGGTCATGTTGCGGCAATACAGGCCAAGTTTGGAATATACCATGCAATTCTGACCTCCCTGCTATAGGAAAGATGTTGTGAAACTTGAAAGGGTTCAGAAAAGATATTCAAGGATTTTGCCAGGATTGGAAGATTTGAGCTATGGGGAGAGTCTGAATAGGCTGGGGCTATCTTCCCTGAAATGTCGGAGTCTGAGGGGTAATCTTATAGAGACTTATAAAGTCATGAGGGGCATGGATAGGATGAACAGCCAAAGTCTTTTCCCCAGGGTGGGTGAGTCCAAAACTAGAGGGAATAGGTTTAGGAATGGGGTGTGTGTTTGTGTGTGTGTGTGTGTGTGGTGGGGGGGGGGGGGGACTACAGGCAATTTAGCATGGCCAATTCACCGACCCTGCACATCTTTTGGACTGTGGGAGGAAACCGGAGCACCCGGAGGAAACCCACGCAGACACGGGGAGAACGTGCAAACTCCACACAGTCGGTCGCCTGAGGCGGGAATTGAACCCGGGTCTCAGGCGCTGTGAGGCAGCAGTGCTAACCACTGTGCCACCGTGCCGCCCACGCGGTATAATTACAACATTTAAGGGACGTCTGGATTAGTATATGAGTATTGAGAAAAAGCAAGGACTGCAGATGCTGGAGATCAGAGGCTAAAGTGTGGTGCTAGAAAAGTGCAGCAGGTCAGGCAGCATCCAAGGAGCAGAAGAATCGATGTTTTGGGCATAAGCCCATCATCAGGAATAACAGAATTATAGTCAGCTTTAGTGTTTGATCTTTTATGTTATGAGAGAGTAGCTGGAAAGGTCAGAATTTATTGTCCATCCCTTATTGCGCTTAAGGTGGTGGTGGTAAGCTGACTTTTGAATCACCGCAATTCACCCATTGTAGATGCAGCCACATTACTCTTAGAAAGATGATCCAGGCTTTTGACGCAGTAACAGTGAAAGAACAACAATATTGTTCCGAGTCAGGAATGGTGTATGGTTTGGAAAAGAACTTGCTGTTCCTAAAAGAATTTGTAAATCACATTAACATCTTGTTAGAATCAGATGCATCACTTAACGTGTCCAAAGTAATAAACATTCCTTTCATCATTCAGAAGAATGACCAGCAATCTACTTGTCTGAGAATATTGATTTCAGATTTACATTTGGTTTACAGATGTGCAATAAAAAAAGGAAGGAGTCAAAGCGGAAAAGTTTTCATGCCTCCAGATTGCTCTACTGTTCTTCTGCTGGCTTTTTATGTCTGTGTGCCAAAACATCAAAGCTGTGTAATGTTTGTTTATGGTGAAATGAAAAGTGGTGAAATTCAATTTTGGTGAGGACACAATTGGGCAGTAGCAGAACTGTAAACTTCAAAAGAATGGAAAATTGGATTGTGCACTTGGGATTTCACTGAATTAAAGGATTTCAATTCCTTTCTGCTACTGCTGTGTGCATCTACTATTGCCAGAAGAACAGCTGTTATGTTTTGTCACACTAATTTGTCTTGTGTTGTCTTCATTCATCCACCATAAGATAAGACGCAGGAACAGAAGTACACCTTTCAGCCCAATGAATCTGCTCCATCGTTCAGTGACAGCAAGGCTGATCTGATTACCCTCAACTCCACTTTCCTGCCTTTCCTTATAGCCCTCGATTCCCACAGCGATTAAAAAACTATCTCAATCTTGAATATACTTAATGAGCCAACAGATACCTCCTCATCTCTGTCTTAAATGTGGATGTAGGTTTGCTCGCTGAGCTGGGAGGTTCAATTCCAGACATTTCATCACCTTACCAGATAACATTTTCAGTGGGCCTCAGGCGAAGCAGTGTACTTGATTCCTGCCTTCTATTTATGTTTGGGTTTCTTTGGGTTGGTGATGTTATTTCCTGTGGTGATGTCATTTCCTGTTATTTTTCTCAGGGGTGGTAGATGGGGGTCTAACTCAATGTGTTTGTTGATAGAGTTCTGGTTGGAATGCCATGCTTCTAGGAATTCTCATGCGTGTCTCTGTTTGGCTTGTCCTAAGATGGATGTGTTGTCCCAGTCGAAGTGGTGTCCTTATTCATCTGTATGGAAGGATACTAGTGAGAGATGGTTATGTCGTTTTGTGGCTAGTTGGTGTTCATGTATCCTGGTGGCTAGTTTTCTGCCTGTTTGTCCAATGTAGTGATTGTTACAGTTTTTGCACGGTATTTTGTACATGACATTAGTTTTGCTTGTTGGGTGTATAGGGTCTTTCAAGTTCATTAGCTGCTGTTTTAGTGTGTTGGTAGGTTTGTGGGCTACCATGATGCCAAAGGGCCTGAGTAGTCTGGCAGTCATTTCCAAGATGTCTTTTATGAAGGGGAGAGTAGCTAGGATGTTCTGGATGTGTTTTGTCTGCTTGTTTGGGTTTGTTGCTGAAACATCAGCGGACTGTGTTCTTTGGGTACCCATTCTTTTTGAACACCCGGTATAGGTGATTTTCCTCTGCTCTGCGTAGTTCCTCTGTGCTGCAGTGTGTGTTGGCTCGTTGAAATAATGTTCTGATGCAGCTTCGTTTGTGGATGTTGGGATGATTGCTTCTGTAGTTCAATATTTGGTCTGCATGTGTTGTTTTCCTGTAGACGCTGGTTTGAAGTTGCCCATTGGCTGTTCGCTCTACTGTGACATCTAGGAATGGCAGTTTGTTGTTGTTTTCCTCCTCTTTAGTGAAATTTATGGCAGTAAGAGTATTATTGATGGTCTTGAAGGTTTTCTCTAATTTGTTTCGTTTAGTGATAACAAAGGTGTCATCCACGTAGCGGACCCAAAGCTTGGGTTGGATGGTTGGCAGAGCTGTTTGTTTGAGTCTCAGCATTCCTGCCTCTGCTAAGAACCCTGAAATTGTCCAAGAGTAGAATTGAACCTGGGTCCCTGGAACTGTGAGTCAGAAGTGCCAACCATTGAGCCACCATGCGATTCAACCTAAGCCTTCAGAGAGACTGGAACCAAAATCCAACAGTGAGCCTACTTGGCCAATTTACCTCAATTCAATAAGCAATCATAGTGGGATTTGACCCATATCCCTACAGAATTGACCTAGGTCTCTCAATTACCACTCCAGTGACATTACCACGACAACATTACCTCATATGCAAACACTCAAGGACATCCTTCATCCAACAATATCTTGGTTGATCCCTTTTCTTCCCTCTGGAGACATCATTGTAGCACTTTGGATCTGATCAAGTAACCAGAATACTGATATTTTCTTGCAATTTTCAAGGATTTCCTCATCTGTTTCATGAGGAGCACATGACTTCCTATAACTCTATTTTCATCTGTAGTTCTTATTTACTTATTTCTGAGGCATATGTGAAGGTGGATAGAATGCAGCAATTTCAGATTTCTTCTTGTTAAAGCTTGAGGTTTCTTTTCTTCCTTTGTCTTCACAAATTTATATCTAAGTCTATCCTCCTAACTACGTGTCACATCTGCCATCTTATCATTTTTTCTCTAAAAAGCCAAACTTGTCTACTTTACCCAGTTTGAGACCATCTAGTTCAAACTTCACACTTGTTTCTTGTAAGAAATTCCTTCCAGCTATCATTACTTCTGTCTTTTTGGCGGCACCACTCCCCACCTCTTCCTCCGCTACATTGATTACTGCATTGGCGCCACCTTGTGCTCCCGCAAGGAGGTTGAGCAATTCATCAACTTCACCAACACATTCCACCCTGACCTTAAATTTACCTGGACCATCTCTGACCTCCCCCCCCTTCCTGGACCTCTTCATCTCCATTAATAACGACCGACTTGACACTGACATTTTTTACAAACCCACCGACTCCCACAGCTACCTGGATTACACCTCTTCCCACCCTACCTCCTGCAAAAATGCCATCCCGTATTCCCAATTCCTCCACCTCCACCGTATCTGCTCCCAGCAGGACCAGTTCCACCACAGAACCTCTAATGCATCTCGTCCACATCCCGCACCTCCGTCCTCAGACCCCACCCATCCAACCGTAACAAGGACAGAACACCCCTGGTGCTCACATTCCACCCTAACAACCTTCGCATAAATCAAATCATCCGCCGACATTTCCGCCACCTCCAAACGGACCCCACCACCAGGGATATATTTCCCTCCCCACCCCTTTCCGCCTTCCACAAAGACTGTTCCCTCCGTGACTACCTGGTCAGGTCCATGCCCCCCTTCAATCCACACTCCCATCCTGGCACCTTTCCCTGCCACCGCAGGAATTGCAAAACCTGCGCCCACACCTCCTCCCTCACCTCCATCCAAGGCCCTAAAGGAGCCTTCCACATCCATCAAAGTTTTACCTGCACATCCACCAATATCATTTATTGTATCCGTTGCTCCTGATGCGGTCTCCTCTACATTGGGGAGACTGGATGCCTCCTAAAAGAGCGCTTTAGGGAACATCACTGGGACACCCGCACCAATCAACCACACCGCCCTGTGGCTCAACATTTCAACTCCCTCTCCGACTCTGCCGAGGACATGGAGGTCCTGGACCTCCTTCACCGCTGCTCCCTCACCACTAGACGCCTGGAGGAAGAACGCCTCATCTTCCGCCTCGGAACACTTCAACCTCAGGGCATCAATGTGGACTTGTTGATTTTACTGCTCCTCAGATGCTGCCTGAGCTGCTGTGCTTTTCCAGCACCATTCTAATCTAGAATCTGTTCATATTCAATCCACATTCTAAACTAGATTTTATCCAATCTACCAAATTTTTCAGTGCCTCTTCTGACTCTGCAATTGAGTGCTGTGCTCTGAGCAAATTGCAGGTTTCTTATGTTCTTACCTCCAAATTGTATCCCTGGAAGCACCTCCAATTCTGATCATCTTTTCAGTGGAGAGGTGAATACTTTTGGTGACAGATATGGCTGTTTCATACACCCCTTTTCACTTGAAATTTTACTCAATTGTCTCTTTTTTTGTCCCGATACTCACTATTTAGGATCCAATATGGATAAATTTCACAGTCAATATCACTTTTCACCAACACATCTATGAAATTTTACTGATAAGCATTATCAAAGGCTTTCTCATAGACTATTTGCAAAAACTTTGTAAACCCAGGCATTTATTATTCCTTTGTTTTCCTTTAATTGCTTTATTTTTTAATAACTTTGTAACATTCAATATTAGAAATTTACAAGAAACTTCTTATGTTATATGGTAGAAAACATGAGCATACAGTAATTCTTAAAGCTGCAAAGAATATTCAGCAGTCAAAGAGTTAAAAACCATTGTGACCCATAATGACCTTGCAGGCACATCTTCTTGTAGATAAGGTCTTACCAAAAACAAAAGTAATCTGGCATTAAGTTCAGTTGCAATGATCCTTCAGAGAACCAGATCCAAACAGACTAAGTTTATTTTTGTTAGAGGAAGCCATCTTAAAACAGACCAAGAATTTTGTTAAAGAGTACTAAAGAGATTGTATAGAGCTGCATTTCCCACTTGATTTCACACAAAAACATCTTAAGAACAACAAATGCTCCCAGATTAGTGTATCCAGGTCTCATCTTGTTTACATCTCTTAATTGTAGAAGGCAGTATTTTAGCCACTTCATACAGCAAGAGGACCTTTTCCATTCTGCTCGCCTTCACACGCTTTGTTAGTTTTATTTTTGTAATTTAGTCACCATAATTCTTTGGAGAGACAGAACGAGAAAAATGGAGAAAGATAGATTGGAAGATTGTCCATTGTGAGGCTAATGGACCAGGAGAACCACCTTAAGAACAGTATGACCTGCTATCCTCTTGAAGGCCGAGGTGGTGGTGTGCCAATGTCCACTGTGATGTTTGTGTACATCGGGTATTTGGCTACATTCACCAGTTTGTATTTCAAGGAGTTGATCCCATCTTGCTTCATTGTAACTTTAGTGTTCTGGATTTTTGTAAACCTGAAAAAGAATTTAAATTTAAATATTTAATCAAGACAATTAGTTGTCAAAAGATTCCTTTTAATGGGTTAAATATGGTTGGGTTTTCTCTCACTGCAACTTGCAGACTTAGCAAACCTTCAAAAATGAATCTCATGTCCTCAGAACCAACTAATAGATCTCAGGTTTTTTGAAAATATGAATGGTCACTGCCTTCTATAATGTATCACTGAGTGAAAATTACAAATGACATAGACGTAGAGTCATACAGCACAGACACCGACCCTTCGGTCAAACCAGTCCATGCCAAACATAATCCCCAAAAAAACTAGTCCCACCTGCCTGCTCCTGGCTCATATCCCTCCAAACCTTTCCAATTCATGTACTTATCCAAGTGTTTTTTGAACAGTGGAACAGTGCCCACATCCACCATTTCCTCAAAGTTCATACCACACCCTCTGTTTAAAAAAAAATGTTCCTCATGTCTTTTTTAAATCTCTCTACTCTCATCTTAAAAGGTATACCCCCTAATCTTGAAATTTCCCATCCTAGGGAAACAACACTTACTATTAACCCTATCTATACCCCTCATGATTTTATAAACCTCTATAAGGTTACCAATCAACCTCCTACGCTCCAGTGAAAAAAGTCCCAGTCTATCCAGCCTTTTTTTATAAGTCAAACCTTCTGTACTTGGCAACATTTTGATAAATCTCTTCTGAACCTTCTCTGATTTACAGGGCGACCAGAACTGCATACAAGATCCCAGAACAGGCCTCACCAATGTCCTGTACAACCTCAAAATGTCTTCCCAACTCCTGTACCCAAAGGACTGAGCAATGAAGGCAAGCATGCTAAACACCTCTTTAACCACCCTGTCCACCTGTGATGCAAACTTCAAAGAATTATGTACCTGAATTCCTAGGTACCTCTGTTCTACAACACTATCCAAGACCCTATCATTATTTGTATACGTCCTGCCCTTGTTTGTTGTATCAAAATCCAATACCTTGCATTCATCCAGATTGAACTCCCATCTGCCATTTTTCAGCTTATTAACCCATTTGAAGAAGATCCCTTTGTAATCTTAGAAAAACTTCTTCCCTGTCGACTATGCAAAGTTACTAACCATGCCTGCTATATTCTCATCCAAATCATTTATATGATGACAAACTTCGCACGTTAAAAGAGGTGTTGCATCAGAGACAGACAGCTGATCTCTTCTAACATATTGGCAATCTCTTTGTCAGTGTTAACAGGACAATGAGCCTGCTGACCCCTGTTTGAGGTCCTGAATTGGCTCCCACAGAACTATTTGGTTAACAGATTTCGACCAGTGTGCAAACCCCTTCAGGATTGGGCAGGTGGTTGAAAGTACAGACTTAAAAGCTCAAAACCTTGATTTCCTGAGTCTCTATTATGCTCTCATGAATTTAATGAAAAAAAAACCTGGAATTAAGAGTCCCATAAATTATTGTCGATGGCTGGAAAACCCATCTGGTTCGCTAATGTCCTTTAGGAAAGAAAATTGCCATCAATATCCTCGTCTGAATTCCATACTGTTGACTCAACTGCTCTCTGAGTTATTAAGGACTGGTAGTAAATGCTGGCCTAGCCAGTGATGCCCACAACCCGTGAATGAATTTTTTTAAAATATTGAGTCTCAAGGAAATCAGAATATGTGAGAAAAAAAACTGTTCCTGTGTGCCAGTGCCTTCGAATGAGGGCCCTCAAGTGTGTATAAATAACCCACATGTGCCTGCTACTGGGTTAATAACAGCCATATTAGGATGGGGCATCTAACTGGGCATAAATTGCTGAGCCACCTTCATTCAGGAAAGAAAGTTCTCCTCCAGACTCAAGTATTAACCATGTAGATTGTGTTGCTCGTCACCATTACATCTACCTATCTGACTGTCACCTCAACCCATCATCTCAACATGCAGATTGGCCCCATCCCAGTTGAACATTCCTGATGATGCCCGAAACTTCGATTCTCCTGTTCCTCGGATGCTGCCTGACCTGCTATGCTTTTCCAGTGCCACACTCTCGACACACATTCATTCACCCCTTCTTCACTCATTCTCTCTTTTCCTCGTCAACATCTGTTTTGATTGCAACCCTTTAATGACTTACCCAAGAGTCACTGCCACCAACACAATTGTTTAAATATCAAAACCCTTCACTGGACAGTTAGAAACATAGGTAACAGCAACAGGTGTAGACCATTCAGCTCATCAAGCTGCCCCACCATTCAACACTATCATAACTCAACACCATACTCTTGCTCTCCCTCCATAATGCATGACATTTTTAGCATCTAGAATCTATATTTCTTTCTTAAATAAATTCAGTGACTTCATCTCTACAGTGTTCTGTGGCAGGTTTGCCACCCTCTGAGTAACAAAACTTCTCATCTCATATTGCATATTGAAGAACAAAGACAGTACAGCACAGGAACGGGCCTTTTGTTTCATCAAGCCTCTCATAATTTTGTAAGCTTCTATGGGGTTGCCCCTCAGCTTCCATATTTAAGTGAAAACAAATCAAGTTTGTCCAATCTCTTCCCATGGCTAACACCGTCCAAGGCAACATCCTGGTCAACCTTTTCTGTACCCTCTCCAAAGCATTCACATTTTTCTGGCAATGTGGAACCTAGACTGTGCGCAATATTCCAAATATGGCCTAACTCAAGTTCTACACAGCTGCAAGATGACTTGTCAATTTTTATCACCTCACATTTTTTCCAGATTAAATTACATCTGACATTTTCCTGCCCAAGTCTCCACCTTATCTATTTCCTGCAGTATCCTCTGGCAATCCTTCTCACCATCCGCAGCTCCCACGATTTCTATGTTGTTTGCAAACTTCCTGATCAGACCATCCACATTCTCCTCCAAATCATTTATATATATTACAAACAACAGGGATCCCAACACTGATCCCTGTGGAACACCACTGGTCACAGTTCTCCACATTTCGTACAAGGCTCCGACAAATTCCTTCCTCATATCTCTCAGTATTCTGGAATAGATCCCATCAAGACCTGAGGACTTTACTACGTTAGTGCTTTTCAAAATACCCAACACCTATTTTACATCAACATGCACCAGAAAATCAACATACCATTCTCTAGACTCAGCATCCATCATGTCCTTCTCCTTTGTGAATACAGATGCAAAATATTTATTAAGAATCTTACCCTTTTTCTCTGGCACCACCTGTACCTCGAAACTGTAACCCTTTATTCTGTATCCCTTGTCAGGCGAAACATAATCCCTGGAGCATCTCAAGGTTTCAATGAGATTCCTTCCCATTCCTCTAAACTCCGAACCTACTGTTATACCATGAGTCCAGTTTGAACTGGTAATTTACTGTAAATGAATTTCTATGTTATACAGCTTTTGTTTTGACTCATACACTTCAGCACTGGCCATCAAAATACTTTTAAACTTACACAAACTCACTTTGAATTTAAAACACAACTTAAAAATAATCTTTCATGGAATCGGTCAAAACATCGCAAATTGGTCAAAATGAAGAACACTTTTTTTTAGAATGCATCCAAGTCTGTTTGCGAAATAAGTCTTTTTCTAAGTCAAAGAAAATAGAAAACAGTATTGAAGATTTAAAGCTAACGTGATTGAAGGTAAAGTGAATGAAGCAGGAATTGGCTCTAATGAACTAACTAGAAAAGTGATCAGCATTGCGTCCTCAAATCTGAGATGGTATTATAAAAAATACAATGTGGATTCTTCAATAGAAAGAGTTGCAATGATAAATAGATAAAACTGGATAGAAAATTAAAAATGAAATAAACCACGGACTAATAATGCAAAATATAGCTCTGAGGAACACAGAATTATAGTGTGGTGATGGAAATGGAACTCAGAAGTTAAAAGGAAATATGAACAAGTCTAGCTGATCCTACACTGATCCAGGTACTGGAATGCACATCCTGGACAAAATCCAAAAGTTGACCACATAGTCCTATATCTTGCAGCTAATCATCAAAGCCGCAAACTATTGGTTTCAAAACCTTACAAAAAACCCTCAATGAAAGTAATGCAAACTGACTTCCCCAATCATTTAATACCAACATAGGTAGAAAGAGGGATAGGGATGTAAGGCAGGATTTCAGGGAGCTAGGGTGGAAGCTGAGGGCTAAAACAAACAGAGTTGTTATCTCTGGATTGTTACCCGTGCCATGTAAAAGCGAGGCAAGGAATAGGGAGAGATATCAGCTGAACACGTGGCTGCATGGATGGTGCAGGAGGGAGGATTTCAGATACTTGGATAACTGGGGCTCA
Source organism: Chiloscyllium plagiosum (assembly GCF_004010195.1). Taxonomy (NCBI): domain Eukaryota; kingdom Metazoa; phylum Chordata; class Chondrichthyes; order Orectolobiformes; family Hemiscylliidae; genus Chiloscyllium; species Chiloscyllium plagiosum. The sequence goes on along the minus strand of NC_057720.1, from coordinate 34,051,296 downwards.
TTCTGGGTAACTTGGGACCTCTACAAACAGGACGGTCTTCACTTGAACCAAAGGGGTACGAATATCCTGGGTGGGAAATTTGCTGGTACCATTTGGGTGGATTTAAACTAGTTCAGCAGGGGGATGGGAACCTGAGGTGTAATTCCAGTGCACAGGAGGATGAGAGTAGGGAGGACATGGACAGGATTTCACGGTCACAGGCTTGTGCTGGCAGACAGCAAGCTGGTTTGAAGTGTGTCTACTTCAACGCCAGAAGTATCCAAAATAAGGTAGGTGAGCTTGCAGCATGGATAGGAACCTGGGACTTTGATGTTGTGACCATTTTGGAGACATGTTTACAGCAGGGTCAGGAATGGATGTTGCAGGTTCCAGGATTTAGATCTTTCATTAGCACAGGGAAGGCGATAAAACAGGGGGAGGTGTGGCCTTGTTAGTCAAGGACAGTATAACAGTGGCTGAAAGAACGTTTGATGAGGACTCGTCTACTGAGGTAATATGGCTGAAGTTAGAAACAGGAGAGGAGAGGTCATACTGCTGCAAGTGTTTTTATAGGCCTCTGCAGAGTTTCAAGGATGTGGAGGAGAGGATCAGCAAAACGATTCTGGGTAAGAGTGAAAGGAAACAGGGTGGTCATTATGGAGGACTATAACTTCCTCAACATTGACTGGAAATGCTATAACTAGCACATTGAATGGATCAATTTTTGTCCGATGTGTGCAGGAGGGTTTCCTGACACAGTATATTGAAGGGCCGACAAGAGGGGAGGCCACTCTGGATCTGGTGCATGATAATGAACCAGGCCAGGTGTTTGATTTAGTGGCAGGTGAGCACTTTGGACAGAGTGACCATAATTCAGTTACATTTAGTTTATGATAGAAAGGGATAGGTACATGCCACAGGGCAAGAGTTATCGATGGGGCAAGGGCAATTATAATGCGACTAGGCAAGACTTAGGATGCATAGAATGGGAGAGCAAAATGCAGGGGATGGGGACAATTGAAATGTGGAGCTGGTTAAGGAACAGCTATTGCGTGTCCTTGATATGTCCCTGTCAGACAGGGAGGAAGTAATAAGTAAGGGAACGGTGGTTTACTACAGAAGTTGCACCTCTTGTTAAGCGGAAGAAGGAGGCTTATGTGATGATGAGATGAGATGGTTCTGATGAGGCGATGGAGAGTTACAAATTAGCTAGGAAGGATTTAAATAGAGAGTTAAGAAGAGCAAAGAGAGGACATGAGCAGTCTTTAGCAAATAGAATAAAGGAGAACCATAAAACTTGCGATAGGTATGTGAGAAATAAAAGGATGACTAGAGTAGGAAAAGGGCCAGTCAAAGACAGAAGTGGGAAGTTGTGTGTCGACCCTGTGGAAAGGTGCTAAATGAATATTTCTCATCAGTTTTCACTCAGGAAAATGAGAATATTGTAGAGGAGAAGAATGAGATAAGAGATATTAAACTAGGAAGGATCAAGATTAGTAAGGAAGAGGTGTTATCAATTCTAGAAGGAGTGAAAGTAGACAAGTCCCCTGGGCCAAATGGGATTTATCCGAGGAGTCTATGGGAAGCTAGGGAGGTGGTGTTGGAGCCTTTGGCTTTGATCCTTGAGCCGTCATTGTCTACAGGTTTAGTACCAGAGGACTGGAGGATTGCAAATGTGCCTTTGTTCAAGAAGGACAGTAGAGATGACTCAGGTAATTATAGACCAGTGAGCCTTACGTCTGTTTTCAAAAAAGTTTTGGAAAGGATGATAACAGATAAGATTTATAATCATCTAGCAAGCAACAACTTGATTGCAGATAGTCAACATGGTTTCAACAAGGGCAGGTCAGGTCTCACGAACCTCACTGAGTTTTTGGAGAAGGTGACCAAGTATGTGGATGAGAGTAGGGCAGTTGGTGTGTTGTACATGGACTTCAGTAAAGCCTTTGACAAGGTTCCACAAGGTAAGGTATCAGAGAAAATGCAGAGGCATGGGTGTGAGGGTGATTTAGCAGTTTGGATTAGAAACTCGCTTTCTGTAAGAAGGCAGCGAGTGGTGGTTGATGGAAAATATTCAGCCTGGAGTCCAGTTACTAGTGGTGTGCCACAAGAATCTGTTTTGGGACCACTGCTGTTTGTCACTTTTATAAGGGGTATTGGATAAACTGCAGGAATGGGCAGAGAGGTGGCAAGTGGAGTTCAATGCAGATAAATATGGGTGGCACGGTGGCAGAGTGTTTAGCACTGCTGTCTCACAGCTCCAGAGACCTGGGTTGAATACCCACCTCAGGCGACTGACTGTGTGGAGTTTGCACAATCTCCCCGTGTCTGCGTGGGTTTCCTCCGGGTGCTCCGGTTTCCTTCCACAGTCCAAAAATGTGCAGGTTAGGTGAATTGGCCATGCTAAATTGCCCGTAGGGCATACTAAATTGCCCGTAGTGTTAGTGAAGGGGTAAATGTAGGGGAATGGGTCTGGGTGGGTTGCGCTTCGGCGGGTCGGTGTGGACTTGTTAGGCCGCAGGGCCTGTTTCCATGCTGTAAGTAATCTAATCTAATCTAATCTAATAAATATGAGGTGATTCACTTTGGGAAGAATAACAGGAAGGCGGAATACTGGGTCAATGGAAAGATTTTTGGTAGTGTGGATGTGCAGAGGGATCTTGGAGTCCATGTACATAGATCCCTGAAAGTTGCCACTGATGAAGGAGCGGCGCTCCGAAAGCTAACGTGCTTCCAATTAAACCTGTTGGACTATAACCTGGTCTTGTGTAATTTTTAACATCAGAGGATTAGATAGGGTAGACAGTGAAAGTTTTTTTCTTGGGATGATGACATCAGCTTGTACGAGGGGGCATAGCTACAAATTGAGGGGTGATAGATTTAAGACAGATGTCAGAGGCAGGTTCTTTACTCTGAGAGTGGTAAGGGCATGGAATGCCCTGCCTGCCAATGTAGTTAACTCAGCCACTTTAGGGAGATTTAAAGAATCCTTGGATAAGCACATGGATCATGATGGAATAGTATAGAGGGGGTAAGCTTAGATTAGTTCACAGGTCAGTGTAACATCGAGGGTCGAAGGGTCTGTTATGCACTGTATTGTTCTATGTTCTACAATCTACATAATGCAGCAGTGCCTTCTAATTTCATCACAAGAATAAAATTCACACACTCCACCTTTCTTCACGGTCATCCAAATCATCTGAAATGAACCAGAACACATTGACTAAACCTTTCAATAGCTACTGATAACATGAAACTAGTCAGTAGTTTTTGCTTTCACTAGGATTCTTTGGCACGTAAACAGACATCACGTTGCTCTAGAATGTCAGAAGTACAGAAGCCACAAGGGAAATTCTATTTGCCAGACTCTGAAAGGTAGTTAAACACAGAACACTTGCTTTCTGGCACTATTCTCCAAAGCCACTGATGATTCTCCTTCACTTTCCTACCGCACTTTATGAATTCATCATAAATACTATCTACACCTGCAGATTTACTATTAACCAGGCAACAGAGCAGGGAGTTCGCTTCCTCCCAGTGAACAGCTTAATTAAGGTTTATCTGCATTATACATCAGTTTTTCCAGATGGACCCTTACTATAGATTGCTTAGTCAGTTATTAACTCAGCACATTCCTCTCTTGAGATCCTAAGAATGCTCTGATGGGTTAACTGAAGAGCATATGTCAATCACTGGAACCATATCAAAGGAATCCTTTTGACCATGATTAATTATAGATTTTAGCCAAAACAGAAACAAATCTAAGATAAGCCTGGTATGCTGGCTTGTCCATTGCACACATATTATTTTCAAATGTTCTGCTTAGCTGGGTCAAAATCCTGGAATTCCCTCCCTAATGGCACATGAACTGCAATGGTTGAAGAAGGCACCATCTTCTTGAGGGTAACTAGGGATGGGTAATAAACTAGGGCCAGACAGCAACACCCATGTCCAACGGAAAAGTTAAATAAACCTTTTAACACATGATGGAATCTGAGTTGCTGCTAATTGACCATTTCACAGTTTTGCGGAGGAGGTGGAAACAAATAATTCCTCGGAAAGGCAAAGTCCAAACATGGGTTCCTTCCCATCCAAACATTTAGTATTTCTGATGGAGAAAGAAATTTTGTGAGGTAGTCCTGTGCTTTCTTAATGCAGCAACCTGAAACAGATGTTCAAGCTATTGCCCATTTTAGACTCTTATGACCCACGGGTGCCACTTGTTTTTCTGGCAAATCGCTTTAAACAGATTGGTCAAAAGCTTCCATTTCATTTACTTTCCAAATTCAATTCCCAAATCTCAATCTTTCAGTTACCAGTGTTAGCTGTGTACATTGGATGATGGAGTTTGCACTGAGATTTCCTCATGATTTGTCTTACGAATATCAGTAATCACATTCCTCAACTTTCAGCCAACTGAAATCAAATGTCCAGCCCATTCTTCTGAAGATTTAATGCATTTGGATTGTTTTTTAGAAAGGCTGAAATATATATAGACTCAGAAGCAAAGATTTTAGCCTCTCTGTTCTGTGAAGTTTCTGAATGCTTGTAAGCCACAGTGAACACAGATAGATCAACTGACTCATTTTCCAGTGTGGAAATGCACTTTTACTGGGAGAGGCTATATTAGTCCAATGCATTCTCAGAACAGAGCTGGTTATGAGAGGTCATGCACTTTAGTGAGCAACAATTTTACCTATCTCATTGTAATTCATTACACGCAAATAACTGATTATACACCTGATTTTACACAAGTGATCTAATTGTTATCAGGATAAAATAGATTCCAACTTTCTGAATATCTAATCATGTCTGCACTTCATTGCATGGAGAGCTGCAGTTGGCAGAACCATACAATGGAAGGTAACCAATGACAGGGGAACAAATCTTTTGAGGATTGGCAATCCATGGCAATCTGATCCTTTTTACCTAACCTGCCCCTGAATGCATTTCACACCCGAATGCCCAGCATAAGCCTCTTGAGAAATATAGAACAGACATGATATGGGAGACTTCCAGCACTTCCACGACCAGCACTGGAGGCCAAATTACACCACTGTTTACAGCAGTAACTCTCACACTCCAGGGCTTAAAGGTCCAATTTATGATAGCAAATGGGTAAAAGGGTCAAGTGGCTGGTGTGTGGATAAGGGAATAGGGTTTTAGGGAAGTGGGTGATTAATAGAGTCTCAAGGATATGTAGGTGAGGATGTAGGGTACCAGGTGGGCAGGAGCATAACCTGCCTGGTTGGATGAGACGGTGAGTTTGCTGTTGAGTGCTCATCAGTTTGGAAGAACCAGTTGGGTGTTGGGAGAAGAGATGTATGGGAAGGGAGTTGGAAGTCAGATGTCTGTTGTTGGAGGATAGGCCATAATGTCAGTGACAATGGTCAGCTGTCAGTAGTATATTTATCCAGGGGTTACAGTAGATTGTAATCTCCTCTCTAACACTTCCTGATTTGCTATGAAGGTAAATAAGTTGGAACCCTAAGTCTTCAACTCAATTCATCATGCAATTGGAAGGTTAAATCTTCTAGGCAATTACTGCATAGTCATCCCATAGCACATCTGTCAGAGTAGGTCATCCCATACCTCATCCATCAGGGTATGTCATCCCATAGCACATCTGTCAGGGTATATCACCCAATAGCATATCTGTCAGGGTACGTCATCCCATAGCACATCTGTCAGGGTATATCACCCAATAGCATATCTGTCAGGGTCTGTCATCCCATAGCACATCTGTCAGGGTATATCGCCCAATAGCATATCTGTCAGGGTCTGTCATCCCATAGTGCATCTGTCAGGGTATATCGCCCAATAGCATATCTGTCAGGGTAAGTCATCCCATAGCACATCTGTCAGGGTATATTGCCCAATAGCATATCTGTCAGGGTCTGTCATCCCATAGTGCATCTGTCAGGGAACGTCATCGCATAGCACATCTGTCAGGGTAAGTCATCCCATAGCACATCTATCAGGGTATATCGCTCAATAGCACTTCTGTCAGGGTCTGTCATCCCATAGTGCATCTGTCAGGGAACGTCATCCCATAGCTCATCTGTCAGGATATGTCACCCCATAGCACATCTGTCAGGGTGAGTCAGTCCATAGCTCATCTGTCAAGGTTTGTCACCCCATAGCACATCTGTCAGGGTATATCATCCCGTAGCTCATCTGTCAGGGTATGTCACCCCATAGCTCATCTGTCAGCGTAAGTCATCCCACAGCTCATCTGTCAGGTCTGTCATCCCATAGCACATCTGTCAGGGTAAGTCATCCCATAGCTCATCTGTCAGGGTAAGCCATCCCATAGCTCATCTGTCAGGGTAAGTGATCCCATAGCACATTTGTCAGGGTCTGTCATCCCGTAGTGCATCTATCAGGGAACGTCATCCCAGAGCTCATCTGTCAGGGTATGTCATCCGATACCTCATCTGTCAGGGTCTGTCATCCCATAGCATATCTGTCAGGGTAAGTCATCCCATAGCACATCTGTCAGGGTCTGTCATCCCACAGCTCATCTGGCAGGGTATGTCATCCCATAACTCATCTGTCAATATCTGTCGCCCATAGCTGATTTGTCAGGGTATGTCCGATCTTTGACTCTCCTTAAACCAGATGATCTGTGTCAGTGTTTCAACTCAAGGTTAGCACCTCGTGCATTGCCTTGAGTACCTCATAACAATAATAAGTACTTTCTACATGGTGCATTTTACACACTAGGATTTTCTTCCACCATCTAACAGTTGCATCAGCATGTGTTATACAAGCACAATGACACCTCCAAGAAACTGACTTCATTAAATTGGTCACATTCTTCAATTATAAATAACCATAGAAATTCTACACGTGCTAATTGCTGAACACTGAATACATTACTTCCCATTAAAGAAAACTAAAGGTTCTATGTTTTTCCTAAATTAAAATCATATATTCCTCATGAAGTATGAGCTATTACATTGGAAGGATGAATGCCCGATAAGGTCAGAGGCAAAGTTTAAAAAGTCAATGAAATTGCATTTGGCAGCTGTAGATGTGGATTTACATTAAATGGAGATAGACTAGGTTCACAATGGTTCATACTGAACTGGTGCCATGCACAACAAACAGGGAGGACAGAATGGCAGGCATGAATCAGTCTTGATATAATGCTCAATACAATGGAAGAGGATGAATGAAATGTGAAATTTAAGATTAGATTAGATTAGATTCCCTACAGTGTGGAAACAGGCCCTTCGGCCCAACCAGTCCACACCGACCCTCTGAAGAGTAACCCACCCAGACCCATTTCCCTCAGACTAATGCCCCGAACACTATGGGCAACTTAGCATGGCCAATTCACCTGACCTGCACATCTTTGGACTGTGGGAGGAAACCGGAGCAACCGGAGGAAACCCACGCAGACATGGGGAGAATGTGCAAACTCCACACAGACAGTCACCCGAGGCTGGAATTGAACCTGGGACCCTGGTGCTATGAGGCAGCAGTGCTAACCACTGAGCCACCATGCTGCCCCGTGATAGAAAATACACTATCATTGGCATTAGAACTAGAAACAAACATCATCCATTCTGCATACAGGATCCCAGCAACGCCAAAGAGGGAATGATCGGTTCATCTGTTTAACTTGTGGTATTGGTCAAAGGTAAGGCATTAGTTGGATAACTAGAGAACATTTAGCCATCTTTCAACAGTGACACTGTAACATTACAAGCATTGAAACAAAGGATGTTAATTGAACATCATGTCTCAATGCACTTTTCTTTCATTAGAGTGCCAGTGTGGGCGTGTGGTATGTGCTCAGATCCTGGAGCAGGGGATGAAATCCAAAAAATGTTTGAGTCATCAAACAGGTCACAATTGCCATGTTATTTATTTGGCACATTTATTTGGCAGTAATACTACACACACCCAAGACCCTCCAAGAGGTTCCGCTATCCTGGGTTAATTATCTGAGTCTTTTTAAAATACGCACCTACTTTTCTCTCATCCTCTTTGTCATCTTTCGGTGTGGCCACCTCAGTTTTCAAACTACTTTTGCTCTCTATTTTAATTTCTCACTTCTCCACCCCTTGAAGTGGTAAATGAAGCAGAACAACATAGTCAAAATGAGCATTCGGTCATTAAACCTCGTAGTTAAATAGCAATGCTTTGGGAAATGGCTCCACTAGCAGGTTCCTCTCTTGACATAATGACGGTAGTCCATCATTGTTGTATGTTGTCCCTCTCTCATCAAATTCATGAACAAGAAGCAAACACTACCTGAACATTTGCACTGTATTCTGGCCTCCAAAATACTTAAAATTACATAACCGTGTCCACTACTCTTGTTGCATTTTCATGAAGGTCCAAAAACTCAATTATGCCTCTTTCAATCTCGACTCACTTAGCTCTCATTCTCACTAATGCTACATTGTTGCTTATTCCAATTACTCTTCCCAATCCTGCTATTATATTTTCTATTCAGCATTTGACCTAAACAGGGAAGGAGTATGAATGGTGTAATAATACGATATAGGGGATAGAACAGTGATCACAATAATGTGCTTTTGTTCAGCCTTCCAAATCCGAAAAGAAAAATTGAAGTCAGTAGTTACTTTTAGGCTAACAGGAATTTCCAGCCTTATTCAAGTAGATATGAACTACTGACTCTTTACCAAGATATAACAGTTGGTGATGCTGTTGAGTTATAGCTGAAAGATACACCAGCCTCTCGGGAAGATGAAAATCCTTGAATAAGTATGAAAAGTCACAGGTAGTGCAAGTCTGATTCTTTTTATAATTCAAAAAGGTGCTTTAAAAGCAAACAAACCACAAATCTTCATTGATTTACACAGGTATAGTTTTAGCCCCCCAGAATGGGCAGGGCAATGCTGAGATAATTAAACAGCTAAAAATAGGAAAACTAACCTGGCCTTAATGACTATTTAAGGGCTTCCTCCCACCTCCACTTCTATTTTGGAATAATCCTGTACTGTTATTGCCTGTGGGGTCAACACTTGCCTGGAATTTTAAAGCCACTGAAACATAAAACTAGGAGCACTGAATAAATCAGTGACTTGACATCTATCTTGCTATTACTCTGCAGTGACTCCCAAAGTTTCTCAATCTTCAGAATCCTGAGCTTGGGCTGGGAAATCTGGAGATATTAACTGTACATCTAAGCATTGAGACAAATTAAGTTCCTCTGTAATGGAATTGAAAACAACAGATTTCAGGTGCCCATTCATGCTCAAAGAAAACAAACCTTGCATTCCTTTTTTTGCAATGTAATCAGTGCCCTGTTTAAACTATTCATTATCATTGAATCTACTTTTGCTTCAACCACTGAAATGCATCATTTGGCTGGTCACATTTATAATAGCTCTCGAAATGAGCATCCTAGTTTACTGACATTCTCCTGACTTTTCCCCACACTCTTGCATGTTGTTTCTACTTAAATATTCATCTAACGCTCTCTTGAATGCCTCTCCAACACACTTCCAGGCAGCACATTCCAGACCCATTTAGATCTGCTGTTTTACATCTCCCCCCCACCACCACTGTCAGTCGGGTCTCCCTGTGCTCTCAATCTCACGCCTGTCGCTCGTGGGAGATAGTCATCGCCTGACGCTTGCAGTGCATGAATATTATTCATAAATCCAAACCTGAATGTTGCCCAGGTTTTGCAGTATACTGGCATAGACTGTTTCATTTTCTCAGGAGAGGTGAATGGCACTGAATACTTTGCAATCATCAGCGAACAGGTGATGCTATTCAGACACACGTGCTTTCATTTTTTTCCACACAATAGTTGTGCTATTAACCAGACTCATCAACTAAAAAGGAATCGTAATTCTATAAGCTCAAAATCTGTAATTATCTGAATGGAACCGACAAACAAGATTAGCTCATTATTTTGAATTACTCGATGCTGCTATCCATTAGCTTCCTGATAATATCCCTAAAAGCCAGACCGAGACACAATATTACATTAAGGATAGATTTGCCATATAATAATGTCAAGTTCTTGTAATGCCCTCAGTATACCATTTCCCATATACCAAGTAGTGACATTACTGGCACAGCAGAATGCATCAATGTAAACTTGAAAGAAAAACATCAGCTCTGCTCATCTCAACATCTCATTACTTTATACTAATTTCAAGCAATGGCTTCTAATCTCATTAGCCTCTCTGGTTACCGAGAGACCTCTACTCGGTTAAAGGAACACCGTACTTGGTTTGTCTTTTTGACTTTCTCTAGAGGTAACAAAATGACGGTGGTTCCAATAACTTTTAGAGCTTTTGTTCTGTAAAGATTAGAATTAATGTTAGAATATCAGAATAGTTCATCAATGTACTGCATGGATATTGTCCTGTCAATTTCAGACAACACAGTTTGAATCACAAACCCAACTATGGTCACAGAATGAGACCATATACAGGTTTTGCCAGTGGCCTGATTTTTAGCATTTGAAGTCTATGAAGAAGATGATACCACAGTGAAACTGTTGAAGGTAATTATTTATTTTCTAACACTAAGGTAGTTATTTATTTTCTAACACTACCCATTGCTGATTTCCTTGAGATTTAGGGGATATGCCTCCCAATAATGTTGCAAAGGATTGTGCTCTACCATGAGAAAAGACCAGTGTTATGTTACTTTCTGACCCCCTTGAACAATGACATTGCAGTGATGTACAGGAGTCAAGTATTTAGATTTTTTTAGCACTGGTTTTGTGTTACATATCACTTGGTGCCTGAGTTGCATTTGAAACATGCAGTTTTACATTCCATTTATAGTGTGGATCTTTTGGGTGGTGATAGCAGAGGCTCCAATTTTCTTTCCTTAACATAGCTGACCAGGAATCTCTCCTGCACTTGCTGCCTGCCTTCAGTGTGTTTTGGCAGAAATTGCAGGTTGCTAATCAAACTATTTGGCTAAATTATGAACACGAAGAAAGTGAGGACTGCAGATGCTGGAGATCAGAGTCGAAGAGTATGGTGCTGGAAAAGCACAGCCAATCAAGCAACATCTGAGGAGCAGGCGAGTCAATGTTTCGAGTGCCCATAAATCTCTCAGCCCCCTTGGACCACCCCCTCATTCCTGGTGAAGAGCTTCTGCTCAAGACGTTGACTCTCCTGCTCCTCGGATGCTGCCTGACTAGCTGTGCTTTCCCAGCACCATACTCAACAAATTATGAATACATCATCCTTGGTGATAAGATTCTGGTGTGGGACTCGAAGCGGGAGTCTCTGACTCAGAGGCAGGTATCCTATCGAGTGTGCCACAAGCCCTCCCATTAATACAGATACTACATCCCTGTCTCTGGGTTCTAATAGTTAAATCCAACACAGTCAATAGCCACACTGGTTTAAAATTGGGACCAAGGTTTCCTTATGCACAGATTCACAGCCTTACCGCAAATGGAGAAAAATCCTCCTAAATATTTTCAGAAAGTTATAAAATGCAGAGGAGTGTTTTTTTAAGGAATTCGATGAGTTTTTTCTAGTGTATTGCATTAACTCAGGTCTGGTTAGATCGTTCATGCAAAATGCAAATCATTTCTACATAACGCATATTTAAATTATTCTCTCTCCTCCAACAGCGCTACCCTATGCGTGCTCTAATCTTCAGTTGAAAGGTCTGGCAAACTGCTCTCCTTCCCCACTGTTAATTTTAAATTCCAACGTAGTGTGTAGGTGTATAGGTTTGTGACCCAAGGAAAGATGTGTTCTTCACATTCTGGCTTCTGTTTTGCCTGTAGGGAAGCAGGCTGTCCTCATTCTGAAGAACAATGACAGGTTCCAATCCTGTAGCAGGCTTTAGCACTACTCACAGCCCCCCATCATCCCCTCCTTCTACCTTCTCCACAGGCACTGGCAGACCAGAATATATGACACCATCACACTAACTGCGCCAATCATTGAGTCTTCACGTCAACAGGCACAAATCTGTGTGTCACACCTACCTCTGGGGGTTGGGCTCGTTGTGCTTATCTCGTTCATGCTTTATCATTCGGTATTTTCCAATCTTGGAGTCTGGTCGGGACACTTTCATACCTTTCAGTGTTATTCTGAAGAATAACGACAGATTTTTAAAAATGTCATTCAAAAGCCAGCAGAGAGTTTCTCAAAAATAATTTAAAATATTAATGTATACTGCAGAAATAACTTGCTGATTCAATAATTTACAGCAACAAGAACCAAAATCATTAATTCTTTAGTGCATTCACTCCAGCTGCCATTGTGTGTTCAAACCTGAGCAAATTTCAACTATCACCAATTTATGTATAGAAATTTATGTATAGAAAATAACTGATGAACTGGTGTATTTTAAAACAAGATTCTAATCTCAAGATTCAGATAGTAGTTATAATTACAGGCAATACTTATAGTTACTTGCACTGTATTTCAAATCCTTGGATAGTTCCTTATTATCATTTCCAGAAGCTCTGCATACCTCATCAGGCTGAGAATGACAGTGATGAGATGCTGAGAGAGAGAGCAAAGAGGGGACAGATCTAGAATGTTGGATGTAAAGAGAGAGGGATTGATACAATATTGGAGGCAGAGAGGGCAGTGACAAGATGTTGGAGGCAGAGAGAGAGTGCAGTGATGGTTGTTAGAGGCAGAGAGAGGGGACAGTGATAGGATGTAGAAGCACAGAGAGGTTCAAGACATGTTGGAATTGCAGGAAAACTAGAGATAAGGCACATCAAAGTTCCTGAGAGTGGTGATTTGTGCAATCTCATAGAAAGGAAATGTATGTATGACAAATGGAGAATATATAACTTCAAACACGTTTCTTTCATTTGAGATTTCTGTTACTTTCTCATCTGTACAGAAATCATGGATGCATCTTTTGAAGCATTCTGACTTGAATATCACCCTTTATGTATTACACCACGCACACCTTGTGATATGGATTTAGAATTCCAAGAAGTTAGTTTTAGTGATATGAGTTTTATCCTATTATATTAAAAAAATCTCATTGTCCAATACCTATAGGGATAAGGGGTATACAATTATTTTACCATTGCAAAATTTCTTTCATCCACGAGAAAGCACTTCGTTTTCTGAATATTGTCCTATCCAGTCCAACTCCAATTCTATCAAAATATCCTGTCTCCCACTAAACTGACTGTAAATTTATAGACTCTGATATAAACTCCTTAACTGTCTCATCTCATACTGCCTCAGTGATCTCCTGCAGCTTTGTGTTTCCACACACCTCTGCTCCTCCATTAACAGGTGACATTTTGGGTTAAACTCTCACTGTTCTATTTTTGCTGGCTGCATGTTCAGTCACGACACATAATTTCCATTCTCCTGAACCACAGCCAATGCTCTCTGCCTCTTGCCTGCTCTGATTTCAAATTCTTCCTGGAAGTTCTCCAATTGTGTATTTATCCCTCCCTACATGTGTATTATCTCCCTTCTTGCTTCTTTAGCTCTTACTTAGTATGAGGAACTTTGAGATATTAAAGGATTCTCCAGGACTGGATGGCCCCTTCATGTCACAACAACTGTTCAGAATAATTCAGATGTGGCTATTATGAACCAGACCAGAGCCCCTCAAAATATGTTAAAAAGTAGCCTAGACCCTAAACCTTTCTTATTTTAAAAGCAAATGTAACATGCTGTGTACTAGATGCAATTTGATTGATCAAAATACTCGATGTTAAGCAAAACACAATTTATTTAAACACTATAATTAAATTGCAACTAAAGAAAGAACTTACAATAACTTAACTCAATTGGAAAACTTAACTAAATAATATACTGTAACTATTACTAATTAACTGTTCCAGTATAGTAACATCCCATAAACACTTCCCTTGGCAAAAAGGCAAATTCAGAAAAACACATTTTGTCTCAGATGCAATCTAGGAGCTGAGGAGGAAAATAATTTGGCTATACTCGAGAGATAGAGAAATAGCTTCCACTTCTTCAAACCCACAATAGCAACTGCTTAAAGATGAATGTAAGAAAAACTCCTCGAAATCCTGGTCTTTGACAGCTGGCCAGACCTATCCAGGCTGCTTCTATTGTTCGAGGAGAAAGTGAGGACTGCAGATGCTGGAGATCAGAGCTGAAAATGTGTTGCTGGAAAAGCGCAGGAGGTCAGGCAGCATCCAAGGAACAGGAGAATCGACGTTCCTGAAGAAGGGCTTATGCCCGAAACGTCGATTCTCCTGTTCCTTGGATGCTGCCTGACCTGCTGCGCTTTTCCAGCAACACATTTTCAGCTCTGCTTCTATTGTCCCAACTTCAAAAAAAAAACAAGACCTCACAATCTGTTTACTCTAGTGGCTTTGGGAAACTGCACATCACCTCTGCCTTACAAGCTTTCTTCAAAACAATCAGGACAAAATAACCTCTTAAAGCTACAGCATTGTCACACTATTCAGATTTAGGTAGATTGCTGGTGAACTGGATTCCACAATCAGGCAACCTATTTGATCTACTGATTGCATCACTGGTATGCTGACTGCATCAAAATAAACAGGCCATTTTTAACATCAAAGAGAGTGATAGTCCATTTTAGTGAACTCTGTTAGGAAGCAGTTCTGCAATTTAAGCACAAAATAAGATACCTAGCTTGTATTCAAATGCACCCTGCAGACATTCCTTCATAAATGTTGTGCATTCAAGATTTTCTTTATGCATTAGTGCTTGTCAGTGTTTTCGTTCCTTTGATTTAAAATTGGATGAAGACAAATGCAAAACTAAGGCAGAAACATCATCTATATATATATTATGTAAAATAACAGATGTTCATAGAATTCAGTGGAGAGGTGCAAAGGACTCTTTATAATTTTCTGTCAAGATATGGGCTTATATGCAACAGATTCTAATTTTAAACAATTTTAATGCCACTACTTGCTGGAAAAAGCCACAAGACCCTTTGGAACTCCATCCCAATCACTCAACCATATGCCAGTGATTGTTCCTTTGGTCCTATGTGATGAACAACTACAGCTTGATATCTCAATGCTATCCAATGATCAGCTGTCATGTTCAATTAGGAACTGGTTGTTGAGGGGAATATACAGATTGAGAGTTAAGGTGCTGATGCAGCAGGAGTTAAGATCTCCAGGTCCTCAATGAGCAGAGGACAGCTTACTGTCTAACTCCATCCAACTCCTTCTCTTGTCAAAACTGGGAAAGATGCCTTGTGTTTCAGACTGTTCACATATAAGTTATTCACTCAAAAACCATGGCATGTCTAAAATATGTGGTGCCTAGAATTCGATTCATTTTCTATGTCCTATTTTCTATCTTTCCCACATTGACCCTCACCACCACCTTCTGAGTTGTTCTATAAATCTAAGTCCATCACCCTGTGGCAAAATGCACAATAAATATCTCATTGCATCACAATAGTGTAATCGTATTCTTTTGAACATGGGAAGTTCTAACCTGTAATTTATTTAAGGAGTTAATTATCTGCAAAATTAGCAATTGGCAACTAACATGCCCCATGTAAATATAAAGCAGTAAGTACACCTGAAAAAAAAATGTCCTCCCCATTATGTTTCCCTTTCATTCAACAATTTCTGAGGTTTCCACCAAATGAAACAGTGAAGGCCAATGCAGCATGGTTCATCACATTGTAGAAATTATAATATAGGAAGAGGTGATATGACAGATTGCTCTTGAATGGATTCCAATTCTTCAACTGGAGCTATCTTGTTGACTCCTATTACCCATATAAATTTGTCTTTTCATTGAAATAATTACTCAGTTCTATTTTACATGCTGTTAGAGTGTGTGCCTCATTAGCCCCTTGTGGTAATAAAACATTCTATGTGTCATTTAGCATTCTGAAAGAAGAGGAACAGTACAGATGATGGATAGAATTTTGTGAAGCAATACAGCTGGCACATGACATCCACCTGCTGGTACGCTCACACCAGAGAGTAACGACAATGATATTGCGAACTGCAATTCAGTAATGTGCAGTGGTTGCTGTAAAGTCAAGGAAGCTGGAATAGAATTTGTTCATATGCGGTATATAGCCTTACTTTTCACTTCTATCATTAGCATTGCTCTGGCATCCTGGATAAAATGGACAGGCGTTACCAAAGCAATTCATTAACTTAAAACAATGCTCATTTTTATTTTGTCATGCAGAGGGTAGGCAGCAGAAGTCATGTAATGTTCACAGAATGAATAGTGACTCTATATTCAGTCTATAAAATGCTAATATATTGTTCCCTAACCTGGACAAACAGCTGCTTATTCACCCAGTACCAATCAAGAAGCACAACACCAAAGGTCACCATTTCTGGATCTGAGCCACATGCAAACTGGCACAGGGCAAAGCAGATCGGGGCATGAAGGTATGGCTTAAAGAGTGGCGTGTGAGAAGTGGGTTCTGATTCATGGGGCACTGGCAATGGGGAAGGTGAGATCTGGATCAATGGGATGGTCTCCACCTGAACCATGCCGGGGCTGGTGTCAGGCATAATTTTACTGAATGGTGTAGCAGACTCAAAGGGATGAGTGGCCTACTTTTGTTCCTGTCTCATATGTTCTTCAGACCATAAGATGTAGGAGCAGAATTAGGCAATTTGGCCCATCAAGTTTGCTCTGCCATTTAAATGTTGATGATCTGTTTCTCAACCCCATTCTCTTGTCTTCTCCCCATAACTCTTACTAATCAGGAACCTATCTATCACTGCCTTCAAAGATGACTGCGCTTTCACAGCCTTCTGTAGGACAGGGTTCCACAGATTCACCACCCTCTAACTGAAGAAATTCCTTCTCATCTCGGTTCCAAAGGGTCAGCCCTTCACCTTAAAACTTACAGAATACCAAGCGGGCTCGAGTGCACAGCCTAAATGGGGCGGGGGGGGTGGGGGGGAGGGGTGTTCTAATTAAAACTTAGAGAATACTGAATAGTCTGGACAGAGTAGACGTTAGAAGATACTTCCATTCAGTAGAAACGAGGACCTGACGGCACAGCCTTAGACCCTTTAGAACAGAGATAAGGAGAAACTTCTTCAGCCAGAGAGTGGTGAATCTATGGAATTAATTGCCACAGAAGGCCGTACAGGCCAGGTCATTGAGTATATTTAAGACAGAGATAGATAGGCTCTTGATTGTCAAGGGGATCAAAGGTTACAGGGAGAAAGCAGGAGAATGGGGTTGAGAAACTTACTAGCTTGATTGAATGGCGAGGCAGACATGATGGGTCGAATGACCTAATTTCTCCTCCTATGTCTTATGCAGATGGATCGAACATGGCTAAGGGCCCTGTCAATCATGGTAGTGAGGAATCTTTGGTTGAGGAAAAAGCTGGACATTTCTGAGGCACCCTGGGGGAGATGGCTTCACTGGAATAAATGCAATAGAGACAGAAAACCTGAGAGAATGGAATGGAGCTCTTACAGGAACCAGGATGTGAAGATGTTTGTTCAGGTAACTCTGGGAGTCAGTGTGTTTATAGTATGTACCAGTGGTTAGCCTATCCCCAGAAATGGAAACAGAGAGTTTGAGGAAGGGAAGGGAGGAGTCAGATATGTACCAGATGAAGGTGGGGACAGAGTAAGAATCGGAAGCAAAATTGATAAATTTTTGTGATTCTGAATGAGAGAGGGAAGCAGCACCAATGATGTCACTAATATACCAGAGAAAGAGTTGTGGGGAGGGTCCTGAGTAGGACTGGAACAAGGAATATTCCATGCACCCCACAAAGAAACAGGCATAACTGGGCATTTGTGGGATCTATGAACACACCTTTGACCTGAAGAAAGTGAGAGGAGTTAAAGATGACTTTGTTCAAATTGAGGACAACATCTGCCAGAAAAGTGGTGGATGGGGCAGTTCAGGCCGTTTTTCATCAGGCGCACCGGTCTATAGTTCCCTGGCTTGTCCTTACCACTCTTCTTAAACAGTGGCACCACATTAGCCAACCTCCAGTCTTCCGGCACTTCACCTGTGACTATCGATGATACAAATATCTCAGTAAGAGGCCCAGCAAACACTTCCCAAGCTTCCCAAAGTGCTCCAAGGTACACCTGATCATGTCCTGGGGATTTATCCACTTTTATGCTTTTCAAGACATCCAGCACTTCCTCCTCTGCAATATGGAGATTTTTCAAGATGTCACCATTTATATCTCTACATTCTATATCTTCCATGTCCTTTTCCACAGTAAATACTGATGTAAAATACTCGTTTAGTATCTGTCCCATCTCCTGCGGCTCCACACAAATATCGCCTTGCTGATCTTTGAGGGGCACTATTCTCTCCCTAGTTACCCTATTGTCCTTAATGTATTTGTAAAAACACAAACTTGATTGAGTTTGTTTGAAGAAGTAACAAAGAGGATTGATGAGGGCAGAGTGGTAGATGTGATCAATATGGACTTCAGTAAGGTGTTTGACAAGGTTCCCCATGAGAGACTGATTAGCAAGGTTAGGTCTTGGAATACATTTGGATACAGAACTGACTCAAAGGTGGATGACAGAGGGTGGTGGTGGAGGGTTGTTTTTCAGACTAGATGCCTGTGACCAGTGGAGTGCCACAAGGATTAATGCTGGATCCACTATTTTTCATCACTTATATAAATGATTTGGATGTGAGCATAAAAGGTATTGTTAGTAAGTTTGCTGATGACACCAAAATTGGAGGTGTAGTGGAGAGTGAAGAAGGTTACCTCAGATTACAATGGGATCTTGATCAGATGGGCCAATGGGCTGAGAAGTGGCAGATGGAATTTAATTTAGATAAATGTGAGGTGCTGCATTTTGGGAAAGCAAATCTTAGCAGTACTTATACACTTAATGGTAAGGTCCTAGGGAGTGTTGCTGAATAAAGAGGCACAGTGGTTAGCACTGCTACCTCACAACACCAGAGACCCGGGTTCAATTCCCACTTCAGGTGTGGAGTTTGCACATTCTCCCCTTGTCTGCGTGGGTTTCCTCCGGGTGCTCCAGTTTCCTCCCACAGTCCAAAAATGTGCAGGTTAGGTGAGTTGGCCATGCTAAATTGCCTGTAGTGTTAGGAGACGGGGTAAATATGGGGGAATGGGTCTGGGTGGGTTGTGCTTCAGCGGGTCGATGTGGACTTGTTGGGTCGAAGGGCCTGTTTCCACACTGTAAGTTATCTAATCTAAACCTTGGAGTGCAGCTTCATAGCTCCTGGAAAGTGGAGTCGCAGGTAAATAGGATAGTGAAGAAGGCGTTTGGTATGCTTTCCTTTATTGGTCAGAGTATTGAGTAGAGGAGTTGGGAGGTCATATTGTGGCTGTACGGGACATTGGTTAGGCCACTGTTAGAATATTGCATGCAATTCTGGTCTCCTTCCTATTGGAAAGATGTTGTGAAACTTGAAAGGGTTCAGAAAAGATTTACAAGGATGTTGCCAGGGTTGGAGGGTTTGAGCTATAGGGAGAGGTTGAATAGACTAGGGCTGTTTCCCTCGAGTGTCAGAGGCTGAGGGATGACCTTTTAGAGGTTTACAAAATCATGAGGGGCATGGATAGGATAAATAGACAAAGTCTTTTCCGTGGGGTGGGGTAGTCCAGAAATAGAGAGCATAGGTTTAGGGTGAGAGGGAAAAGATATAAAAAAGATCTAGGAGGCAACTTTTTCACTCAGAAGATGGTACGTGTATGGAATGAGCTGCCACAGGAAGTGGTGGAGGCTGGTTCAATTGCGCCATTTAAAAGGCATTTGGATGGGTATATGAATAGGAAGGGTTTGGAGGGATATAGGCCAGGGGCTGGCAGGTGGGACTAGAATGGGTTGGGATATCTGGTTGGCATGGAAAAGTTGGACCGAAGGGTCTGTTTCCATGCTGTACAACTCTATGCCTCTATGACTCTAAATGGAGATCCCTGAGACCATTCTAAAGAGGCAGCATCCAAAGCTCATGAACTGAAATTCTGAAATTGACGTAGAGCATCAGAGGATTCGCAGATGTAAGTCGAAAGGGACTGGACAAGAGGAGAAAATAATTCATATGAAGTATGAAGAGATGAGTTCTGTGGAACAGGAGCAGGCAGAAACAATGAGTTTGCCCAGGCAATCCTGTTTGTGGAGGTTAGGAAGGAATTAGAAGTGGGCTGTTCAGGATTGAGGGACTATGATCTGAGAGGTCTGGGGAGGAGATCGACAGATAAAATGAGATTAAAGATTTTATCCATAGCCTGGGATGAAATATAATCATTTAGGTTTCACCATAACACTATTGCTCACAATACTGAACAGTATAAGATACTTCCGTTATTGAGAAAAATAGTTGCAATTCATCAAGAGCGGAGTCCTACAATAAGTTGTGCCAAGCAACTTCAAGAAATTCCCATTACCTCCCAAACCTTTAGAATCTTCACAGATGCAGATGCTCTTAGTATCTGAATAGATAACTGTACGTAAGGTAGTTACACTGGACATGTCTCACTTTAAACAACTGAAAGCAAGAAAATTCTTACGGAATATAGTTCTTAGCCAACTCTTCACTGGTTTGGATGCAGTTCCCTTGTTTTATTTTCAAACATGTTCCAGTAGATTGTTGGCCAAAATTCTACCCTAAGTCTTACCAAAACAATCCGAAAAGGTTCATTATAAGATATGTCAAGAATGACAGACAACTACCTCAAATCCCTCGTAATCAATATTAGACATGTCAAAATTCAATCTTTGTGGAGGGAAATTCATAGCTGGATCCTAACTGCTCCACACATAGGTACAAACATCAGTAGCACATTTTCAATTAATGATTGGGAATGAGAAAGCTTTTCAGTCAATTCTAGAGTCAGACAAGGCTATCGTCTCTCCTATATCTTACTTTTGCACTTTATCAAACTTCATGAAGGATGCAAGGTTAATGGAGGTAACAATCTAAAGCAGAATAGGCCCGCAGGTGAAAGGCTCCCTGAATATTGATGATATTGCTGTCTCTGCACAGATTGATCAGCAGCTATGACCATATGATCAAGGAACAAGAATAGGTCATTCTATCCTCAGCCTGCTCCACCATTCAATAAGAATGCCTTATCTGATTTTGATGTCAACTCTATATTGCTGTATATCATTCATCCTCTTGGCAATCAAGAATCTATTTCCCTCTGCCTTCAAGCTATTTAAAGTTTCTGGACCCACTACCTTTTAAGGAAGGGAATTCCAAACACTCACAGCTCTCTGAGGTAAAAAAAAATGTTTTCTTGTCTCTGAAATGGGTGCTCCCTTATTTTTAAACATGGCTCCTAGCTCTTGATTCTCTCACAAGTGGAATCATCCTTCCCACATTCACCCAGTCAAGGCTCCTCAGCAATCAACTCATCCAAGGTATTACTTGAGTAAGCATTTTCTGAACTGCTTTCAACAGTGATCAGTATGTATACACTAAACTCCAGATGTAGAGCAGTTCACACCAGTTTCAGAAGTCAAATCCTATCAAGGCAAGAGAGGCCATGTTCTGTGAACTGAATTAGTTTTGCCCTCTCATCATCAGATCACACCATTTCATGGAAGATGACTCAGGTTGATCAGGGCTTGTGCAATAAACTGAAACGAGAACATGGGGGTTTAGATCAGACTGGTGCTGGAAAAGCACAGCAGGTCAGGCAGCATCCTAGGAGCAGGAAAAATCGATGTTTCGGGCAAAAGCCCTTCATCAGGAATAGAGGCAGGGAACCTCCAGGGTGGAGAGATAAATGGGGGTGGGGGGGTATGGC